>NW_027361783.1:23642500-24030720 GCF_039654945.1 Dendrobates tinctorius
TAAATGTTATTTTGTTTTCACCCATCAATGATTGGTCTTTGTGTCTTTCATCACCGGCAACACACACCGTGCGCCGTCTACACACAAAGGTTTTGACAGCTCATATCTCCATATCAGACACAAATCTGATCATCCTTATTTTTGTTTGCTCTGCAGCTTTCTGTGTCTTTCATGGAGCTATGAGGTGTCACAAACAGAGGAGTAAAAATCCTCTTAAAAAAACCATAAAAGGTCAGGGGTCACCAATGCTTTGAATATATGGCCTGTAAAGCAAATATATTAAGTGGATTTGGTCCATGCATACTTTGTGACCTGTTGATCACTTTTTTTTTTTTTAGGGTTTATACATTTTCATAGCTGATCACCATTGCACGTGTAGGGCATTTTCAACAGGTGGTAGGAAACATAACATGGACATTTTAATAGTCAAAAACTGTGTTATTATCTGCAGCATTACAACAATACAGGTACTGCATAAACTATACCATTTCTTCTTGCCATGACAACCGGCCAATATCTGAAACAAAATAGGCCGCAAATCTATCCCTCATTTGTGCAATTTCCACTGTTGACCTCAGAGGGTCTTGTTGGTAATCTGGCAATGGGTCGCCAACTGGTTCATCTAGTTCAACGTTGGGTCGCTCTTTAGCCATAATATAATTATGGAGAACCACACACGCCTTGACCACCTCATCAACTGTCTCAATTTTAAGATTAATTGCTTTCCCCTAAATGAACCATTTCGAGACAAGGATACCAAAGGCGCACTACTCCACAGTTCTTCATGCCCTGGTCAGTCTGTAATTACAAATTCTTTTAGTATGGTCCAAGTTCCAACTTGGTATGGTTTTAGGAGGTTGCCACACATCTGAAACACCTCATCCCCAACCACAACAAACGGCATTGGAGGTCCTTCAGTGTTGGGAAGAGGTCGTGGCTGTGGGAAATTGAAATTATTACGATATAAGCGTTGGCTTATGTTGGAGTCTTTAAATGTACTGGAATCATTAGCACGTCCGAAAGTTCTGATGTCCACGGCGACAAAGCTGCAGTCCACACCGGCAATCGCCATGAGCACTGTTGAAAAATATTTTTTATAATTTAAGTACTCAGATCCAGTTCTTGCCGGTTTGGTAATACGGATATTTTTCCCGTCCACCGCTCAAATACAGTTGGGAAAATACAAAGTTCCTGGAATTTTGCCGCTTTGGCCATCTATAATTACGTGGTGGGTAGGGGTAAAAATTCCTCCCGAAGAATGTCCCACAAAGCCCGGCGGGTGTCTGCAACAATTCCGGAAACTGCAGAAATTACAATCCGGAACTGAAAATGGAGCGATGTTAAGGTCTCTCCGGTAGCCAGGAATCTTAAACACAGAGAAATAAAAATGAATAAATAAGTAAATTGCGGAACAATAATAATTATAAGAGGCGTTTCGTTTGAAATATTACGTACCGTAGGGTCACCAGCAGACGTTCCTCAGCAGGAATTGCTCTCCGGAGCTGGGTGTCCTGCCTGCTGATGTATCCTTCAATGCGTTGAAGCAAATACCGGAAACTGTCTTGAGACATCCTCGTGTATTCGTAATATTTGTCCGGGTTGTCCTTTAGCTCGTTGATTTAAGATTGGTAAGCTCCAAAGCTCTCCCGGAGTTCAACAATAGGGTGTCGCCAATATCGCCAACGCCGTCTTCTCCGTCTTTCTCTCTTTCGTTCTTCATCACACACAACAGCAAAAGCAAGCTACAAGCCGAGATCCAAATCCATATTGCGGTACAAACTCTTCATTTGAAGATCCATCTAGACGCACGATACAGGAGCAAAATGGGAGGATTTCATCTGTGCAAGGGTATGTAAACAGAAATTCCAGCAGACCAGCCCACTTTTGTCCCATTGGTGGTGTTGTTATCATGTTATTTAATCTGAAACTTTTTTTTTCCTTTTGGAACGCATGCGCTTAAAAACAAACGCATGCAAAAACGCATACAAACTCATGTAAATGCAATACTTTTAAGCGCATGCATTATAAAAAAGGTGCGTTATCATGCGTTTTTGCATGCGTTTTGAGGTGCGCCTGAAACGCTGCGCACAAGAACGCTAATGTGAAACCAGCCTAACAATTACCATATGTCTACTTCACAAAAGCATAATTTTTTAAACTTTTGTTTAATTTTTTTAGTTATGGAGTTAAGGGTTAAAAGTTAATCATCAGTTTTTCATTTTTCCAACAAGATTTACAGAACCATTTCTTTTTTCAGTATAAACCCAGTGTGGATAAGGACAATTTATAAACTATCATATAGGGCCATGGGAACAGCAGTAGTACTGTGCAGTTTATGTTCATAATAAGTAGTGAAGCTCCTCCTCTACAGATAAGGCGAAAAAAATAAAAACACACAGGGAAGGAATGCCTGCATTAATCTCAGAACTTCTGGAGTGAGCAGGAAAGCAGGATTAAGGCAAGTACTTCTTAAAGCATATATAAAATTTGAATAAACTGTACATAAATCAATATTCCAGTATATGTTGTCTCTGTATGCTTGAGTTTGTTTTTCCTCTTTGAAAATTTAGCTGCTCTGATGACTTATATACACTATACATATAAGGGGGAAAAAGGAAAAACTGTTTTCTAACATTGTGTGTGTGTAAATTTTACAAACTTTATACTTATCTGTCCTATTGATTTATGCAGAGATTGCTTTTATTTCTATTCTAAATTATACAGTGCATGACTCCCAATTCTTGCATGAATTTCAATATACCTTATTTTTTTTTTACAGGACAAAATTATTTTTATAGTGAATTTACATAATTACCAAATGTCTAAGAAGCATCTTAAGAAGTCAGCTGTATTTGAGCATTTGGCTATGTTCTCATCTTCAGCATTTGGTCAGTTTTTTACCTCATTATTTGTAAGCCAAAACCAGGAGTGGGTGAAAACTGCGGAAGTAGTGACGTGTTTCTATTATACTTTTCCTCTGATTGTTCCACTTCTGGATTTGGCTTACAAATACGGATGTAAAATACTGACCAAACACTGAGCATGTGAATATGGCCTTTCACAGTGACTCAAGACATTTTGTGTGTCAGTGTATAAGTGACCCAGATGAAAGCAAAATGCTGTGATGCCAAAAATCAGTGCATACTCAGGCAGTGATAAAAATACTCCTTCAAGAGATTACAATCTAAAAAGACATTTACAACACTGCCACCCAGAAGTTTACAAAGCTGTGATTGAAAAAGATCACAGCAGCACCAAGAAATCAGAGCCCAGCACTTCCCACCAGGCAAAGTAGGAGGAAAGAGCATTTCAAACATCAGTTACAAGATATTTTGCAACTGACAAAGTTACTGAAACAATGACAGCAGATATGTTTAAAAACAAATCTTTGAGCTTGCTGTGAAGGACAGTGTGTCATTATCATTTTTTGCACGACCAGCTTTTACAGCTCTTAATGGAGAAATGGCCCTCAAACTTGGTGTTTCTCTGGAAAGAGAAAGTATTAGAAGATTTGTGATTTAAGAAGTCCATAACAAAAAGGAAGATCTTAGGCTGGTTTCACATTCGCGCTTTTTAAGCGCACGCACGGCCGGGGGTAGCTCCGCCCCCGAGCCGGCTCTCTGCCCGGCGTGCCCGCCCCTTCCTTGTAGCGCCGCCTCCTAGCGCACAGCGGCGCCCGCGATCGGCGCACCCTATCTTTAGCATAGGGTGCGCAGATCGTGCGCAGGCCGTGCGCTAGTTGCGCTTTGACCTGCGCTGCGCACTTTTGACGGTGCGCCGTGCGCGCCAAAATCCGAAAAGTTTGATTTTGGAGCTACCCCCGGCCGTGCGTGCGCTTAAAAAGCGTGAATGTGAAACCAGCCTTAAAGAGACTCAAGAGACGCTTTGTGTTTCTTAAAATGGATGCCTGCACACGTCACAGAGTCAACTATTTTGCTATCAGCGTTCGATACGTTTGTGCCAACAAAAAAATGGTTACTAAGATGCTGGCAGTAAAAGACACTAAAGCTCATTCACAGCAGCCAGTTTCTCCAGGTCTTAGAGGAAAAAGTTCCGCAAAATTATGAACTCACAAAAGAACAGGTTCTTGCTATTGTAACAGATAGTGCTTCAAATATGATAAGTACCATTAAACTGATGAATAAGAATAATGAAGGTGAACAGCAGCTAGAAGAACATTTCACATTCAGTATGTTGGAGATGGAAGGCCACATTCCTGTTCCCATACTGGAGGAACAAACCGATATTACTAAAGAAGAAAAGAAAAATGATTCTTTATAATTAGATGATCTTGTTCAAGCGGCCAACACTCAGGTAACAATACATGAAGCTCAATGGACACAGGTGGCTGAATTGAAGGAATAGCTTCATCACCCATGTACAGTGACTACAAAGTTACAAGCGGAGGTTTTAACTTCTGGCATAAGTGGAAGAAATTGTTGTTTTTCTTTTCCCAAGGTTTAATCGCAGCTGGCATTGCTGCGTCAATGAAATGGAGAGAGACACTGCTATTAGAAAATAAAATTCTTCTGGCAGTTTATGTGGACCCGAGTCATCGTATATTGCAGGATGATCAAAAGCTTACTAAAGGAAAAGACGCTCTGAGGTGGTAGTTAGGATGAGTGAGCTACAGGACGGCCAAGAGCAAGAGAACTCGGGTCCTGCCAGTGCTGCTGTTGCCGTTTATTCATCCTTATCATATGAGGAGTTTGATTTCGAAAAGTATTTGGACGACATGGAGCAGGCAAACGATGCCACATGGAAAAAAATTCCATTCCCATAGAAAACAGATTGACCATATTTAAGCAAAATTTTTCACTTGCTTTCAAAAGAAGTAGAATTCAATCGTTCATCAAAACTGACTGTGCACGAGGCAATTCCTTTACACCCTGAAATTCTTAGAGATGTTGCCCATGTGGTTACTGCTTTGCCACCAACCTAAATTAATGTAGAGAGGTTGTTCTATAGCCTTAAAATAATTAGGTCAGATTTGAGGTCATCTATGAAGGAGGTTCTGATGAAGGCGATACCATTTCTCAGAACAAATTCATAGACTGCACAAATGTTACTCAGTACATTTTTGTAGAAAACTTTTTTCCACTTACTGCATAGTGTATAAGAAACTGTAAATATGCAAAAGTTTTCAAAAGTTGTATTCCAATAAATATATTTTAAGTTCTATCTAAATGGCTTGATTGTTGTATCATAATAATGACTAAAAGCCTGATGTTACCATTTTACTACAGTAAATTTATCACTTAAACATGAGCCATGTATGAAAGAGTCGGCGTCATGGAAAATGAGGAAGAGGTTTGGCTTACCGACTCCACAGCCTTGGAAACATGAATGTGGCCAAGTACAGAGATATCCTGGATGAAAACCTCTTCCAGAGCGCTCTGGACCTCAGACTTGGCTGAAGGTTCACCTTCCAACAAGACAATGACCCTAAGCACACAGCTAAAATAACAAAAGGAGTGGCTTCAGAACAACTCTATGACCATTCTTGACTGGCCCAGCCAGGGCCCTGACCTAAACCCAATTGAGCATCTCTGGAGAGACCTGAAAAAGGCTGTCCACCAATGTTCACCATCCAACCTGACGGAACTGGAGAGGATCTGCAAGGAAGGATGGCAGAGGATCCCCAAATCAAGGTGTGAAAAACTTGTTGCATCATTCCCAAGACGACTCATGGCTGTACTAGCTCAAAAGGGGGCTTATACTCAATACTGAGCAAAGGGCCTAAATACTTATGACCATGTGATATTTCAGTTTTTCTTTTTTATTAAATTTGCAAAAACGTCTACATTTGTATTTTTCAGTCAAGATGGGGTGCAGAGTGTACTTTAATGAGAAAAAAAATGGAACTTTTTTGAATTTACCAAATGGCTGCAATGAAACAAAGTGAAAAATTTAAAGGGTTCTGAACACTTTCCATAACCACTGTACATGATGCAATAGCGATACATTCACAATGTTACTCAATTGTTTATATAGATTCATTTTTATATTGTAAAATAAGCTCGTTACCTAGGCAAATAAAGCATGGGGCAGGCAAGGCTGTATGCTAGGGGTCTCAAACCCGGTAGAGTAAATGGGACACAAATAAAAAAAAAAAAAAAAATTAAACTGGCGGGCCGCATTCCTTTCAAACTTAATACAGTACAAAATTATTGTTAAACAATTGTTTATTGTTTATTTGAACTAGTATAACAATTCTTTATTACTGTACTATAATACTGCTAGGTTTAACCTAAACAGAAATTTGCAGTAGTGATGGGTAGTTCGTGAGTGAGTAGTTCAAAATGAACTAATCTTCAGAGTGAACTAGTTCATCTAGTTCACCATCCTGACAGAGATTAGTTCATTATGAACTAAACAGCAAGTGGGAGGAGAAAGAGAGTGATCCCTCATCCAGCTCCCTGGTCTGTCTCACACTTGCTCTTTATAGCTCCTGATGCTGGAAAAGAAGGTAGTAAAACACTATACCACACATCAAATACAAATATAATAGTAATAATAATAATATTAATAAAAACTGAAATTGCACAGTAGACAGACACAGCTCATATGTGTGTAAGAGAGAGAGAGAGAGAGAGAGAGAGAGAGAGAGAGAGAGAGAGAGAGAGAGAGAGAGAGAGTGTTTCTGTGTGGTTCATGCCCCTCACCTGTCTTTGTGATAAGATTAGCCTTCTGTAGAGGATCAGCCTCCTGTAGCCTAGAAGATCAGTCTTGCTAAAATCTTTACCACTGGCACAGTCAGTTTTGATGAACGGTTGAATTTTTCTATTTCTTTGAGAGCAAGTGAAACATTTTGCTGAAATCTGGTCAATCTGCTTGTATAGGAGACGGAGTGAAATCTCTTTCCTTGCGTAAACGCTTTGCCTGCTCCATGTCATCCAAATACTTGTCAATCTCATCATCTGATGAGGATGAAGATATGGCAGCAGTAGCATTGTCAGGACCCAAGTCCTCTTGCGACTTGCAGTCCTCCTGTAGGCCACTCTTCCTAACTGCTACCTCAGTCAGAGCTTCTTTTCCTTTAGTAATCTGTTGATTATTAAGCAATATACGATGACTTGGGTCCACATAAACAGCTGCCAGAAAAATTTTATTTTCCAATAGCTGTGTCTCTCTCCGTTTCATTGAAGCAGAAATGACATCTGCGATTAAACAGCAAAATAGCAAGTTCTTCCACTCCCTCATGAAAATGCCAGGAGTTAAACCCTCAGCTTGTAATTTTTTAGTCACGGTAAATGGGTGATTAAAGGGGATTGGACACCCTTTTTATCCCCTATTAGCTGCTGGCATAGACATCGGGGGCTTATCTACAGCATTCTGTAATGCTATAGCACACAATTCTTCTAGCTGATTATAGCGGGAAGAAAAAAACGAGTATTTAGGAAAGAATATGTAAACAATATTATTGAAACATATTAAAAATATATACGCAATGAACAGAGTTTCCCACTATGCAGGCTAACAAGGGGTTAATCCAAAATGAACAGTACAGATAGTATTAAATAGCTGAAACCATATATTATCAGCATACAAGCGTCCTAAAGTGTTCAATATTAGCATATATAATGCCGATTTTTAACTTTATAAATAGGCTCACTACATAATCAGGCCACGTTTAAAGTGTAAAGAGTGCTTTTATAGTGCAAATAAGACTGATTAATGCACTGACAATAAAGTATCATGCAATCTTCCAGTGCTAACAAAATAAGCGTGTAAATAAACTATACGCTGTACTTACATCTAATATGTAGTGAAGGATTCCCCAGGCCTGCTGGGGCGGCAGGCCTGGGGAATCCTTCACTACATATTAGATGTAAGTACAGCGTATAGTTTACTAAAATGCATCACTATTTGGGTCACGGTTTAAGCACTGGCAGCAGTACATAATTGTCCATTTGTAATGGGCTTATCTAATTGTAGTATTCAGTTTATATCGCTTATTTTGTTAGCACTGGAAGATTGCATGATACTTTATTGTCAGTGCATTAATCAGTCTTATTTGCACTATAAAAGCACTCTTTGCACTTTAAACGTGGCCTGATTATGTAGTGAGCCTATTTATAAAGTTAAAAATCGGCATTATATATGCTAATATTGGACGCTTGTATGCTAATATATGGTTTCAGCTATTTAATACTATCTGTACTGTTCATTTTGGATTAACCCCTTGTTAGCCTGCATAGTGGGAAACTCTGTTCATTGCGTATATATTTTTAATATATTTCAATAAAATTGTTTACATATTCTTTCCTAAATACTCGTTTTTTCTTCCCGCTTTAATCAGCTAGAAGAATTGTGTGCTATTGCATTGTATCTGGAGTTAAAGAGGTGATATTGTTGTATCCAAAAATTTTTTGGGAATATTTGTGATAATATTCGGTAATGCTGTAGATAAGCCCTCGATGTAACCTGAAAGAGAAGAAAAACACGTTATATTATACTCACCGAGGTGGGCGGTCCGGTCCGATGGGTGTTGCGGTCCGGTCCGGCGCCTCCCTTCTTCATGCGATGACGTCCTCTTCTCCCGTCCTGAAATGGCTCCAGCGCAGGCGCATTGCTCTGCCCTGTTGAATTCTGCAGTGCGCAGGCGCAAGACCTCTCCCGACACCTGCGCACTGCAGGACTGTTTGTTCCTCAGTTACATGAACAGCACTGTGGCCTTCCATCTCAAACATACTGAATCCTAAATGTTCTTCTAGCTGTTGTTCATTACTCTAATTCATCAGCTTAATTGTACTTAGCATGTTTGAAGCATTGTCCGCTACAATAGCAAGAACATGTTCTTTTGAGTTCGTAATCTTGCAGAACTTTTTCCACTAAGGCCTGGAGAAACTGGCTGCTGTGATGAGCTTTAGTATCTTTTACTGCCAGTGTCTTGGTAACAATTTCTTTGTTGTCACAAAAAAATCGAATATTGATGGCAAAATAGTTCACTCTGTGACGTGTGCAGGCATCCATTTTAAGAAACATGAAGCATCTTTTGAGAGTCTTTTTAAGATCTTCCTTTTGGTTAAGGGCTTCTTCAATCACTAATTTTCTAATACTTTCTCTTTCCAAAGAAACACCAAGTTTGCGGGCCATTTCTCCATTAAGAGCTGTAAAAGCTGGTCGTGCAAATAGTGATAATGGTAGACCGTCCTTCACAACAAGCTGTATGAGCTGTCTTTTAAACATATCTGCTGTCATTGTTACAGTAACTTTGTCACTTACAAAATATCTTGTTAATGTTTGAGATGCTCTTTCCTCCTCATTTGCCTGGCGGGAAGTGATAGTCTGTGTGCTATCCAGCTTTCATTCTTTTTGGTACAGATAAGATATGGATAGACAGATATGGATAAATGGATATATAGATAGAGCAGATTTCTAAACTGCTTTGGCTATTGAAAACATTATCTATGAGCTCAAAAACCTTACAGGTGATGCGGTTTTTTAAAAATCTGATCTGCTTTTGCAGCTGAAAAACGTATCCACAAAAAACGCAGCAAAAACGCTGTGTGTGAATGTATCCTTAGATCATGAATAGAACAGTCATTTATAGGTCATTTCATAATTTTCCCAAATTCCTATGAAAAAATATTCAGCATATTCTGCATTGAACTACTGTACCCAACTTATTATATATTTTAGGAGTCGGTCCATTTTATACCGACTCCACCAAAATGAGCACCGACTCCACGGCTCCAACTCCACAGCCCTGACACCAACATTCATAACATTTTAAATCCAGGCTGGCCCCTTTAAAAGGGGTATGTGAAATTTGCATATTAATGGCCTACACCCAATAGGCCACCAATATCTGTTCAGAGGGTGCCAATAGGCTGAAAGAAAATGTTTTCAAATCAACTGGAGAATGATGAAAGTTATACATTTAAAAAAAAAAAAGTAAGCTTTCCAGTACTTATCAGCTGCTGTATGCCGGAAGTCATGTAATCTTCCCAGTCTGACACAGAGCTCCTTGCAACCTGACATTCTGTGGGACATACAGCAGCTGAGAAGTACTGGGAGGCTTGAATATATATAAAAAAAAAAAAAAAAAAAAAAGGAAATTACTAACTTGAATAAATAACTTTTGAATTTTTTTCTCCAGACTGAGTACCCCTTTAACAACAGTTGTTATATAATGATCAGATGTATTAACATTTCTGACCATTTTAACAAAACTATAACTCATCCTAGGAGCCACAGCTTCTGTGTAACGAACTAGAACTGATCAATCTCTTCTCAGCAGAATCCAGAGAAATACTGAACTAAATGAACTAATCTTTTCAGTGAACTAGTTCATGGTGAACTAATCACCAAAATGAACTAGATTTCCCATCACTAATTTGCAGGCTTACTCCACATGCTTAATTTAACAATCCAGTTTTCCAGTTCAAGTGTCGCAAAATTCAGTCTGGCAGCTGTTGGCACAATTTGCCAGATACGACAATGTCAAGATTGGGCTTGAAATTATGAGCGTTAGCCAATCCCACAACACCAATGTTTTCAGAACACATTGCTGGTGCACCGTCCGTGACCACAGAGACCAGTTTATCCATTGGCAGTCCTGCTGTGTTAATGCAGCCTTCAAGTTCTTTAAAAATGTCACGACCGGTCGTTGTGCCTTTCATTGGTAATAAATCCAATAATTCCTCGGTTATGTTTAGGTTTTCATCAACCCCACAAATGAACACAGCACATAGTCCATGAGCCAAGAGCCAATTTTGACGATATCGGTACCACCCGGAGTGACTAATTCTCTTTGGTGTTTTTAGGTAGATGCATGTCTGTAGTTTATGTTTTGATATGATAGCCCTTGCACATCAGTAGCTTAACCCCTTCAGGCCTATTTGTACCCAAATGCCTACGCCATTTTTGGTAAATCTGACCTGTCACTTCATGCGGTAATAACTTTGGGACGCTATCACCTACCCACGCCATTCTGAGATTGTTTTCTCGTGACATATTGTACTTCATGGTAGTGCTAATTGTGAGTCAATAGATTTTACCTTTCTGCCTAAAAAATTACAAAACACACGAAAATTTGGGAAAAATTCGCTATTTTTGAACTTTGAAATTCTCTACTTTTTACAAAAATGCTGATACCCCCCATAACAGTTATTAGTTTACATTCTCCACATGTCTACTTCACATTGGCATCATTTTGGAAATGAAATTTTATATTTTTCGGATGTGATAAGGCTCAGTTTTATACGCAATTTTTAAAGTTTACGACTAAGTTTCCAAAACTCATTCTTCCAAGGACCAAGTCAGTTCGGACGTCACTTTATGGGTCTTGTATAACAGAACCCACCCATACATTACCCCATTTTGCAAACTACACCCCTCAAGGTGTCCAAAACGGATTTTCAAAACTTTGTTAACCCCTTAGGTGTTGCACAGGAATTCAAGCAAAATGACAGTGAAATATCAAAATTTCAATTTTTTGGCAGATATTCCATTGTAATCCAATTTTACCTGCAACCCAGCAAGGGTTAACAGCAAACCCAAACTTGGTTACCCCAATTCCGCAGTTTATAGAAACACCCCACATGTACACGTAAACTAAATTATGGGCGCGCAAGAGGGCTCAGCACAGAAGGAGAGCTAGGCGGTTTTTGGGATAATAGATTACACTGGAAGAAATCCAGTGGGCCATGTCGTATTGGAGAGACCCTGAGGTACCCCCAGAGTGGAAACCCCCAAAAGGTTACCGCATTTTGGAAACTACACCCCCTAAGGAATGTTTTAGGGGGTATAGTAACCACTTTGACCCAACAAGCGCTCCATTGAGTTTCATGCACTTAGTTGAGGAAATTGAAAAGTACGTTTTTTTACCGGAAAAAGTCGCTTTAGTCCCACATTTTTCATTTTGAAAAGGGGGACCAGGAAAAAGTACACCCCACTTTTTATTCCCCATTGTCTCCCGAACACGGCAATACCACAAGTGTTGTCTAAAACCACAGTATTGGCGCATATGGGAGGAGGGGGGATGTGTAGTGTAGTGTTTTTGTTTTTTTTAACTTTCTTTTACACTTTTTGCCTGCCTGCCCAGACTTGCTGGGACTTGTGGTACCTCAAGTTCCAGCGAATGCAGGCTGGTCCGGCCAGCCTGCACAGTGCAGCGATGGTCCCTGTATGAGACCCTGTGCTGACAGGATCTCATACAGGCAGAGGCGACACTGTGTCGGCCCTGCTACATCGCTGCTATGGCTAGAACGATGTTCTAGCCAATCGCAGCACAGGGGGAGGAGATCAGACACTGACATCCTCCCCCTGGCCTGTGGAGTGACTGGTAAATGCACCAATCGCTCCACAGGCACGAACCCCTGCAGCGAATCACGCCATGTTTTACAAGGCATGCTGCGATTCGCTGGGCTATATAGCTCAGCGAATCACAGTGATTCTAGCTGCAGGGGGTCGGCGCGATGGCCACACACGGCGAGGGAACAAGCCCTGCTGCCGGTAAGTGCGGCCATCTACCCCCGATCCCCGCGCGATTAGCGGTGGAGACGCTAAAGGGGTTGTGCCGTACTAGTACTGCTCTTGTCCTTTGGTCCAGGACGAGAGAGCAGTACTCGTACGGCGCTCGGTGCCAAGGGTTTTAATGTTTTTCTTTGTGTTTGCAGGTGTTTACTGACATATCTAATGGCATGATGGAAGTACCAGCGAGGAAGAAATCACGGATCGACTGTATCATACACTGCTCTAATGATGACAGTGATGATCTGGCGTCCCTACAGGATTTGGACTCCTGGAAAACATTGCTTAGGGCTGCAGAGATCAGACAGCATGAATCCGTCCTGGAAGCAGCTAAGGGCCTTGAAGAACGAGAAATACCACACATACAATATCACCGTAAATGTCGTAGTCTCTTTACAATGAAGAAGTCACTGGATTCTATCCTTGCCAAGGGTGTCAATGTCGAAACAGCAAGCGAAATCCCCAGGAGGAGGCTACCGAGGGGTACCCCCAGTGATAGCAGGGTGTATGCCAAAGTACGTATGTTCTGCGAGAAGTCAAGCAAGTATCTCAAAGGAGAAAAAACAAGGGAGCCAATCGTCCAGTGTGTTGAGCTACGAGCAGATGAGACGATCCGCAGAGCAGCGATAAGGAAAGGCACACAGAGAATCCTTGGTTTACTTAGCAGAGACCTTGTTGCTTCAGAGGGGCACTACCACAAGTCGTGCTACAAACTATTTACAAAAGATGATTCCCAAGTGGCCTGTAGGTCTGGTGCAGCAGAAAATCAGTAAGAAAGCAAGGAAGTACGCTACGGAAAGGCAGAGAGAGAAGCCCTTGAGGAACTCTTCTTGTATATAAGGACTGAATTGTTCCCAAACCCAGAAGTACTGCCTATGATAAACCTCACATCTAGGCTTCAGAGATGCATGATGTCCCGTGGTATCATCAAACTGAAACCATCGACAAAGAAACATGCTCGCCGAAAACTTGAAACAGAGTTTGGTGAATCACTCCGCTTTCTCTCCGATGAGAAAGGTAAGCTTCTAGTCCATCCATATAGCCTATCAATGGACGACCTTGCCCGGCAAGCACACAGCATGACAAAAGATCTGCAAGAAGCAAGAGCCGCTAACTCTGGAGATGTCGTAACCAAAGCAGCAATGCAGCTGAGGAATGAGATCAAGAAGCAAGATGTGAGTCAGCCATGGCCTCCCGATACAGATCAGAATGTCATTCCTGCATTAGTCACTCAATTCCTGCAAACCCTGCTTACAGGAGATTCTGAGTGCCAAACTCCCTCTGAAAGAGCTCAACGTCTTGCCACATCCTTCGGCAGTGACTTGGTTTTTGCTGTTACCAATGGAAAGACAAAGCCACCCAAGCACGTACTGCTGTCCTTTGCAATTAAGTCTTTGACCGGCAATACAGAACTGGTTCGAACTCTGAATCGTCTTGGCCACTGTGTGTCATATTCAACGGCTGAGGAGATCGATACAGCCCTTTGTATCCAGAAGTTGGAATGTTCAACGGATGACATCCCAATGCCAGCAAATATCTACCCTGGTGTGTTCACAACCTTGTCCTGGGATAACATTGACAGACTTGAGGAGACACTAAGTGGAGCAGGTACATCTCATAGAGTCAATGGCATCGCTGTTCAGTCCAATGTTGCATGCTCTGTGACAAAAGTCCTGCCAGATGTAACCAAGTCGAAGAAAAGAAGCATAATTCCGACAGAATTAATGCTACCAATATACAATGTTGGGCGGCGGGGAGGGCCACCCAGGATTGAGACTGCGAATGTTAACACTACCGAGGAGGTCCAGGATTCAAAAACCAAGAACCATATCTGGCTTCTGGCTAGAATGTCAGACCATGAGGATCAGACCATTAGCAGTTGGACTGGGTTCAACATCCAAATCCGCAGCGACATTCTAGTGGCCCAGGACACTGTAAGCTACCTGCCCACTATCAATGCTCCTGCAACAGCCATGTCCACTGTGAATTAGGTCTTGGAGCAAACACATGCCATCATGCAGACCCTGAAGCTTAACAGAATTGTGTGCGTGTTTGATCAAGCACTCTATGCCAAAGCTGCCGAGGTTATCTGGAAACAGGAGAAGTTCAAGAACATTATAATTAGAATGGGTGTCTTCCACACAATCTGTAATCTCCTCTCCATCATAGGTAAGAGATTTCAGGATGCAGGCCTTAGAGATCTGTGTGTTGAATCCGGTGTCATCGCTGAAGGATCAGTGTCTGGAGTGATGGACGGCCGGAGGTACAACAGAGCAGTGAGACTACACAAGCTGGTCTATGAAGCACTTATGAGGCTTGCATGGAAAAACTTCCTTCCATGGCTAGAAGAAAACCATGCAAGGGACCTTCACCATCTGGATGAAACACTGAAGAAAATCACAAACTTTCGCATCAGTGTGTCGCAGGGATCCTTCGAAAAGTTCTTGGATAATGAATCTTGCACACTTACCCTGAAGCTCTTTCAAGTTTATCTTGAGACCTTCAGAAATGAACAACTCTCAGCATTCTGGATGTCATACTTGGACATGGTCGAGACCATGCTGGCCCTGGTTCGAGCTTCAAGAGAAGGCAACTGGATGCTTCACCTAGGAGCAATCCGACAGATGATACCGTGGTGTTTTGCCCATGACAAGGTCAACTATGCCTGATACCTAACCTATTACTATGCTACGATGTCTCGGCTGCCCATAGACCACCCAGAGGTCCATGAATACTTCATGAAAGGTGGCTTTTCGGTCCAGATCGGTAGCAAGAATCCTTTTGGACGGATTCCTGTGGACCAGACCATCGAAGAAACAATCAACAAAGACACCCAGACACCAGGGGGCACAAAAGGCTTCAGCCTCAAAGTTGGA
The DNA here is from genome assembly GCF_039654945.1 of Dendrobates tinctorius. Taxonomy (NCBI): domain Eukaryota; kingdom Metazoa; phylum Chordata; class Amphibia; order Anura; family Dendrobatidae; genus Dendrobates; species Dendrobates tinctorius. Next base: position 23,657,857 of record NW_027361783.1, read on the forward strand.
GCTGTCGCCAGATTCTACCTGACATCGGAGTACCGCAGCATGTACTTGAGGCAGCTGAGGGCCCTAGTAGGCCAACAATATACGGACTTCAGTCATTCAGACCTACAGGTGTCCAGGATTAGAAGAGATGAAGCCGATGTCAGATCTTTTGTTGCTGGAGACTGGTTGGTTGAACCCCTTCAACAAAGAGCATAATGGTGAACTTATCAGTTTATCAACAGCGACTGCAGCACCACCAGATGTAGCCAAAGACCTTCTAGGGGCATACAGTATAGGAGAGGATGCATATCACACATTCAAGATGAGCGTTTGGGTGCCGATACACCAACTACACTGTTTCATGACAAGATGACGAAGAACAATCTTAAAACGTTCTCTAACATCAGAATGAAGACACACAGACAAGGCCTTGGCAAGGAGGTAATTTTGAAGGCTGACAGGAACCTATTTGGCCAGATGATACTTGTAGCTGATAACAGAAAGCTACAAATGAGTTATGTCTTGACTCATCCCCTGGGGGCCATTGCCATGGGCACTTGCCAACGGTGATGGGTCTATCCGCAAGACCAACAAGGCTGCTCTAGCAAGGGAGTTGGAGAGGAATGCTCCTCCTGCAGAGGTGATCCCTGAGCCCTCTGCAACCATCATTGATGGGATGAGCCTGGTTCAGAAACTGAAGGGAAACGATGCAACATTTGCCCAGCTAGCAGGCACAGCAATGAGTCGCGCTATCCATGAGGGTGCTAAGAGCAAGCGCATTGATATTGTCTTTGACGTCTACAAGGAGACATCCATCAAAGATACAGAAAGAGTCAACAGATATGAAGGCACAGGGATCCATTTCAAGAACATTCAACATGGGCACAACATCCAGCAGTGGAGAAAGCTACTAAGTAATTCCTCCAACAAGGCAAGTCTCAAAGTTTCTGGTAGAAGAATGGAAGGCGAAACACCACAGGGAGAAGCTTGAGGAGAAGGAGATGTATGTCACATGTGAGCAGCTCTGCTTTAAGATCACCAAAGAACAGTGGGAAGAGGCTGCTGACCTTAAGTCAAGAAGAAGCAGACACACGCCTCCTTCTCCATGCTCTTCATGCAGCAGAATCTGGTTACAAGTCTGTCATCATCACTTCAGAGGATACTGATGTCATGGTCCTGTGTCTGGGCATGTGCCACAAAATCCCATCCCACCTGTTCCAGAAATGCGGTACACAGAACCGGACAAGATTCCTGGATATCACCACTCTGAGCAGAACATTGGGAGGCAGCGTGTGTGATTCATTGATTGGTATGCATGCATTTACAGGCTGTGACACAGTCAGTGCATTCGCTGGCCGTGGGAAGATGACGACACTCAAGCAGTTGAAGATGAACAAGACATACCAGGATGCCTTTCAGGAAGTTGGTCGTTCATGGGAAGTGTCTCCCGAACGCTTTGAGAAGTTACAGGAAATCACCTGTCACATGTACCTGCCAACTACCCAAACAACTGAGGTAAACAGGCTCCGGTATCAGCTGTTCTGTGCCAGACGTGGAGTGGTAGAGTCAAGTCAACTCCCTCCTTGCCAAGACTGCCTTTTCATGCATGCACTGCGTGCAAACTACCAGGCTGCGATCTGGAGGAGAAGTCTGCAGAGCCAGCCATTTGTTGCAAACCCAACAGACTGCGGTTGGATGATAGATAATGACAGAAAGCTTGTTGTCAAGTGGATGCGAGGGGCACCAGCACCAGAAGCTATTATCCAGCTACTGTCCTGCAAGTGTGTGCGGTCATGCGAACTTCCTCAGTGTACTTGCCTCAGCAATGGCCTGAAGTGCACGGACATGTGCAGGTTACAGACATGCCAGAACAAGGGTATTGAAGACGATATATATATATATATACACACATACACATACATACATACATTAGTATGGACAAGCCCATGACATGTTCAGTGTGTATTTACATAACTTGGATTAAATTTTGTTACAAATACTACATGCATTGTATTGACATTTTGGCATTTCCCCTAAATCGACATTTAATCATTATTTTTTGGAAATATAGGTAGGATCTATTCAAAAGGTGAAAAATACCATTAACCCCTTCACGCCGGCCGCCTTAGCGGTACGGCGAATCGTACCAGGATCATATGCCAGGCGATCGCCGCGGGTCGGGAGCTGGTTCCCGGTGCAAAGTGGTTACTGTACCTCCTAAAACATTCCTTAGGGGGTGTAGTTTCAAAAATGGGGTAACTTTTTTGGGGTTTCCACTGTGCGGGACCTCAGGGTGTCTCCAAATGTGACATGGCCCCATAGATTTCTTACAGTGAATTTTGCCGCAGCTTCGCTTACGAAGCCTGCCGTGCGCCAATACTGTGGTTTTAGACAACACTTGTGGTATTGCCGTGTTCGGGAGACAATGGGGAATAAAAAGTGGGGTGTACTTTTTCCTGGTCCCCCTTTTCAAAATGAAAAATGTGGGACTAAAGCGACATTTTTCGGTAAAAAACGTACTTTTCAATTTCCTCAACCAATTGCATGAAACTCCAATGGAGCGCTTGTTGGGTCAAAGTGGTTACTATACCCCCTAAAACATTCCTTAGGGGGTGTAGTTTCCAAAATGCGGTAAGCTTTTGGGGGTTTCCACTCTGGGGGTACCTCAGGGTCTCTCCAATACGACATGGCCCACTGGATTTCTTCCAGTGTAATCTATTATCCCAAAAACCGCCTAGCTCTCCTTCTGTGCTGAGCCCTCTTGCGCGCCCATAATTTAGTTTACGTGTACATGTGGGGTGTTTCTATAAACTGCGGAATTGGGGTAACCAATTTTGGGTTTGGGTTTGCTGTTAACCCTTGCTGGGTTGCAGGTAAAATTGGATTACAATGGAATATCTGCCAAAAAATTGAAATTTTGATATTTCACTGTCATTTTGCTTGAATTCCTGTGCAACACCTAAGGGGTTAACAAAGTTTTGAAAATCCGTTTTGGACACCTGGAGGGGTGTAGTTTGCAAAATGGGGTAATGTATGGGTGGGTTCTGTTATACAAGACCCATAAAGTGACGTCCGAACTGACTTGGTCCTTGGAAAAATGGGTTTTGGAAATTTAGTCGTAAACTTTAAAAATTGCGTATAAAACTATGAGCCTTATCACATCCGAAAAATATAAAATTTCATTTCCAAAATGATGCCAATGTGAAGTAGACATGTGGAGAATGTAAACTAAACTGTTATGGGGGGGGTATCAGCATTTCTGTAAAAAGTAGAGAATTTCAAAGTTCAAAAATAGCGAATTTTTCCCAAATTTTTGTGTATTTTGTAATTTTTTATGCAGAAAGGTAAAATCTATTGACTCACAATTAGCACTACCATGAAGTACAATATGTCACGAGAAAATAATCTCAGAATGGCGTGGGTAGGTGATAGCGTCCCAAAGTTATTACCGCATGAAGTGACAGGTCAGAGTTACAAAAAATGGCCTAGGCATTTGGGTACAAATAGACCTGAAGGGGTTAAGCTACTGATGTGCAAGGGCTATCATATCAAAACAAATTACAGACATGCATCTACCTAAAAACACCAAAGAGAATTAGTCACTCCGGGTAGTACCGATATCTGGCCCGGCTCATGGACTAACAGTATCTGTTACCCCGGTGCTCTAGTCAAGCACTATGGGAAATGCTTCAAAACTTTGCGCTGCTGTAATCAGTTGCTGATGAACGTCACTAGCAGATTCAGTGATTCTACTACCAACAGTATTTGCCGACAAGCTTATACCTTCGAACACTTTTTAGGTAAAAAAAGAAAATTTTTTCCGCTCACCCCAAAGAAGACAGCTATAAGTCCGATCGGTGCACGGAATGTGGAAACAGGATCCCTCTGCAGCAAAGCGTAATATGGAAAAAAATTCCAGCATCCAGATCAGTAATTAGATTAAAAAAATTTTTATTCCTTTATTCCAAAATTTAAAAAAATCATAAGATTCTCCATCATGATAAGAGACGCATCAGGACGTGTAGTTGGACGTGTTTCGGACAAAAAACCAGTCCTTATTCTAAGACAACAACCGTAATTTTAATCTAATTACTGATCTGGATGCTGGAATTTTTTTCGATATTACGCTTCGAACACTTTTTGTCTGGACAAATAATTTCACTTGCTTTTATAAAACAGTCTTTAATGAACTGACCCTCAGTAAACTTTCGTGAATGTTTTGCTATCATATTACCGAGTACAAAACTGGCTTTCACAGAAGCTTCACTTGACTTGTTAACACATGAGAAGTTTTGCTGTTTTTTAAGAGATTTCAGCTGCTGAAGGTTTTCCTCTCTGTTTGCCAGCCCGTGCTTCATACTGTTCTCCATGCTGCGTCATGTACTGTCGACGCACATTGCAGTCCTTAAGCACTGCGACAAACTGAAAACAAATCAGACACTGGGCTCTCTCTCCAACCTCCGTGACAAAATATAAGTTTTCCCACTTTTCCTGAAATATTCATTTTTCATCAGCAATCTTGCGCTTTTTTGATGACGTTGCCATCATGTATGTAGGGGCAGTTACAGCACAGGTATGGGGGCTATGCTCCTGTATGTAGGGGCAGTTACAGCACAGGTATAGGGGCTGTGCACCTGTATGTAGGGGCAGTTACAGCACAGGTATGGGAGCTGTGCTCCTGTATGTAGGGGCAGTTACAGCACAGGTATGGGGGCTGTGCACCTGTATGTAGGGGCAGTTACAGCACAGGTATGGGGGCTGTGCTCCTGTATGTAGGGGCAGTTACAGCACAGGTATAGGGGCTGTGCACCTGTATGTAGGGGCAGTTACAGGAGCATAGCCCCCATACCTGTGCTGTATGTAGGGGCAGTTACAGCACAAGTATGGGGGCTATGCTCCTGTATGTAGGGGCAGTTACAGCACAGGTATGGGGGCTGTGCACCTGTATGTAGGGGCAGTTACAGCACAGGTATAGGGGCTGTGCACCTGTATGTAGGGGCAGTTACAGCACAGGTATGGGAGCTATGCTCCTGTATGTAGGGGCAGTTACAGCACAAGTATGGGGGCTATGCTCCTGTATGTAGGGGCAGTTACAGCACAGGTATGGGGGCTGTGCACCTGTATGTAGGGGCAGTTACAGCACAGGTATGGGGGCTGTGCACCTGTATGTAGGGGCAGTTACAGCACAGGTATGGGGGCTGTGCACCTGTATGTAGGGGCAGTTACAGCACAGGTATGGGGGCTGTGCACCTGTATGTAGGGGCAGTTACAGCACAGGTATGGGGGCTGTGCACCTGTATGTAGGGGCAGTTACAGCACAGGTATGGGGGCTGTGCACCTGTATGTAGGGGCAGTTACAGCACAGGTATAGGGGCTGTGCACCTGTAAGAAGGGGAAGTTACAGCACAGGTATGGGGGCTGTGCACCTGTATGTAGGGGCAGTTACAGCACAGGTATGGGGGCTGTGCACCTGTATGTAGGGGCAGTTACAGCACAGGTATAGGGGCTGTGCACCTGTATGTAGGGGCAGTTACAGCACAGGTATGGGGGCTGTGCACCTGTATGTAGGGGCAGTTACAGCACAGGTCTGGGGGCTGTGCACTTGTATGTAGGGGCAGTTACAGCACAGGTATTGCGGCTCTGTACCTGTATGTAGGGGCAGTTACAGCACAGGTATGAGGGCTCTGTACCTGTATGTAGGGGCAGTTACAGCACAGATATGGGGGCTCTGTACCTGTATGTAGGGGCAGTTACAGCACAGGTATAGGGGCTGTGCACCTGTATGTAGGGGCAGTTACAGCACAGGTATAGGGGCTGTGCACCTGTATGTAGGGGCAGTTACAGCACAGGTATAGGGGCTGTGCACCTGTATGTAGGGGCAGTTACAGCACAGGTATGGGGGCTCTGTACCTGTATGTAGGGGCAGTTACAGCACAGGTATAGGGGCTGTGCACCTGTATGTAGGGGCAGTTACAGCACAGGTATGGGAGCTGTGCACCTGTATGTAGGGGCAGTTACAGCACAGGTATGGGGGCTGTGCACCTGTATGTAGGGGCAGTTACAGCACAGGTATGGGGGCTGTGCACCTGTATGTAGGGGCAGTTACAGCACAGGTATGGGGGCTGTGCACCTGTATGTAGGGGCAGTTACAGCACAGGTATAGGGGCTGTGCACCTGTATGTAGGGGCAGTTACAGCACAGGTATAGGGGCTGTGCACCTGTATGTAGGGGCAGTTACAGCACAGGTATGGGGGCTGTGCACCTGTATGTAGGGGCAGTTACAGCACAGGTATGGGGGCTGTGCACCTGTATGTAGGGGCAGTTACAGCACAGGTATGGGGGCTGTGCACCTGTATGTAGGGGCAGTTACAGCACAGGTATGGGGGCTGTGCACCTGTATGTAGGAGCAGTTACAGCACAGGTATTGCGGCTCTGTACCTGTATGTAGCGGCAGTTACAGCACAGGTATTGCGGCTCTGTACCTGTATGTAGGGGCAGTTACAGCACAGATATGTGGGCTCTGTACCTGTATGTAGGGGCAGTTACAGCACAGGTATGGGGGCTGTGCACCTGTATGTAGGGGCAGTTACAGCACAGGTATTGCGGCTCTGTACCTGTATGTAGGGGTAGTTACAGCACAGATATGAGGGCTCTGTACCTGTATGTAGGGGCAGTTACAGCACAGGTATGGGGGCTCTGTACCTTTTATGACCACAGCGCACACATACACAATGCTGACAGACCCCAGTGATCGGACAGTCGTCGCCTATAGAGCGGTGTGACAACCCCTGCAGGCGGCAGTCAGCAGTGAGCCCGCTGTGATGAGAGGCTGATTTGCTCCTGCTCAGTCCACAGCCAAAACTTTACACCCAGTTAGTAGTCACTAATCCTGACAGTGAGCGGCAGCACAGCTCTGCAGGAGCAGCCCACGTGACACAGTGAAGCACGGTTAACAAGCGCGCAGTTATTAACCCCCTCCATAGTCGCCCCCGCTGTATAACATGGAGCAGTCCACAGCCGGCGCCAGCACACAGCACTGTATAAAATGTACCTGGAGTCATCTCACACGCGCTGGGAGAAAGCTGCAAACTGCTCCCACAGGACCTGCAGTGATGATACAGTCATGTGATCGGGGATGTTTTTGCTGTGAAGAGGTTGTTCTAGTCTTGTCACTACGGAGCAGCACACTTCTCTCTAGCATGAGACATGTCGGGCACCGCGGGCCGAGACCCCTGCTGTATGCTTTAAAGCAGGGGTCCCCAACCTGTAGCTCGGGAGCCACATGTGGCTTGCGGTTCCATAAATTGTGGCTCGCAGGTGTCTGCCAGCTTGGTGCATTAGCTGCAGATCTAGCAAACAGGTATGAGGAGAAAATACAAGAATGGTGTATTTTGTGCGTAGCCATGCACAGAAGGGAAGATCTGATGCACATATACTGGTTTTAGGAGTTTAGAGATAATTTAAGTATGGTACACTGGGTCAGGATGATACTACCTGTCTGATAAGGTGCCTGAAGCTGGATGTGACAGTGTTGAGAGTGCTGGATGGGAGAATACTGAATGGAAGTATTGTGGGGACTGCTGGATCTTGGTATACTGCTTCGGGGTGATTTCTGTGGAAAAGTTATGGTTATCATTATAACCGTAATGGGGGCTCTGGTTGCCACTACAGTGAGGGGAAGGGAGCTAGATGTGGCTCGCGATGCCCTCTCAGAGCGGAATGTGGCTTGTGGTGCTCTCACTGAGCGGAATGTGGCTCTCTAGGTCAAAAAGGTTGGGGACCACTGCTTTACAGCCTATTAGAAGTGCTCTGACAGGCAGGACAGCTGGATCAGCCTAGATTCAGTCTCCCTGCACTTCTCTCAAACTCCAAAGAGAAGGATGCATCTACTAGCAGTCTGGAAGAGCACACAGTTCAGACCAGTGATGCAATCACGCTGTGGTCAAAAATATCAAACAGGATTAACCCCTTCACCAACTTCGGTTTTTCCATTTTTGAGTTTCCGTTTTTTTTGTGTTTTTTTTTGCTCCCCTTCTTCCCAGAACCATAACTTTAAGGTTGTGCCATATTGTGTACTGGAAAACTGAAAAATTCAAAGTGTGGTGAAATTGCAAAAAAAGTGCAATGCCACAGTTGCTTTCTTTTTTTTTTTTTTTAACCATATTCACTAAATGCCAACACTGACCTGCCATTATGATTCTCCAGGTCACTACAAGTTCGTAGAGATATATATACACACACCGTATATACTCGAGGATATGCCGAGGCACCTAATTTTGACACAAACTGGGTAGGCTTATTGACTCGAGTGTAAGCTGGGCATGCATTGACCCCTCATCCCTGTCCTGGTATGCATGGCTCCCCCGTCCCTGTCATTGTATGCATGGCTCCCCGGTCCCTGGCATTGTATAACATGGCTCCCCCGGTCCCTGTATGCATGTTTCACATAAAACAAAACAACAAACATCCTACTCACCTTCCTGCGTGCCATGATGGAGCTTGTTCCGTCGCATTCATTACCTTAATGAGTGGGGCCACATGATCGCTCGACAGGAAATGCTGCTGGCGCCGGAACAAACGGAGCGCAGGAAGTTGAGTAGGTGCTCTTCTGGAGGCCGGCGGCTGCAGGCGTCACTGTGCACGCTATAAGAGAAATAAACGCCTCCTGTGACCGGCTGCTTCGCCGGCCCACTGGGACAATTGAGGGGCGTGTTTTCAGCACTTATTGAAGTGATGGAAAGAAAAAAAAAAAACAAAAGATTTGTTTAAAAAAAAAAAATCCATCATTTTCCGGAGAGCGGTAGTGTCTTCGTTTTTCGTGATCTGCAGCTGCGTGAGGGCTGAGCTAAAGTTTTTATTGATACCATTTTGGTGTAGATACGATCTTTTGAACGCCCATTATTGCACAATGTTGCGGTGACAAAAAAACGCAATTCTGTTTTTTTTATTGTTTTTTTTCTTGTTACGCCGCTTACCGATCAGATTAATACTTTTTATATATTGCTAGATTGGGCAAATCTGAAAGTGGCAATACCAAATAAATGGTTATTTCTATTTTTCAATTTGAATGGGGTTATTGGGGGGGGTGATTTAAGCTTTTATATAATTTTTATATTTCTTAAAAAAATAGGGATTGTTTTGTACTCATCGTAAAATCCTTTTCTCTGAGCCAATCATTGGGGGACACAGACAGTGGGTGTTATGCTGCTTTCCACTAGGAGAACACTTAGTGAACACAGAAAAAGTTAACTCCTCCTCTGCAGTATACACACTCTCACTGGCTGAGATTTCTCCAGTTTGGTGAAAAAGCAGTAGGAGCATTAAACAAATAACGTATTTTTCAGACCATAAGACGCACTTTTTTCCCCAAAAATTTTGGGGGAAAGTGGGGGGTGTGTCTTATGGTCGCAATACACAGTACTAACCTGGTGGCTGGTGGCAGCGGGCGGGGCTCTGCGGTGCGATGGTGGCAGCGGGCGGCGCTCTGCGGTGCGGTGGTGGCAGTGGGCTGTGCTCCGGTGCAGGGGCGGCGGCTCCACCAGCATTTCTTCGCAGCCCGGAGGCCTCCGCACTTCCCTTGCTGGCCGCCGCCATGTTGCGGTGGCCTCCGGGAGCATGGACGCCGGGAATATGGCCGCTGGTCCGACGGCGCATGCGCAGCTTCAGATCTCGTCCCGAGATCTCGTTGCCGAGATTTGAATCTCGTCCCCTGAGATCTCGGGACGAGATCTGATCCCGCGCATGCGTCGTCCCCGGACCGGCGGCCATCTTTCCGGCGTCCATGCTCCCGGAGGCCACCGCAACATGGCGGCGGCCAGCAAGGCAAATGCGGGGGCCTCCGGGCTGCGAAGAAATGCCAGCGGAGCCGACGCCCCTGCACCGAAGCACAGCTCGCTGCCACCGACGCCCCTGCACCGAAGCACAGCTCGCTGCCACCGACGCCCCTGCACCGAAGCACAGCCCGCTGCCACCACCGCAGAGCCCACCTGCCCCAGCACAGCCGCCCCTGCCCCAGCACAGCCGCCCCTGCCCCAGCACAGCCGCCCCTGCCCCAGCACAACCGCCCCTGCCCCAGCACAACCGCCCCTGCCCCAGCACAACCGCCCCTGCCCCAGCACAACCGCCCCTGCCCCAGCACAACCGCCCCTGCCCCAGCACAACCGCCCCTGCCCCAGCACAGAGCCGCCACCGCACGAGCCTGGACCACTGAATGACCCCTGTGACTACTTCTCCACCTGTGCCGGATCCCTTCCCAGGTAAGCGGAATTCGGACTGTAAGACGGACCCCCATTTGACACTTTTTTTCCCTATTTTCCTACTGAAAATTGGGGTGCGTCTTATGGTCCGGTGCGTCTTATAGTCCGAAAAATACGGTAATAACCATGTCAAAACCTAAGAATGCTACAGTAAGCCAATAGGCTAAACAGGGTGGTTGCTGTGTCCCCCAATGATTGGCTCGGAGAAAAGGATTTTACGGTGAGTACACAAAAATCCCTATTTCACCCACGCCTCATTGGGGGACACAGACAATGGGATGTCCTAAAGCGATCCCTGGGTGGCGAGCATACAACTGCTAACACCCCATGTACCACTGACTTAACAGTGTGGTACTGCCGATTGTAGGATGCGTCTGCCAAGAGCTGCATCAGCAGAGGCCTGAGAATGAACTTGGTAATGTTTTGTAAAAGTATGCAGGCTGGACCAAGTCGCAGCCTTGCAGACCTGTTCTGCCGAGGCCTGGTGCCAAATGGCCCAAGAGGCGCCCACTGAGTGGGTAGAGTGCGCCTTAATCCCTGCTGGGACAGGCGCGTTCCTGACACGATAGGATTCCTGAATAGCCAAGCGAATCCACCTGGCTAGCGTTGCTTTTGAAGCGGCTAGACCCTTCCTATGCCCCTTTGGAAGTATGAACAGGGCCATCTGACTTGTGGAAGGGAGCCGTCCGCGAGATATACCGTCTCAGTGCCCTAACCATATCCAGGGTGTGGAGGGCCTTCTCAATGCGATGGACAGGTGCCAAACAAAAGGAGGGCAAAACAGTTTCCTCATTGAGATGGAAAGAGGATACGACTTTGGGCAGGAAGGACCGGGACGTCCTGAGAACTGCCTTATCCTGATGAAAATTCATGAACGGAGGACGGCAAGACTGGGTCGCCAATTCCGAAACTCGTCTGATTGATGTAATTGCCACTAGAAAGACCACCTTCCAAGAGAGAATAGTTAGTGGTACGCCCTGCAGCAGTATGAAAGGAGCCTCCTGTAAGGCCCCGAGAACCAAGTTAAGGTCCCATGATTCCAATGGCCTTTTATATGGAGGCGCTACATGAGAAACTCCCTGAATGAACATCTTGACCTGAAGTTTGGTGGCAATTTTGCATTGGAATAGCACTGACAAGGCTGAAATTTGGCCCTTGAGCGAGCTAAGCGCGAGGCCTGACTTTAATCCTGACTGAAGGAATTCCAATATGGCAGGAATGGAAAACACTAGAGGGGATCGACCATGATCCTTGCACCACGAAAAGGTTTTCCAGGTGCAGTGATAAATGCTCATGGACACGGGCTTCCTAGCACTAATCATGGTGGAAATCACATCTTGAGAAAACCCAGCCTGTGCTAGAATCCAGGATTCAACAGCCACACCATCAAAGACAGGGCCCCGGATCTCTGGTGGTAAATCGGCCCTGAGACAGAGAGTAGATCCATGCGATCTGGGAGTCGCCAAGGGACGTCGGCGACTAGTTGTATTAGTTCTGTGTACCATGCCCGGCGCGGCCAATCTGGCGCGACTAGGATCACTGGTACTCCCTCTGCTCTGATCTTCTTGATGACCCTCGGGAGCAAGGGAAGAGGGGGAAAATGTACAGGAGCCGGAACCGGTGCCACGGCAGAACTAGGGCATCCGCTCCGATGGCGCGATCGGGCAATGAACCGAGGAACCTTGTTGTTTAGCCTTGAGGTCCTGATATCCACATCCGGAGTGCTCCAATGACTGCAAGTCTGCTGAAAGACTTCCGGATGAAGAGATCATTCTCCCGAGGCAAGGCCTTGGCGACTGAGAAAGTCTGCCGCCCAATTCTCTATGCCCGGGATGTGGATCGCTGAGATGGGCGAACAGTTGGTCTCGGCCCAATGGAGAATGTGACTCACTTCGTGCATGGCCATCCTGCTCCGAGTACCCCCCTGACGCTTGATATACGCTACCGCCGTGGCGTTGTCGGATTGAATCCTGATGGGGTGACCTACGAGGAGATGGTGGAAACTCAGTAGAGCTAATCTGATAGCTCGTATCTCCAAAACGTTGATGGGGAGACGTGACTCCTAAATTGACCAACGACCCTGTGCTGTGTGGTGACGAAACACCGCACCCCAGCCCAGAAGACTTGCGTCGGTAGTTACTACCAACTATCGTACTGGGAGAAAAGACCTTCCTTGACTCAGGGAGGATTTCAGTGTCAACCACTTGAGGGCTTGTCTGACCCGCAGGGGCAGAAGGAACTGATGGTCCAGGGAGAACGGGTTCGTGTCCCAAGTCAACAGCAAGGCTTGTTGCAAAGGGTGGAGATGGAATTGTGTGAATGGTACCGTTTCCATTGCTGCCACCATCTTTCCGAGAACTTTCATGCTGAAACAAATAGAATGAGAAACCGGACGGGAAAGAGTCCGCACCGCCTGTTGCAAAGCTCGGGCCTTTTCTGGAGGGAGAATGACCAACCCGCGGGAAGTGTTCAAGACCATTCCCAAAAAGGAAATCTGCTGGGTCGGTGTTGGGGAAGACTTTTCGAAGTTTATCTACAAACCCAGACAAGAAAGAGTATTTACTGTGATATCCACGGATTCCTCACAAGGAGAAAAACAAAGATCAACCTCTAATTAGAAGTTCAGATCAAAGACAGAGCATTTGAATGGTAAAACATCATTTCTTTTATTAATGCAAATATCAAAATTTAAAAGACATTCATGTTCACAAAATTAGTGCAAGAAAAAGGGACAGACGACTCCCATTAAAGTGTATTTTGCTGCATTGTATTGGACCTCATAGCTAATAAACATAAGAACGATAACCCCTTTAATTCAATTTGTATACGCTGGTAGAAACCTATACTAAAGTGTCTGCTGTTCAGTTAGAAACATGCAAGGTGCACTCACTACACAGCTGGTGTACATAGGCTGAGATGACCACCAGCCTAGGCTATCCCAATAATGTACCGAAATTATGTTTATAAATTGCAACTAAGTATGACTTATACAAAAAGGTATATATAATATCCAATTAGCGCTAAAGCTACTGAGGCCTTTACCTGGATCCTGGCAGCGTTAATATAAGTCCCGTGGGAGACACTTCCCTCCATCCCTCCAGGATCCAGGTAAAGGCCTCAGTAGCTTTCTACCAGCGTATACAAATTGAATTAAAGGGGTTATCGTTCTTATGTTTATTAGCTATGAGGTCCAATACAATGCAGCAAAATACACTTTAATGGGAGTCGTCTGTCCCTTTTTCTTGCACTAATTTTGTGAACATGAATGTCTTTTAAATTTTGATATTTGCATTAATAAAAGAAATGATGTTTTACCATTCAAATGCTCTGTCTTTGATCTGAACTTCTAATTAGAGGTTGATCTTTGTTTTTCTATTTGATTGTCCTAAGAGCATTACTTTGGATAATTTTGGCTGGTTTAGTGTTAATGGATTCCTCACAAGCTAGAAGGCACGGACCCTTGATCAGCAGATGGTCCAGATACGGGAGCACCACCACTCCCTGAGCGTGAAGAATGGCCATGACAACCGCCATGACCTTGGTAAAGACCGTGGGGGCGGTGGCGAGTCCAAAGGGCAAGGCAACGAACTGAAAGTGTTCCTCGTGAATTGCAAAGCACAACTGCTGGTGGGACGGGCAAATCGGGATGTGAAGGTAAGCATCTTTGATGTCGATGGCTGCTAGGAACTCTCCTTTTTCCATGGAGGCAACAACTGATCGGAGGGATTACATTAAAAATCGCCGTACCCTGACAAACTGATTTAACAGCTTGAGGTCCAGTATGGGCTGCATCGTTCCGTCCTTCTTTGGAACCACAAAAAGGTTTGAATAAAAACCCTTGAACCTTTCATCTTGAGGGACCGGAATGATGACTCTGTCCCTTTGCAGCGCATGAACGGCCCGAAGGAAGGCTGTTGTCTTTTCCTTGGGAGGAGAGGACCGGAAGAAACGTGTCGGAGGGAGAGAAGCAAATACTTTTTTGTATCCAGAGGACACCAGCTCCCTGACCCACTCGTCGTGAACGACCGCGAGCCAGGTTTGACTTAAAGAGGAGGGAGTCTATAGCCTTGGTCAGCGATTCCACAGACCGTGACAGGGACGCAGCCCACTCAGGGGGACTAAACGCAGGGAGCTCTGTTGCAGCAGCGGCGGGTGGCGTTTCAGCACGAGCCGGGTCACAATCCGTGCAAAACGGATTCGTCTGGGCACAGGGTAAAGCAGCCTTGCAAGTGGTACAGGCGGTAAAGAACGCAGTGTGCTTCTTAGTAGCCTTTTTAAATTGCTTAGATTGAGACATAGCGCCCCTGAAACGATTAAAGGCAGAGCCTAGGCTGCAGCTGCAGGTTATGTGCAGAGAAGGGGTTAAGCTTTAATCTGAGGGCAGATGCAGCTTACCCACGGTCCTGTGCTGTGTCCCCGGGAGGAATAACTGTGGCCTCGTGTGACAACCAGGTTCTGTCCGTCAGTGTGCACTCTTTGCAGCAGTCCCAGATCAGGCTGAGGTAAAAAACATGGCCCCCGAGACTAGCAGGGCGCCTCTCGCACAGAAGGAGAAGCGCGAAGGACGTGGGCGGCGCTATGCAAATTCCGGCCTAGTAGGCCTAAAAGCTGGGGACTAAATTTCTGGCCTCCCCACGGTAAGCGCCGGGCAGGGGGGGTGCCAGTGTACCGCCGCTGACGCCAAGTCGGCGCTTCACCTGAGGACATGGACCTGACCCCATACCTCCACTCCAGTGCTCAGGCAGGCAGCGATGTCCGGGGCCTTCCAGCTGCAGGTCTCTCATCCTCCGGGCGATGTAGCAGAGCTGGAAGAGTTCTTAAAGGGGGTATTGCTCAATCGATCCTCCCTATGGCAGGGGGATGGAGAGCTCTGGGGCTGATTCAGGGCATTCAAAGAGCGCTTATGAAACTTCTCCGTCCGTGCGCTCGCCCTCATATCCGTGTAGGGAGACTGGGACCATAAAGGAACTGTCGTCCAGAAGAATCAGGTATGCCCAGTCGTCGCAGGAAAGTGTACGGGGAGATATACTCTGCGTGCTGGCCTGTTGTTGGTTCGGGGGAGAGCGGGCCGTTGAAAGGAACCGTCGCCCCCTTCACTCAGTTAATTAAAAAATAAAAATTTACAGAAAATTCAAGATGAAAATAAAAACGGTGGGGTCTGAAGCCAGACTCAAGTGCCTCCTACAGACACTAAGCAAGAACTGGAGAAATCTCAGCCAGTGAGAGGGTGTATACTGCAAGGGAGGAGTTACCTTTTTTCTGTGTTCACTTAGTGTCCTCCTAGTGGCAAGCAGCATAACACCCACTGTCTGTGTCCCCAATGAGACATAGGAGAAAATTCTTGACTTTTCACTTGCTTCAATAGTGTCCATGGGAGACTAGCAGATGCTATCATTGAAAAATGAATGATCACCTGCTTTAAGCGCCAGCCGCTTGGCGGCGCTCACAGTTATCTGGCAATGACAAACACAGGGGCGCAATCCGGCGCAATCATGCTAAATGCCGCTGACTGAGATTGACAGCGGCATTTATCATTTTAACAGCCATTCCCGATTCCACCTGTGGCTATTAGGGGCACCGCACATGTCAGCTGATATGTGCTGGAAAAGCTGCAGACTTGTCGCCGGAAACAACCTTAGATATACCAATATGTCCAAGGTCGGAAAGGGGTTTAACAGGACGTGGCAAATCAGGAAGGGGGGGGGGGGGGGAATCGGGAGCAGTGCGTTCCTGAAGATACAACTTGAGAAAATATCTTTAAGAAGGCCAATATTAATAAGTTTATCCAAATATTACATTACAATCCTACACAGCAAGACTACTTCATCACTGTAAAATAAAAAAAAAAATATATATATTTATTCATGATTACATTAAAAAGTTCTAATAGAAGACTTAAAATATGGGGAAAAAGAATCATAGAGTATTATGATTGGAATGAACTTCCAGAGTCATTGTGTCCAAACCTTTGTTCATTGCAGGATTCACTAGAACACCTCAGGCAGATGTCTGTCCTGTCTCTGTTTGAAGACTTCCATTGATGGAGAACTCGTCACCACTAGTTCCACTCATTGATTACCCTCACTGACAAAAAGTTATTTTATAATATCTAATCCGTATCTTCTCTTTCAGTTTCATTCCATTGCTTCTTGTGTATCCATATGCAAATGAGAATAATAATGATCCCTCTACACTGACATCCCTTGTAATATTTGTAGACAACTATTAAGTCTCCTCTTATCCTTTTTTACAAGCTAAACATTCCCAGATCCTTCAACTATTCCTCGTCTCGTAGGACATACTGTGCAGTCAGCTCATCATCCTGGTAGCTCTTCTCTGAACTTGCTAGTTTTTCTAAGTCTTCTTTAAAATGTGGTGCCCAGAACTGGACACAGTATTCCAGATTAGGCCTGACCAAGGAGGTGTAGAGGGGGATAATTACTTCACGTAATCTAGACTCCATGCGTCTCTTAATACATCCTAGAACTGTATTTGCCTTTTTTGCTTCTGCACCACACTGTTGACTCAAGTGCAGTCAGTAATCTATTAGTACAGTGGGTACGGAAAGTATTCAGACCCCTTTAAATTTTTCACTCAGTTTCATTGCAGCCATTTGGTAAATTCAAAAAAGTTCATTTTTCGGTCATTAATGTACACCCTGCACCCCATCTTGAATGAAAAAAACAAAACAAATGTATAAAATTTTTGAATATTTATTAAAAAGAAAAACGGAAATAACAGTACATGGTCATAAGGATTCAGACCCTTTGCTCGGTATTGAGTAGAAGCACCCTTTTGAGCTAATACAGCCATGAGTCTTCTTAGGAATGATGCAACAAGTTTTCAACACCTGGATTTGGGGGATCCTCTGCCATTCTTCCTTGCAAATTCTCTCCAGTTCTGTTAGGTTGGATGGTGAACATTGGTGGACATCCATTTTCAGGTCTCTCCAGAGATGCTCAATTGGGTTTAGGAGGTCAGGGCTCTGGCTGGGCCAATCAAGAATGGTCACAGAGTTGTTTTGAAGGCACTTCTTTGTTATTTTAGCTGTGTGCTTATGGTCATTGTCTTGTTGGAAGGAGAACCTTCGGCCAAGCCGGAGGTCCAGAGCACTCTGGAAGAGATTTTCATCCAGGATCTCTTTGTTTTTGGCCGCATTCATGTTTCCTTCAATTGCAACCAGTCGTCCTGTCCCTGCAGCTGAAAAACACCCCCATAGCATGATGCTGCCACCACCATGTTTCACTATTGGGATTGTATTGGGCAGGTGATGAACAGTGCCTGGTTTTCTCCACACATACTGCTTAGAATTATCACCAAAAAGTTCTATCTTCATCTCATCAGACCAGAGAATTTTATTTCTCAGTCTGGGAGTCCTTCATGTGTTTTTAGCAAACTCTCTGCGGGCTTTCATATGTCTGGCACTGAGGAGAGGCTTCCGTTGGGCCACTTTGCCATAAAGGCCCGACTGGTGGAGGGATGCAGTGATAGTTGACTTAGTGGAACTTTCTCCCATCTCCCTACTGCATCTGTGGAGCTCAGCCAAAGTGATCTTGGGGTCCTTCTTTACCTCTCTCACCAAGGCTCTTTCTCCCATGATTGCTCAGTTGGGCTGGATAGCCAGGTCTAGGAAGACTTCTGGTTGTCGCAAACTTTTTCCATTTAAGAATTATGGAGACCAACACTGTGCTCTTAGGAACCTTGAGTACTGCAGAAATTCTTTTGTAACCTTGGCCATATCTGTGCCTTGCTACAATTCTGTCTCTGAGCTCCTTGGCCAGTTGCTTTGACCTCATGATTCTCATTTGGTCTGACATGCACTCTGAGCGGTTAGGTCTTATATAGACAGGGGTGTGCCTTTACAAATCAAGTCCTATCAATTTAATTAAACACAGCTGGACTTCAATTAAGGAGTAGACGCATCTCAAGGAGGATCACAAGGAAATGGACAGCATGTGACTTAAATATGAGTGTCTGAGCAAGGGTTCTGAATACTTATGACCATATGATATTTTAGTTTTTCTTTAATAAAGTTTCTACATTTGTTTTTTTTTCAGTCAAGATGGGGTGCAGAATGCACATTAAAGAGAAAAAAAAAAACAAAACTTTATAGCATTTACCAAATGGTTGCAATGAAACAGAGTGAAAAATTAAAAAGTGTCTGAATACTTTCCGTACCCACTGTATACCCAACTCTCTTTCACACATGCTATTGCTTAGTTCTATTCCTGCCATTCTGTAGATGTAATTTTTGTTTTTCTTGCCCAGATGTAGACTCTTATTTCTCTCTGTTAAATACCATTTTATTAGCGGCTGCCCATTGTTCAAGATTATCTAGAGCCTTCTGAATCCTTTCTCTGTCTTCTCTAGTGTTAGTTATCCCTCCTAGCTTTGCATCATCTGCAAATTTTACTAGTTTACCTTCAGTTACCTTATCTAGAATCATTTATAAAGATGTTGAACAAGACTGGGGCCAGGACAGAGCCTTCAGGTACCTCTTCCAATTATATGTGCAACCATTTATTACCACATTGAGTACGATCACCAAGCGAATTATGAATCCACCATCAGAACATGATGCAGGATAAAGTATGCCAACATCCTGCAAGGTTATAAAGTGTTCATTAGTGTGCAAATTCCATTGCAAATGGTTATAGGTATGAGGAAAACCGGGGTAATACACATCCAACGTATACTGCTAGGACCAGGTTTCAATGAAAGTGCAAGACGAAAGGAAAATAAAAGCCTTTAAAACATCAAAAGGAACCTATGATGCCTGAAGGTACTGATATTAACACACTGCCACACCCTACCTAAACTACAAGAAATACAGTGGAAGAAAACTTTCTAAAGCAATTTAAAGTACTGCATATAATTAAAAGAGCAGCGTACCCAAAGATCACAGCTTCTCTTAAGGTACTGTCACACTTAGCGATGTACCAGCGATCCCGACCAGCGATATGACGCGGTCAGGATCGCTGGTACATCGCTAAGTGGTCGCTAGTGAGCTGCCACACAGGCAGATCTCACTAGCGACATCACTGGGGACGGGGGTCGCTACTTACCTGTCACACAAGGCGATCCTGCGTCCTCCCGCCCGGCTCCACGCGTCGCTCGTCGTCACAGCAGGAAGCGCCGCAGGAAGCTGACGACGAGAAACAGTCGTGAACGTTCTCGCGCAATCAGCGATAACCAGCGGGGGAGCGGGTCGTAGGTAAGTATCACACACAGCGATATCGCTAGCAATATCGCTATAACGTCACAAGTTATAGCGATATTGCTAGCGATATCTCTTAGTGTGACATGCCCTTTACTGGGAACATTTTATTGTAATCATGATTTAATAGAGATATTGGTAGGATTAACTGCAGTTGAGTCTCCTAGCGATATAGGATTGTACACTCTTACCGGCATGGCGTATTAAAGCATAATTATCCATTTAAAAACCAAGGATCTCACTGTAGTTTCTGCACACTAGCCGACAGCCATTCATTAAACAGCGTAGATAACTGCAAGCAGAATTAGTGCACTGACCCCTCCTTTCTAATTTGTGTAGTAGTACTTTGTAAGTGCTGCGCTCAGTAGGAACAGCAGGTAGAGGGGGTCTACTGTTGCAGCCACAGTATCCATGACACAGTAAAAACTTAGTGCATCTCAAAATGAGATATCCATTATAATAATTTTATATATGTAGCACCAACATATTTCACAGCACCTTATAATGCTCTAGTGAAACAAGTTCTGCCAAACAAGAAATTAGTAATCCCGAGACATTGTCCACCACCTGTCGATATTTTCTGTAAACACTTCCTTAAACATGAGCTTCTCCATGTGAGACTTCTGTAGTATGGAGAGATAGTATAGTAAGGAAAAATCCACTGGTAATCCTCAACGTTAAGATCTGACTGAAGATTTTTTTAACCTCATTTTTAAGAGAGAAAATGTAACACAACTTTACATTGACAAAAAAGGCCACGCTGTGATACCAAATCTGTGGCTAGTGTGGACTTGCCCCATCTGTCTAACATGGCAAAATCAAACAAGGTAGCGCTCCACTGACTGCTGCATAAAGCTAAGCTGAAAACCTAATGCCTGGTTTCACACACACATTATATAAAAAAAAAAAAAAAAAATGATGTATTTAGAAAGTATAAGAACTGAACAACAACAACAAAAAAAAAAAAAAAGACACACTTACCTGAAGAACTGCTATCTAAGCTGGCAATAGATATTAGTTTTTCATTTTCTAAGAAACTTGCTGTGGATGAACCTTCTACAGCAGGAGGCAAATTCTGCTTTTCTCTCCCTGTACTGCTGAATAAGCTTGAAGCACTGGAAACCTGAAAAGTAGATTAAACTGAACTATTAGTTGCTACTATTATGGGAAAGAAATTAAGAGCAAAGAATTACTGCACTAACACAGCAACATTTACCTGACCACAAGTTGTAGACGCTTATAAAATGTATTTAAGAGTGCAAACACAAGAAAAAAAAAAAAAAAAAAACGTACCCAGTCTCTTTTGCCTTCAGTAACAATGTCAGATAGAAAATCTAAGGGGAAAAAAAAAAATATGAGAATGAGTAAAAGATACAATTTAAAAACCTATATATCATAATATTCTCTAATCTCTAATATCCAACGGAAGGCGTTGGTTTATGCTGAAGCATCTTTTGCATAAACATTTTTTAAAAAAAGAAAGTTTTTAGTTACCATTTCTTTGAGGTGGCTTCTCTTGCGTTTTTTGTCCTGGCAATTCAGTTTTTTGAAACGGAGTTTTAGCATTGCTGGCGTCAAACGTATTCAGGTCTCCTCTGTTAAAAAATGAAAATATATACTTCAGTTTAAAAAGATTGGAAGAAATAGCCATTAACAGATTTAACATCGCAACATTATGTAGATAATAATCGTTCCTCCAATACACCGTAATTAAAGTGATCCGATCAGCACTACAAACATGGCCGATTTAATAATTAATCTTTATTTTTATATAGCGCTAGCATATTCTGCAGCGCTTTACAGTTTTGCACATATTTTCATCACTGTCCCCGATGAGGCTCACAATCTAAATTCCCTATCAGTATGTCATTGCAGTGTGGGAGGAAACCGGAGAACCCGGAGGAACCCCACACAAACACGGGGAGAACATACAAACTCCTTGCAAGCTACCGTAACAATTCTGGAGCAGGTTTCAATTGCGGGTGGCATACATTTTTTTTGCAGGAATAAACAAACACTTTAACCCCTAAATGACAGGGCCAAACTTTTGAAATCTGAACATTGTTACTTTATGCAGCAATATCTCTGGAATGATTCGACATATCCAATTCGTTTGGAGATTGTTTTTCATGAACATTATACGTTATGATAGTGGTAAACTTAGGTTGATTTTTTTTTTTTTAAATACAAAAAACAGAAATTTGACAAATGTCATACAATTAGCAATTTTCAAACTTTGAATAATCATCCCTTTAACGATTTAATGAAAGCCAATGCATCTTTTTACTGATCTGAGAAATAAAATAGCATCCCCATACAGGTGACAATCCAGCAGCTGTCGGCTGCCCACTATAGCTGACGACTTGCTGTATCTGTTGGCACCGACCATATCTGTTTAACTCCTTAGATGTTGCTGCAAATAGTGACTACATCATATAAATGGTTAACAGAGTGTGGGGGCTTCCTCTTAAACCCTATCGGCACCCTGAGATCATGATTGTGTGGTCCTGACGTTTGCAATGGCAATTCACGGGCAAATGACAGCCTTAGAGTCTGCCGGCTATAGTAACCTGCTCAGAAGTTAGAAATGTTTAGGTGGTAAAAATACACTTTTTTCATTCCCTTCATGCCATTTTGCAGTAATTCAGGCAAATCACCTGAAGGGTAAATAAACCAAGCTTTCAGTAAGTTAGGCTGTGCAGTTTTTAAAATGGTATCAATTTTGAAGGTTTTCCAATATATAGGACCTCAAAAGTCACTTCAAACATAGGTCATATGAAAAAAAAAAAATATACATTTTGTAAATTTCCTTGAAAAAAATGAAAAATCACTTATATTTTTAAACCTCCTAAAAGACATAAAAAATGAATTAACATTTTACCAATGGTGCTGATGTAAAGCAGACATGTGGGAAAAGTTATTAATGTTTTTCTGTGATATGACTGCCTTGATTAAAATGGATAATCAAAGTTTGAAAGCTGCAAGTTTTGTTTACATTTTGTCAAATTTCTGATTTTTTTTTATAAATAAAACATAAAGGCCTACGGGTAAGTGCACACGTAGTTTTTAGGTTGTGCGGATTTTGTTGGAAAATCCACAGGTAAATCCGCAGGACAAAAGTCCTGCAGTTTATCTGCGGATTAGCCTGCGGTTTCACACTTCATAATGATAAGGGCGGAAACCGCACAAAGAAGTGACATGCTGCGGATTGTAACCCGCGGAAAAATCAGCAGCATGTGCACTGCGTTTTTTTTTCCATAGGAAATAAAAGGTACTGTACAACGCAGCAAAATCTGCTGCGGACCCGCAGAGCCAAAACCGCTGCAGATCCGCAGCAGAATCCACAGCTTGCGCACATACCCTAAATTTACCATTATCATAAATTATAATGTGCTACGAAAAAAACAGTCTCAAGATTACTGGGATTTGTCTATATCTATCCTTTCTTCCTTACCAATCCACCCAGACTAAGTTAAAAATTGTAATATCAGACATGGCAGCAATTAAGGTAGCTTCTCTAAACGTTAGAGGGTTTAATGTTCTGCAAAAACGGTCTCAAATTCTATACATGATGCATAAAATGGGAGTGTAAATTCTTTTCTTACAGGAGACCCATTTTAAAAGTAATCACTTCCCAGAAATGAAGAACCGGTACTACACAACCTGGTATCATAGGTCAAATCCAATTGCAAAATCTAAAGGGGTCAGCATTGCTATTCACAAAAGTTTCCCCTTCACCCAACTAGGGCTTGAAATTGATAACGGACATTTTTTTGTTACTGAAGATCTTTTTTTTTTTTTTAATCAGATCTACACACTAGCTAACTTTTAATTTCCAAACAAAGAGTAGGTGAGGACTAGGCCAAGATACCTGCAGCGACTGGAGGGTTTTACGGAAGGCCTTTTGATTTTTTGTTTTTGGGGGGAGACCTCAACCTGACAATGGATAAGACGTGGGACTCCTCAGTCAGTAAGTCTACGATTCCCCCTACGCAATTATCCTCCTGGAAAAAATATCTTCAAATTGCAGGCAGTGAATGCGTAGCGTGTCTTACATCCTAAATATAGAGATAACACCCATTACTCAGTTCACAACTCATAGTAGAATTGACTACTTTTTGGTTAGTCATCATTTGCTTAGCTGGGGTCCCTTTGCTTCTGTGGGCACTATGACCGGGTCAGACCATGCTTCAATCTTCTTTACTTTCCAGCCACCCACCTCTGTACCACACCCATGGCATTGGCATTTAACCCCTTTATGACCCAGCCTATTTTGACCTTAATGACCTGGCCATTTTTTTGCAATTCTGACCAGTGTCCCTTTATGAGGCAATAACTCAGGAACGCTTCAATGGATCCTAGCGATTCTGAGAATGTTTTTTCGTCACATATTGGGCTTCATGTTAGTGGTAAATTTAGGTCGATAATTTTTGCGTTTATTTGAGAAAAAAACGGAAATTTGGCGACAACTTTGAAAATTTCGCAATTTTCACATTTTGAATATTTATTCCGTTAACCCCTTCACCCCCAAGGGTGGTTTGCACGTTCATGACCGGGCCAATTTTTACAATTCTGACCACTGTACCTTTATGAGGTCATAACTCTGGAACGCTTCCATGGGTCCCGGTGATTCTGACATTGTTTTCTCGTGACATATTGTACTTCATGTTAGTGGTAAAATTTCATTCAAATAACTTGCGTTTATTTGTGAGAAAAACGGAAATTTGGCGAAAATTTTGAAAATTTCGCAATTTTCCAACTTTGAATTTTTATGCCCTTAAATCAGAGATACGGCACACAAAAAACTTGATAACTAACATTTCCCACATGTTTACTTTACATCAGCACAATTTTGGAACCAAAAATTTTTTTTGTTAGGAAGTTATAAGGGTTAAAAGTTGACCAGCGATTTCTCATTTTTACAACACCATTTTATTTTTAGGACCACATCACATTTGAAGCCACTTTGAGGGGTCTATATGATAGAAAATACCCAAAAGTGACACCATTCTAAAAACTGAACCCCTTAAGGTGCTCAAAACCACATTCAAGAAGTTTATTAACCCTTTAGGTGTGTCACAGGAATTTTTTTGAATATTTAAAAAAAAAAAATGAACATCTAACTTTTTATCATAAAAAAAATACTTCAGGTTCAATTTTTTTTATTTTACCAAGGGTAACAGGAGAAATTGGACTGCAAAAGTTATTGTGCAATTTGTCCTGAGTACGCTGATACCTGATATGTGGGGGGGGAACCACTGTTTCGGTGCATGGCAGAGCTCAGAATGGAAGGAGCGCCGTTTGACTTTTTCAATGCAAAATTGGCTGGAATTCAGATTGGACGCCATGTCACGTTTGGAGAGTCCCTGATGTACCTAAACAGTGGAAACCCCCTACAAGTGACCCCATTTTGGAAACTAGACCCCCCAAGGAACTTATCTAGATATGTGGTGAAAACTTTGAACCCACAAGGGCTTTACAGAAGTTTATAACGTACAGCGGTACAATTAAAACATCATATTTTTTCCACAAAAATGATCTTTTCACCCCAATTTTTATTTTCCCAAGGGTAACAGGACCCTAAAAGTTATTGTGCAATTTGTCCTGAGTACGCTGATACCCCACATGTGGGGGTAAACCACTATTTGGGCGCATGGCAGAGCTCGGAAGGGAAGCAGCGCCATTTGACGTTTTTGGCTGGAATTGAGATCGGACACCATGTCGCGTTTGGAAAACTCCTGATGTACCAAAACAGTGGAAACCCCCCACAAATGACACCATTTTGGAAACTAGACCCCCTAAGGAACTTAGCTAGATGTGTGGTGAGCACTTTGACCCCCCCAGTGCTTCACAGAAGTTTATAATGCCCGGGCGTGAAAATAAAAAATTCTTATTTTTTCCACAAACATGATCTTTTAGTCACCATTTTTTTATTTTCCCAAGGGTACCAGGAGAAATTGGACCCCAAAAGTTGTTGTCCAATTTGTCCTGAGTATGCTGATACCCCATATGTGGGAGAAAACTACTGTATGGGCACACGTCAGGGCTCGGAAGGGAAGTAGTGACGTTTTGGAATGCAGACTTTGATGGAATGGTCTGCGGGTGTCATGTTGCCTTTGGAGAGCCCCTAATGTACCTAAACAGTGGAAACCCCCCACAAATGACCCCATTTTGAAAACTAGACCCCCCACGGAACTTATCTAGATGTGTGGTGAGCACTTTGAACCCCCAAGTGCTTCACAGAAGTTTATAACACTCAGACGTGAAAATAAAAAAATCATTTTTTTCCACAAAAATGATATTTTTGCCCCCAATTTTTTATTTTCCTAAGGGTAACAGGAGAAATTGGACCCCAAAAATTGTTTTGCAATTTGTCCTGAGTAGGTTGATACCCTACATGTGGGGTAAAACACTGTTTGGGCGCATGGCAGAGCTTGGAAGGGAAGGAGCAACATTTGACTTTTTCAACTCAGAATTGGCTGGAATTGAGTTCAGACGCCATGTTGCATTTGGAGAGCCCCTGATGTGCCCAAACAGTGGAAACCCCCCCAATTATAACTCCAACCTTAACCCCAACACACCCCTAACCCTAATCTGAGCCCTAACCCTAGCCCTAACGGGAAAATGGAGATAAATACTTTTTTTTTTTTAATTTTATTATTTTTCCCTAACTAAGGGGGTGATGACGGGGGGTTTGATTTACTATTTATGGCGGTTTTTATATTTGGCAGCTGTCGCACACTAAAAGACGCTTTTTATTGTAAAAATAGTTTTTGCATCACCACATATTGAGAGCTATAATTTCTCCGTATTTTGACCCACCGAGTCATGTGAGGTCTTATTTTTTGCAGGACGAGTTGACGTTTTTATTGGTACCATTTTCGGGCACGTGACATTTTTTGATCGCTTTTTATTCCTATTTTTGGGACACAGAATGAACAAAAACCAGCGTTTCATGAATTTCTTTTGGGGGGGTGCGTTTATACCGTTCCGCGTGCGGTAAACTTGATAAAGCGGTTTTATTCTTCGGGTCAATACGGTTACAGCGATACCTCATTTACGTCATTTTTTTATGTTTTTGTCGGTTTTATGCAATGAAAACTATTTTATATAAAAAATAATTATTTTTGCATCGCTTTATTCTGCGAGCTATAACTTTTTTATTTTTTCACTGATGATGCTGTGTGGCGGCTCGTTTTTTGCGGGACAAGATGACGTTTTCAGCGGTACCATGGATATTTATATGCGTCTTTTTGATCGCGCGTTATTACACTTTTTGTTTGGCGGTATGATAATAAATCATTATTTTTTGCTTCATTTTTTATTTTTATTTAAGGGGTTCGCTAAAGGGGTTAACTAATGGGACAGTTTTATAGGGCGGGTCATTACGGACGCGGCGATACCTAATATGTGTACTTTTATTGTGTTTTTTTATTATTATTTCCAAAAAATGGATTTATTGGGGGAATATTTTTTTTTTTTTTTCTAATTTATTTGGCGATTTTTTTTTAAATTATTTTAACACTTTTTTTTATTATTTTTTTTTACTTTATTAAATAGTCCCAGGTGGGACATCACTGTCCTGTGACAGATCTCTGATCTGTCACATCACAGATCACTGTGACAGATCAGCGATCTGACACAGGCACTGCAGAAGGCTTCCTCATGCCTGCGCTTTGCAGGCACTGAGGAAGCCATCTTCCTCAGGCCCCCGTCGCCATCTTGGATTCGGGGGCCTGGAGGAAAGGAGCCCCCCGCAGCAGCGCTGCACATTGCGCTGCCGTGGGGGGCTCAGGGAAGCACGGAGGGAGCCCCCTCCCTGCCGATGCTTCCCTTTAACCCCCGGTACACCGCGATCATATTTGATCGCGGTGTGCAAGGGGTTAACGTGTCGGGGGCGGTCCGTGACCGCCCCTAACACATTGTGCCGGGTGTCAGCTGTGATAATCAGCTGACACCCGGCCGCGATCAGCGGCGCTCACCACGTGGGCGCCGCTGATCGCGCTAGACGTACTATCCCATCCATGGGCATAGGGGCCCAGGTCCCATGGACGGGATAGTACGTCTCATGTCAGGAAGGGGTTAAACCAGAGAGTTATGTGACACAAAATAGTTAATAAACAACATTTCCCACATGTCTACTTTACATCAGCACAATTTTGGAAACATTTTTTTTTGTTAGGAAGTTATAAGGGTTAAAAGTTGACCAGCGATTACTCATTTTTACAACAAAATTTACAAAACCATTTTATTTTTTTAGGGACCACCTCACATTTGATGTCACTTTGAGGGGTTTATATGGCAGAAAAAACCCAAAAGTGACACCATTCTAAAAACTGCACCCCTCAAGCTACTCAAAACTACATTCTAGAAGATTATTAACCCTTCAGGTGCTTCACAGCAGCTAAAGCAATGTGGAAGGAAAAAATTGACATTTTAATTTTTCCAACAAAAATTTTCTTTTAGCATCAATTTTTTCATTTTCACGTGGGTAACAGGATAAAATGGATCCTAAAATTTGTTGGGCAATTTCTCCTGAGTACACCGATACCTCATATGTGGTTGTAAACCACTGTTTGGGTGCACGGCAGGGCTCGGAAAGGAAGGGGCACCATTTGACTTTTGAATGGAAAATATGCTGGAATATTTAGCGGTTGCCATGTCGAGTTTGGAGAGTCCCTGTGTGCCTAAACATTGGAGCTCCCCCACGAGTGACCCCATTTTGGAAACTAGACACCCCAAGGAGCTTATTTAGATGTGTAGTGAGCACTTTGAACCAAATGCTTCACAGAAGTTTAAAACGCAGAGCCATGAAAATAAAAAATATTTTTTTCCCCCTCAAAAATGATTTTTTAGCCCGCTATTTTTTATTTTCACAAGGCTAACAGGAGAAATTGAACCACAAAAGTTGTTGTGCAATTTGTCCTGAGTACACCGATGCCCCAAATGTGGGGGGGAACCACTGTTTGGGCGCAAGGGAGAGCTCAGAAGGGAAGGAGTGTGATTTTGGAATGCAGACTGATGGAATGTTCTGCGGGCATCATGTTGCGTTTGCAGAGCCCCTGATGTGCCTAAACAGTGGAAACCCCCCACAAGTGACCCCATTTTGGAAACTAGACCCCCCCCAAAGAGCTTATCTAGATGTTTAGTGAGCACTTTGAACCCCCAAGCGCATCAGAGAAGTTTATAAACGCAGAGCCATGAAAATAAAAAATCATTTTTTTTCCTCAAAAATGATTTTTTAGCCCGTTATTTTTTATTTTCACAAGGGTAACAGGATAAATTCAACCCCAAGAGTTGTTGGCCAGTCTGTCCTGAGTACGCTGGTACCCCATATGTGGGGGGGGGGGGCCACTGTTTGGGCACACGTCGGGGCTCGGAAGGGAAGTAGTGACGTTTTGAAATACCGACTTGATGGAATGGTCTGCGGGCATCATGTTACGTTTGCAGAGCCCCTGATGTGCCTAAACAGTGGAAACCCCCAACAAGTGACCCCATTTTAGAAACTAGACCACCCAAGGAACTCATCTAGATGTGTGGTGAGCACTTTGAACCCCTAAGTGCTTCACAGAAGTTTATAACGCAGAACCGTGACAAAAAAAAAAAATTTTTCCACAAAAATTATTTTTTTAGCCCCAATATTTTATTTTCCCAAGGGTAACCGGAGAAATTATGTGGGGGTAAACCACTGTTTGGGCACACGTCGGGGCTCGGAATGGAGGGAGCGCTGTTTGACTTTTTGAACGCAAAATTGGCTGGAATAAATCATGGCGCCATGTCGCGTTCTGAGACCCCATGATGTGCCTAAGGCCTCTTTCACACTTCAGTTTTTTGCATCAGTTGAAATCCGCCAAAAAGTCAGACAAGCGGATCCGTTTTCAGACGGATCCTGAAAAGAGGGGAGAGAGAGAGAGAGAGAGAGAGAGAGAGAGAGAGAGAGAGAGAGAGAGAGAGAGAGAGAGAGAGAGAGAGAGAGAGAGAGAGAGAGAGACTGACCTTTTGTCCGGCACCCAGAAAGAATTTGGGGTTAAATAAGTGTCTGGAGGATCCGCCAGAGAAAAAACTCGTTGCAAGCTCCGTTTTGAAATCTTTGAGGATGGTGACGGACAGCAACTTTTGGCGGATTCTCAAAAAAAACCGGATGCAACGGACAGCAATCCGTCACAATCCGCCATTAATGCAAGTCAATGGGGAAAAAAACGGATCCTCAAAAGAAAATTGAGGATCCGTTTTTTTCAAAACCTGGCGGATTGTGACTGATTGTAAAAAACTGAAGTGTGAAAGAGGCCTAAACAGTCAAAACCCCTCAATACAAACTAACCCCAACACACCACTAACCTTAACCCAACCCTAATCATAACCCTAAATACAACCCTAATCCCAACACTAATCATAACCCTAAATACAACCCTAATCCCAACTCTAACCCTAACCACAAGCCTAACCCTAACCCACCCCTAACCCTAATCTTAACCCTAATTCCAGCCCTATCCCTAATTCCAACCCTAACCCCAATTCCAACCCTAACCCTATTTCTAACCCTAATTCCAACCCTAATTCTAACCCTAACCCTATTTCTAACCCGAACCCTATTTCTAACCCGAACCCCAACCCTAATTCCAACCCTAACCCTATTTCTAACCCGAACCCTAATTCCAACCCTAATTCCAACCCTAATTCCAACCCTAAATGGAAAAAAGATATATTTTTTTATTTTATTGTTTGTGCCTGGCTATGGGGGTGATAAACGGGGAGGTGCATTTACTTTTTTTTTTCATTTTGATCACTGTGAGAGTTTATCAAAGTGATCAAAATGAAAAATGAATGGGCGTGCGGCAAATTCATGGGCGCCGCCATCTTGGACAATGGCAGGTGCACTGCGCATGCGCCCGCCATTTTGCAACATGGCGGCGCCCATGATCCGGACGGCGGGACACCAGGAGCCACAGCAGGACATCGGAGGTATCGGGGGGGGGGAAATCGGAAGGTGGGGGGGGCGATAGGAAGGGGAGCAGGAGCAGATGATGATGGCGGCTGATCGCCGCCGTCCGTCGTGGCGGGGGCCAATCGGCCCCGCCAGTCGGTGTATGTGTGTGTGTGTGGGGGGAGTGTCGGTGTCCAGCCATGTCAGGCGCTATTGCAGCATCGGCCATGGCTGGATTGTAATATTTCAGCAAATTTCATTGGTGAAATATTACAAATCGCTCTGATTGGCTGTTTCACTTTTAACAGCCAATCAGAGCGATCGTAGGCACGTGGGGGCTAAGCCACACCCCCTGGGATTAACCATAGAGTGTCCTTTGTGTGCTTCCTATTCTTCCCTCTTTTCGGAATTGTTAACAACTGTGCTTTGAGAATTTCATTTTTCAAGATTTCCCATCCTTCCTGGACATTTTTGTCTTTAAGGATATCCAGCCATTGGATCCCTCCAATTCTCTTTCTGAATCCCTTAAATTCTGCCTTTCTGAAATCTAACCTTGACGTCTGAGTCTTCACAGGTCTTCCTCCTCTAATTATCCAAAATTCTAAAATAGCATGGTTGCTACCTCCTAGGGTCCCAGCCACTTTTACCTCCTCAACCATTTCCTCCCTGTTTATAAGGATTAGATCCAAGGTAGCAGTTATTATTACTAACCTGAACAAGCAAAAAGATGACCTGAAGGGACATCTAGGCCAAAGCTAGTCAAAACATAGGGAAAGGTTACAGCAGTTCTTTTATGAATTTGAGGTCATATGTGGTGGCCCTCTAGCCAGAAGCATCCATCCTAAAGCCCCAACGACATTTATCCAATCGATACAGGATGCTACAGGTTTGGTAATCAAGGAATCAAAACAAATAGCTGAGGCGTTCAAAGGATATTATAGCTCCCTGTAGAATATTGAGGGCCAATATGTAGACATAATAATAATAATAATAATAATAATAATAATAATAATAATAATAATAATACATTTTATTTTTATAGCGCCGACATATTCCGCAGCACTTTACATTTCAGAGGGGATTTGTACAGACTATAGACATTACAGCATAACAATAATCACATACAGTAGATTATAACAAATCCCAAGAGGAGTGAGGGCCCTGCTCGCAAGCTTACAGTCTATGTGGAAAGAGGTAGACACGAAAGGTGGGTGGTAACAGTTGCCCTGATTGTATGGACCAGCCATAATGTTAGGTGTGTAACAGTACAGACACAGAGGGCTAATGGATGCATACAGCATGTGGGAACATGATGCGGGGAACCTGGTTATGGTAAAACTTTTGGCTCTGCCACACAGGGATAGATTAGGTTAATGTGTTGGGGTGGTAGGCCAGTATGAATAAATGCGTTTTCAGGACACGCTTAAAATTGTGGGGATTGGGGACTAATCGTATTGACCTGGGAAGTGCATTCCAAAGAATTGGCGCGGCACGTGTAAAGTCTTGGAGACGGGAGTGGGAGGTTCTGACTATTGAGGATACTAACCTCAGGTCATCAGCAGAACGGAGGGCGCGGGTAGGGTGGTATACTGAAACAAGGGAGGAGATGTAGGGTGGTGCTGAGCCATGGAGGGCTTTGTGGGTGAGGGTAATAAGTTTATACTGAATTCTGGAGTGGATGGGTAGCCAGTGTAATGACTGGCACAAGGTAGAGGCATCGGTGTAACGATTGGTGAGGAATATGATCCTGGCTGCAGCATTCAAGACAGATTGGAGAGGGGAGAGTTTTGTAAGAGGGAGACCGATTAGAAGAGAGTTACAATAGTCGAGACGAGAATGAATAAGAGAAACAGTAAGAGTTTTTGCAGAGTCAAAAGTAAGAAAAGGTCGAATTCTAGAAATGTTTTTGAGGTGCAGATGACAAGAGCGAGCCAGTGATCGAATGTGGGGGGCAAAGGAAAGCTCGGAATCAAGTATGACCCCAAGACAGCGGGCATGTTGCTGGGGAGTAATAGTGGAACCACAGACGGAAATGGCAATGTCGGGTGTAGGTACATTAGTAGCGGGAGGAAACACAAGGAGTTCAGTCTTTGACAGGTTCAGTTTCAGATATAGTGAGGACATGATATTAGACACAGCGTTTAGACAATCGCCAGTGTTTTCTAGAAAGGCTGGTGTGATGTCAGGAGAAGAAGCGTATAATTGGGTGTCATCAGCATAGAGATGGTAATAGACATGTCACCAACTCATCTTCATTTGAAAATTAATCAATACATGAAACACACTACTCTGCCCTCAATACCGAATGACACAAAGGCATCCCTAGAGCAATCATTTGAAGAAGAGGAGGTACTTCAGGCCATCAAAAACTCCACATCTAATAAATGCCCAGGTCCAGATGGTTACACTGCAAAATTTTATAAAACATTTGCTACGCAATTAGTACCATTCTTAACATAAGTATGTAATTCAGTTTCAACTTCAAACCCTATTCCCAGACAAAACTCTGGAAACCCATATTTCGGTGAAACCGAAACCTGGGAAAGACCAAACATTATGCCCAAGTTACAGGCCAATATCCTTAATTAACATTGATGTTAAACTATTCTCTAAACTCATAGCGACCAGATTAGCTCAACTGATGCCAAGAGAGGCAAGAGACAACACGATTAAAATGATGCTGCTTACGTCCTATATGAAATTGAAAAAGATCCCAGCATGCTTTCTATCGGTTGATGCTGAAAAAGCATTTAACCGGGTTACATGGCCATTTCTACTTAGTGCTCTTAAACAAATCAATTTAGATCCCAACATTCTAAACAAAATAATGGCTTTAGATCAAGACCCGTCTGCCAATGTCCATTACAAGGGCACCTATTCAGAATCTTTTGAAGTGTCGAATGGAACATCAGGCAACGGCCCTCAAGAAAAATCCCAATATTCAAGGAATCCCAGTCGGGCATGAATCTCAAATTGATGCTATATGCAGATGACCTCCTATTGCACATAACTAATCCTAAAACATCACTGCCCTCTATTCTGAAAGAATTTGAGACATATAGTTGACTCAGTAATATTTAGGCAAATCTTTCTAAGTCAGAGATTTTGAACATAAATATCCCACAGGAGAAGGCACACAAATTAAAGGGGCCCTTACCTTTCCGTTGGTGTAATGGTTCTATGAAATATCCTGGGGTCCAATTGCCCTCAGACTTGTCACAACTCTTCCATCTGAATCATAAGCCTTTACTCAGTCATGTCAAAAGCTGAGCTCAAGGCTTATGACAAAACACGATTATCTTGGTTCGGTAGAATTAACGTATTAAAGATGGACATTCTTCCGAAACTGCTTTATGTATTTCAAGCAGTTCCAATTGCACTCCCCTTTTCCTTTTTTAAGCAACTAAGTACAGTCTAACAATTTAATTTGGAGATCGAAAAGATCAAGACAAGCCATAACATTTTTGGCTAGATCTAAATCTCAAGGATGGGGGGGGGGGGGGGGGGGGGACAGCCTCCTGAATTTTCAACTCTATCATGCTGCTGCTGTGCTGGGGCGGATGGTGGACTGGTTTCATGGTGCGAGTCAGAAGCGTTGGGTCACACTAGAGTCATTTCTATCATGCCTAGACTTAACCTCTCTACCCTGGATTTCTAAGCACTTTTGTTCTTCAAAGGGATCACTCCTCCCATTAACAGTTCATCTTTTCAGAGTTTGGGAACAATTGGTAAGGAAACTTGAGATTTCTAAACATTCCAGGACCTATGACACTGATCATTGACAATCCAGAATTCCCCTCCCTGGAGTTGGAATGAGTAAATTCCTGGTCTTCAACTATAAAATTAGACTCTCATCAGGTCCTTGCAAATTTCATTAATATACCATCGCTAAACGAGCTTAATGCTCTCTATCCCAATTAAACCATATCTTGATTTTCATACCTCCAGTTCCATTCATTCGTTCCCTTCAGCCATTCTCGGTCCTCAAGTCTGACCCTTTTCAGTTTGATTTGTTGCTGATCAGAGAAGTTGCATCCAGGCATACGATCTCACAAATATATTATATTTTGTCATCTCACTTTAATACAGAGCTCATATGGTTCAAGAAAGAGTGGGTGAGAGAGATTGGGATAACATTCTCAGAGGAGCAATGGAACAAACCTTTTCTTTTGCACACACAGACATCCATTGGCTTGCAAAACTCAAGAAATAAAAATACAGAATCTTAACTAGATGGTACCGTTCCCCAGCAGATCTTCATAAGATATTTCCCTTTGTCGCCAATAAATCCTGGAGATGTGAAAATGTTGAAGGCACTATGATTCATATCTCGTGGGAATGCCCTCAAATAAGTGGCCTCTGGAGCAAAGTCTTTGATGTTCACAAACTCATTACAGGGGAATCATTACGGTATCTAGAACTCCCCAGATCGGACTTCTTTCTATGATACCAGGGTCTTTTAAATCCATCAAAAGAGGATTGCTGAGACACTGTTTATATGCCACTAGAACAGTCATTCCCAGACACTGGCGTTCCAGAACCACTCCATCTGTCCAAGAATGGTCTCTTGAAGTGGATTTTTTGTGCAGAATTGAAAGACTCTCTGCTCATAATAAAATTTAGCTCAGACAACTTTTTCCATACTTGGCAAGGATGGATTTTATTCAGAGATTCCCCAGAGTACTCCTCAATTCTTCTGTCGTGATGAAGACACCATATATTGTACTTATACATACATGAAACTGGGTGGATTCATAAACCTTACTCAGCGTCCGTTCGCTGTGCGCTAGACCCGACGCACCCTTGAACGCTATAGACCGCGTTCGAGGGTGCGTCATGAAGTAATGCATCATCGCTAACGCATGCAGATTTTGGCATGCGTTAGGATGCGCTACTGTTACTGCGGGCAATGGGTGCGTTAACGCATCCTTTACATAGCGTTAGTGCCGCTATGTAACGGATGCCGTCAGCACATTGTCCACAATGCAATGTGAACCCAGCCTTAGAGTGGAGTTCTAGCATAAAAATTTTAGAGTTAAAAAACACTTCGCAAAATCTCCCCACAGTTGCTGTGTAGTTGAAAGTAATTTAAAGTCTGCAATCTTGAATTGGGCAAAGGCTGACCCTTAAGTCCTCTTAGGACCATCCAGAATGTAAAAAATATAAAAATTTCAGATGTGCAGGGAAAATCAGAAACCTGTTTAAAGATCCACATCAATAGAGCTGTAACTCCAGCAGTGAATGCTGGATCTAACTTACTGATGTACAGTGATAATATGTCATATAGTCACAATTGCTGCAGCCAATCATTGGTTTCAGCACTGATGCGTAAATGAGCATCACAAAACCGCTGATCACCTACAGCAGTCAGAGACATGTATGGCACATGGTGAAGACGACCAGTGGACACCACAGGAATGCCAGTTTAACGCATGTTCACAATTTGTACAGAACTGGGCGGGAATACATATGCTGATGAGGATGTAATGTTAGGGTGAGGAGGTAGGCCAGTCGAGGCATTGTGGTCTGTATACGTATTGTGAAATACCCCCATCCAAACAGAGGCTATAAGATGATGGATATAAAAAGGTGAAAATTTTTAAATCCTCTTTTGTGCACAATTTATTTTATTTAAGATCTTGAACAACTTCAATACATTTGACAACAGTTCAGTGATGCTTATTTCTAACAAGTGAAACACTTTCAACTTACAAATCATCCTTAAAGCTGAGGACAAATTTCTCTTTTTCTTTTCCTCCGGAGTTACCCAAGCTAGAGGAACAGCTGTTTGGCAACAGTAATTTTTCATTTTCTAAATATGAAGCTTGAACATCGAAAGGGCTGTGAACAAAATAGTAAGACATAAAAGTGATTCAGCAGTAAAAATAAACTACGATTATAAGACTATGCAAGGAAATAGCCAGCTTAACACTTATTTT
Organism: Dendrobates tinctorius; assembly: GCF_039654945.1. NCBI lineage: Eukaryota > Metazoa > Chordata > Amphibia > Anura > Dendrobatidae > Dendrobates > Dendrobates tinctorius. Next base: position 23,694,172 of record NW_027361783.1, read on the forward strand.
TCACTTTTTGAAATTTGAAAACAATTGTGGATGGTTCAACCTGGACAAGATCACATACAGTCGAAACTAGAAGTTTACCTACACTATAAAAAGACACATATGCATGTTTTCTCAGTTTCTGACATGAAATCACAATAAACATTTCCCGTTTTAGGTCAATTTGGATTAACATAATTAATATTTGCAAATGCCAGAATGAGACAGAGAATATTTTAAAATATTTTTATTACTTACTGCAAAGTCAAAAGTTAACATACACTAAGTTTACTATGCCATTAAAAAATTCTGGCCTGCCCATATGATGTCATGTGTTTGGAAGCTTCTCACAGGTTTTTTTGGCAACATCTGAGTTAGAGACACTCCTGTGGTTGTGTTTTAATGCGCACTTGAAACGTACTGCTTCTTCATTTAGCATTATGGGAAGTCTCAAGAAATAAGCCAAGATAACATGCAGAGAATTGTGGACTTGCACAAAAGTCTGGCTCATCCTTGGGTACAATTTCAAGATGTCCGAATGTGCCTCGTTCAACAAACAATTATACGCCAGTACAAAACAAGATGGGAATGTCCAAACATCATACCAATCAGGAAGGAGACGGGTTCTGTGTTCCAGAGATGAACGTGCTTTGGTCCAACATGTGCACATCAACCCAAGGACAAAAGCAAAAGACCTTGTGAAGATGATGGCGGAAGCTGGTAAGATTGTGTCAATATCCACAGTGTACAATACAAAATAATATTGTGGTACCGTGTTAGCCAGAAAAATAGATGTAAATACTTATGTCCCCCCCAAAAATTGAGAAAAGTACTTGAATACTTTTCTCAATTTTTTTGGGGGGGAAATAAGTATCAATATCCACAGTGAAATGAGTAGTTTACCAACAACAGCTGAAAGACCACTCTGCCAGGAGAAGCCATAATTGCAAAAGAAACCTAAAAAAAAAAAAAAAAAGCCAGATTAATGTTTGCAAATGCACACAGGAACAAAGCCCTTAATTTTTGGAGACATGTCCTGTGGGTCTGATTAAAGTAAATTTGAACTTTTTGAGCATAATGACCATCGTTACGTTTGGAGGAAAAATGGAGAAGGTTGGGAGTGTAAGAAAACCAGCTCAACTGTGATACACTGGGGTGGCAGCATCATATTGTGGGGTTGTTTTGCTGCAGGAGGGACTGGTGCATGTCACAAAATAGATGGCATCATGAGAAAAGATGATTATGTGGAAATACTGAAGCAACATCTCAAGACATCAGCCAGGAAGTTAAAGCTTGGGCGGAAATGGGTTTTCCAAATGGACAATGACCGGAAGCATACGGCCAAATTGGTAACAAAGTGGCTTAAGGATAACAAAGTCAATGTTTTGGAGTGGCCATCACAAAGCCCTGATCTAAAGCCTATTGAAAATTTATGGGCAAAGCTGAAAAGGCAGGTGCGAGCAAGGCGACCTACAAACCTGGATCAGTTACACCAGTTTTGTCAGCAGGAATGGGCCCAAATTCCGACTAACTATTGTGAGAAGCTTGTGGAAGGATATCCCAAATGTTTGACCAAAGTCATTCAGTATAAGGGCAATGGTTCCAAATACTAATGAAATGTATGTTATCTTTTGAATTTGCAGTAAGCAATAAAAATGCCATAAGACATTCTCTCTCTCATTATTCTGGCATTTGGCAAATTATGGTAATACTAACTGACCTAAAATGGGAAAGGATTATTCTGATTTCATGTCAGATGTTGAGAAAACCATGCATGTGTCTATTTATATAGTGTATGTAAACTTTTAATTTCAACTGTATATGCATGAGAAAAATTTAACACATTCCTAACTTACGAACAGGGCTGAGGAGTCGGTAAGCCAAACCCGCGACTCAGACTCCTCAATTTCCCTTCCACCGACTCCGACATATATTGCTTATATTTAAGTGAAAAATTTATTGTAGTACAATGTGAACATCACACATTTAATCATTTTTATGATACAATAATCAAGACATTTAGATAGAACATATATATTTATTGGAATACAACTTTAGAACACAAAAAAAATAATAAATTGCAAATATGTAATACACTATGTAATATCGATTAGACACATTATATATCACTATGTAATAAACTATGCACCGGTAAGTGGCAAAAGTTTTCAACAAAAACATACTAAATAACATTTGTGCAGTCTATGAATTTGTTCTAAGAAATAATATTGCCTCCATCAGATCCTCCTTCATAGATGACCTAAAATCTGATCTAATAATTTTCAGGCCAGAGAACAACCTCTCTACACTAACTTGGGTTGGAGGCAAAGCCGTAACCACATGGGCAACATCTCTAACAATTTCCAAGTATAAAGGAATTGCCTCATGCACAGTCAGTTTTGATGAACGGTTGAATTTTTCTTTGAGAGCAAGTGAAACATTTTGCTGAAATATGGTCAATCTGCTTGCTATTGGAGACGGAGTGAAATCTTTTTCCTTGCAGCAATGCTTTGCCTGCTCCATATCATCCAAATACTTGTCAAAGTTAAACTCCTCATCTGATGTGGATTAAGATATGGCAGCAGTAGCACTGTCAGGACCCAAGTCCTCTTGCGCCTGGCAGTCCTCCTGTAGGCCACTCATCCTAACTGCTACCTCAGTCAGAGCTTCTTTTCCATTAGTAAGCTGTTGATCATCAAGCAATATACGATGACTTGGATCCACATAAACAGCTGCCAGAAAAATTTTATTTTCCAATAGCTGTGTCTCTCTCTGTTTCATTGAAGCAGAAATTCCACCTGCGATTAAATCTCCTCTTTGGGACAGTCAAAATAGCAAGTTCTTCCACTCCCTTATGAAAATGCCAGGCGTTAAATCCTCAGCTTGTAATTTTTTAGTCACGGTAAATAGGTGATTAAGCAATTCCTTTAATTCACCCACCTGTGTCCATTGACCTTCATTTAGGGTTACCTGAGGGTTCGCCATATCTATAAGTAACCGTTTTAGCCAGGATCACAATTGGGGGGGGGGGGGCCAGAACCTCCATACTGTTCCACAAAATCCCATACTGCACACCTCAGCTGCTGCAGAACCTTATACTGCACACCCCTACACTTGAAAATAAAGCCTGCACCTTAAGATGTGGTGAATGCAGTCTATTTATTCCAACTATCAATTGATGTTGATGTGTTACTGAAGACGAGCAATGCCTGTCCTGGGCGTGCTTTTGTGCAGCTATGAGGTGTACCTGACTGGTGCTAAAAAAAAAAAAAAAAAAAAAAAAAAAAAAGGCGTGTTAAGGGCCTATCACACTAAGCGATATCGCTAGCAATATCGCTATAACGTCACTGGTTTTTGTGACGTTATAGCGATATTGCGAGCGATATCACTATGCCTGATACTTACCTCCGACCGCTCCCCGCTGGTTATCGCTGATCGCGCGAGAACGTCCTGGACTGTTTCTCGTCGTCAGTTTCCTGCTGGGGCTTCCTGCTGTGGAGACGAGCGTCGCGCGGGCGGGAGGACGTCAGGATCGCCTCGTCTGACAGGGAAGTAGCGACCCCCGACCCCTGCGATGTCGCTGGTGAGATCTGCCTATGTGGCAGCTCACTAGCGACCACTTAGCAATGCACCAGCGATCCTGACCGCGTCATATTGCTGGTCGGGATCGCTGGTGCATCGCTAAGTGTGACAGTACCTTTAGTCTGTGTGCTACCCGGCTTTCATTCTTTTTGGTACAGATAAGATATGGATAGACATATGGATAAATGGATTGATAGAGCAGATTTCTAATCGGCTTTTGCTATTGAAAACATTATCTATGAGCTCAAAAACCTTTCAGGTGATGCATTTTTTTTAAAAAGCTGATCTGCTTTTGCAGCTGAAAAACGTATCCTCAAAAAACGCAGCAAAAACGCTGTGTGTGAATGTAGCCTTAGATCAGGAATAGAACAGCCATTTATAGGACATTTCACAACTTTCCCAAATTCCTATGAAAAAATATTCAGCACATTCCGCATTTAACTACTGTACCCAATTTATTATATATTTTAGGAGTCAGAGTATTTTATACAGATTCCACCAAAATGAGCTCCGACTCCACGACTCCAACTCCACAGCCCTGCTTACGAAAAATGTAATCCATAAATAACCTACACAAATTTATGTATGCAGGATTGTTCTGAAAAGGAGTCGGTGGACTCAAACGCATTTAAAAAAACCTACAATTGTATTTTACCACTAATCGTGTCGTATTCCAGAGAGTGCAGAAACACTTCCAATCCTGCTACTTAAATCTACAGTTTCATGGAAACAGCTGCATCTGGTTTTCAGGCTCTGTAAGTGTTATCTCACACAACCTAAAAAAGGTTAACAGTTCTACCTTTGAATCTAAACTAAATATTCGGCCCCGATACAACAATAAAGTTTATACTCCCCTCTCACGGTGGCGCTGTTCCTGAGGTGTCAGCACTCGTTCTCCCATGATGCGGTGTTGTGACACTGACGCACAATCAGTGTTGGCGTCACTGTCTCCGCCTTCGGACAAACTTTTCATGAAGAGTTTACAATAATTAGAGTACCAAAAAATAGGGACAAAAAAAAAAAAAAAAAGGTACAATGAAGCCTATAGGTACAGCCCCCTACGCTAGAATACAAATCTGTATGGGATATGCTCTAAAATATACAAAGCTTGTATATTCCCATGTATAGCTAAATACAATCATAGGAGGGCACAGGAATCATCAACTAGTAGTCAATTATTTGTGACCACTCAGTATTTGATTAAAAAGATGTATAAAGAATATCCAACACTGAGCACCACCATAACTAGATAACCACATCCAAAATGTCCCTCACTAATATGCCATCAGACGCCTATAAAATATATAGGTGAATTACCTGCCGTCATGATGTAAGGAGGGGTTGCTGCCTGTCTTGAAACATCTCGACACGCGTTTCACCGCCGCTATGCAGTTTCGTCAGGAGGTGTGACCTCCAGACGTATCTTGATTGCCATTAGGTGCCGGGATGAGATCCTCAGACCCACTGTAAGACCATATGAAGGTGCACTCGGACCTGGGTTCCTTCTGATGCATGACAATGCCAGGCCTCATGTGGCTGAAGTGTGTCAGCATTGATGGAAAGCATGCCAAGACGCATGAAAGCAGTATGTATAATATAAATATACTAGTGCCGCGCGGCTTTGGTGGGGGATTTGAATCCCCCTCCAAAGCCGCGCGGCTACGCTCATTGGCTCAGCTGGTGAGGGATTTGAATCCCACAGCGCTCAGCCAATGAGCGGTGCCGCGCGGGATTTGAATGCATGCATGGCCCCCTCATCCCCCTATCCTGGTATGCATGGTCCTCTCACCCCCCTATCCTGGTATGCATGGTCCCCTCACCCCCCTATCCTGGTATGCATGGTCCCCTCACCCCCCCATCCTGGTATGCATGGTCCCCTCACCCCCCCATCCTGGTATGCATGGTCCCCTCACCCCCCCCCCCCATCCTGGTATGCATGGTCCCCTCACCCCCCCCCCCCATCCTGGTATGCATGGTCCCCTCACCCCCCCCCCCCATCCTGGTATGCATAGTCCCCTCACCCCCACCCATCCTGGTATGCATGGTACAGACGCGGCTCCGCTCAGTCCACCTCGTACACACGCAGCTCCGCTCCGTCCACCTTGTAAACATGCAGCTCTGCTCCGTACCGTACACCTTGTACACACGCGGCTCTACTACATCCACCATGCAAACCCCTCCTGACCCCACACAAACTTCCCCTCCTCATCCAGCACCATGACAACCAGCACAGCAGAGTCCTGCACATACCGATGCCCCTGATCATGTGACCCCTGACTCCTCCCCTCCTGTGACCTCATCACAGGTCCTGTGTGCACAGAGAAGCCATCGCGTCAGGCCAATTGCAGCCTGGCAGCCACGGAGCTGCACAGCCAATGAACGGCTGCAGCTCCGCGATCGTGCCCCTACGGCTGTCATAGCTTCCGGCCGCGGTTGATTGTGGGATAGCGACACAATCGCCGGAAGCTGTGACAGAGCCGATTGGCAATTTTGTATATTATAATATAGATAGATATAATTAAAACACACAATCTATCCAAGGATTGGTCTGACTGTACAACATGACAGGTTCCTTTTAAAGAACTAGAGAATGAGCCTTTAACAGTGTTCGCTGGGAGAAGCTTCATGTTGCCATTGCACCAGAGCCACAAACTTTCAGCAAAAGCAGCTCTAGTGGAAAAGGTCCATCTGCCCTAGCAGAATTTAACAGGATAGCGTTCAAGAGACTACTACTTTAACCCCGTCATTAACCGTTTTAGTTTTTCACTCTCCTTCATCCCAGAGCCATAACTTTTATTATTAACATGGTGGTGTGAGGGCTTGTTTTTTGCAGGAGGAGTTGTACTTTTGAACGACACCATTGGTCATTACGAGTTCGAAGATACCAAGCATTTAATTTTTTTACCACTTTAAAAAAACTAAATGCCAATTTCCCAGACCTGTAGCGTCTCCATTTTTCAGGATCTGGGGATGATCGAGGGGGCTTATTTTTTGCGCACCAAGCTGACGTTTTTTTATCAATACCATTTTGGGTTAGATACGATGTTTTGAATGCCTGTTATTGCAATGTTGTAGCGACAAAAAAAACCAAAAAAACAACAAAACGTATTTCTGGCATATTAATTTTTTCTCATTACGCGGTTTACTGATCGGATTTTTTTTTTTATTTTTTAACATTTTGATCGATCGGGCATTTCTGAACGCAGCGATGTGTTTTTTTATTGTTTTATTTCGAATGGGACAAAAGGGTGGTGATTTGAACTTTTATATTTTATTATTTTTTTCCAACACTTTTTTTCTACTATATACTTGCTTCAATAGTCTTCTTAGGAGATTTGAAGCGGAGATATCTGATCGCTTGTGTTACACGTAACAGGGCTTCAGCCACTCTGTGTAGCAGAATTGATCATCTGGTATGAGCAAAAGCCACGAGGCAGCGCTCAAAGCAGATAGGCAATGACAAGCACAGGAGGGTCTCCTGTAGACACCCGGTTTTCATGCCAACCCATCAGCGGCCCACGGTCATGTGACAGGGGCACTGATGAACGGAGGTAGTGACGCGATTCCTGCGCGTTCATGTTAAATGCCGCTGTCAGATTTAACATTATAACATCCGAGGGTGGATCGCGATTCTATCTAAGGCTGTTAAGGGAACATTTCAGCTGATGAAATTAGCTGCTATGTGCCGGAGAAGATGCAGGCTCAGATTCGGAGCCCGCAATAAAATGGAAGACATGACATAATACGTCATACGAGTGAAGGGGTTAATATTGATGACCTACATAGATGAAAAGAATCAGGGCGTGGCCTAGCGCGGATGTGAGTGGACGCTAGGCAGAGGTGCTCCGCCATCAGCTTTATGAAATATCCTTAATCAGGTTCTAACACTGACCTGGGCACATCTATTGGCACAGTGAGTGCCTAAGAGTCGGGAGGAGACGCCGGGAGTGCAGAGGAGCGCTGAGATGGGGAGGAGGAGGCAGAAAGATATCGGCGAGGATGGCAGCGTGACTGCACAAGATGGCGCCGGGAAAGTGGAGGAGGCGCGGAGACAATCTGAGAGCTTTGGTAAAAGGTCACAGATCCTTCAGAAGCTGCAGCGCTTTGCAAGAGAGGAGGAGGGGGACACCGAAGAAGGTATAGTACTGGAGGGAGAGGGGGTGAGCGATGAAGCCGCAGAAGCTGCTGATAGCAGGAGAAGAGGGGGAGGGGAAGTTGCTGCCCCTGCGTGTGTGTCTGAGGAGGAAGATAGTTGAGCTGATGACGAGACCCCTGAGAGAGAGCCAACCTTGAGAGATGTCTTTATGGTGGTGTCGTTCTGCAAAAAGACACTGACTAGGTTGAATAACCGGGTTGATAAGATTAAAGAAGAAATCACTGGCATTAAGGAGGCACTGAACAAAACAGATACCAGGATGGGTGCTGTGGAAGAGAGGGTGAGCACCACTGAGGACTCTGTAAACAAAATGCAGAAAACTCAGACCCAGCATGCCCAAAAGATATCAGAAGTGCACTTAAAGAAGGACGATTTAGAAAATAGATCAAGAAGGAACAATCTCAGATTTGTGGGCTTTCCGGAAAAAGTAGAGGGCAACGACCCCACCGACTTTATTGAGCAATGGATCCTATCCAAGATCGGCAGAGACATGCTTTCCAGGGTATTCACGGTGGAGAGAGCACACCGTGTCCCCCTACGACCCCTCCCGCCGGGTAGTGCTCCCCGTACTATGCTGGCCAGGATACTGAACTGCAGAGACAGAGAGACTATCCTCCGGGAAGCCAGGAAGCTGCAGGACCTCACGTTTAATGGAAACCGTATTGAAATATATCCGGACTACTCAGCAGAGGTCCAGAAAATGCAGATGAAATTTGGCGAGGTCAAGAGAGGAATGAGAGCGCTGGGAGTGAAGTATTCTATGATGTATCCTGCTAAACTGAGAGTAGCAGCGTTGGGATCTGTTCAGTTCTTCCCGACCCCAGAAGAAGCCGTCAAATGGATGGAGAACAATCGTTCCAAGCTGGGAGCAGAGAGAGACGGAGAAGGATGATGTAGTGACTCTCGGACATATATCCTTTTTTCTTTTTGATGTTGTGGCACGAGGCATCTGGTTTTTCAGAAATATTTTTAGGGGTGTTGATCCCCGGGTATTTTTTGATGATTATTGCACTATCCTTGTTAGAAAATGTTATGCGGCCTGATGAGTATTGATGTGTAGTTTTGTTTTTTATGGAGGGAGTGATGGACGCCAAACGAAGGAGACTCAGTGGCTGTATATGGGTTTGAAATGATTGGGTGCTGGCTGTACCCTCTCTCGTTGGAAAGAGAGAATCAGCTAGATTGGGATGAAGGGGAGGGGGAGGGGAGTGGAGGGGGACAGGGGGGGGGTTTGTTATGGGGGAGTTCACATACTGCAATATAATATAGTGATCACAGGAGACCGGTTATATTTTATATTTTTAGGACATAATGAGTGGTGATGCAAAAATTCTAAGTTGGAACGTACGGGGAGTTTCAGATTCAAATAAAAGAGCGGCAGTTATGGCAGAAATTAGAAAGCATAACCCAGCTATTGCATGTCTATTGGAAACTCACTTGATTAAAGGAAAGGAAAATTGGTTGGAGAAAAAATGGGTCACTCGGGCCTATCACTATGTATTCGGCTTACGCAAGGGGAGTATCTGTACTGATACACTCTCGTACCCATAATGAAGAAATTGATTCTTACATAGATAAGGACGGACAGTTTGTTTCTCTGCATTGTCGAATTTCGGGAATATGCATAATTGTGGTGGCCCTCTATATCCCACCCCCATATTCGAAAAAGAAACTGCAGGAGATCTTTGAGTGGATTGGGGGGAGAGGGGATTGTCCAGTGCTAATATTAGGAGACGTTAATAATGTTATGAATGAGTATTGGGATCGGGCGGGAAACGAGGGTACTTGCCCTAGGAAAGACAGGATGACTCCATTTGGGGCATATGTTAGCGAAATGGATATGATAGACCTATGGAGAGTACGTAATGAGGGGAAGAAATGCTTTTCGTGTTATTCGACTTCGTATCACACTTTATCACGCATAGATTTAGCACTAGGTAACAGGGGCATGGACAGAATGGTTGGGACGGTGGAATACTTACAGAGACTTATATCCGATCACAGGGCAGTTGTGGTTAGTCTGAGATTGGGAATGGGGAAAGGGAGGAGAGTAGGGGGGACAATTCATCCGGAATGGCTCAAATGTTTAAACATGGGAGCTATTAAAAATGATATTGTTGAGTTCTTTCAGTTAAACGAAGGCACTGCGGATCCACTCATAGTATGGGACGCCATGAAAGCTTACTTGCGGGGACTATTCATACGAGATATCTCGAGGCAGAAGACACGAACGAGGCAGGTAAACCAAGAGGCAGCAGATAGGCTCAGCAGGGCAGAGGAAGAAATGATAGTTAGACCCAATGCCGACACCCAAAATGCATTAAAAGAAGCACAAGAGGAAGTAAATAAGTTATATCTACAAGGGATAGATAAGAAAAGGGCATTCCGAAAAGCATTGTTCTATGAAGAGGGGGAAAAGGTGGGACACTTATTATCAGTGATTACTGCAGCGCAGAAAAAACCCTCACAAATATATAAAATTGTCACTAAAGATGGGGTAGTTCACAAGGACACCGCCGGGATATTGGAATGTTTCAAGGAATACTATGTAGAATTGTATACTTCGGAATTGAGGGCCTCGGATCTGGAGATGGATAGATACTTACAAGAGATAGAGCTACCTAAGCTAGATGATATCGATAAACGAAACTTGGAAGAATTATTTACTGTGGAAGAGGTAGAGAAGGCTATCCTATCATTAACAAATGACAGGTCACCTGGATCTGACGGGATCCCGGGAGAAGTGTACAAAGAATTAATAGAAATTGTAGCGCCTAAACTTAAGCATGTACTTGAGATGGCAGCAGAGAAGGGGGTATTGCCGAGATCTATGAGGGAGGCTGTAATCGTGGTGATTCCTAAGGAAGGGAAAGATGCCTCATCCGTAGAATCCTATAGACCAATCTCGTTATTGACATCAGATGTTAAAGTACTAGCCAAAATGTTGGCGATAAGAATGTCCAGAGTTGTCCCAAAATTGATACATCCAGACCAATCAGGGTTCTTACAAAATAGATCTACCGCCATTAACCTGCGAAGACTGTTTTTAAATATTCAAATCCCATCAGATAATAGGGGGGAAAGGGTGGTGGCCTCACTGGACGCACGGAAAGCATTTGACAGGGTAGAGTGGAATTATTTATGGGCAGTATTGAAATGTATGGGATTTGGGCACAGATTTATCTCCTGGGTTAAGTTACTGTATGTAGATCCGAAAGGATATATTAGGATTAATGGGGAGACCTCGGAGGCATTTGGGTTGTTTAGAGGAACTCGTCAGGGATGTCCGTTGTCACCGTTATTGTTTGCTGTAGCGATGGAACCGTTAGCGATTAAAATTCGTAACTCCAAAGAAATACAAGGCTTTAGATATGGGGAATTGGAGGAAAAGATCGCCCTATACGCGGATGATATACTCCTGTTCTTAAAAGACGGCGGCGAAGTACTGACTGAGGTCATGGGCCTTATAGGGAAATTTGGATTCTTTTCCGGACTGAGAATTAATTGGGACAAGTCATGTATCATGGGGGTTGATAGAGAGTTGGGATGTCGAGATGTGGGTGAGGCAGTTGGACACTTGAAAGTAGTTAAGGAGTTTAAATACCTCGGAATATGGGTATCTATGCCTGTGTCTAGATTTCTCGAACTAAACTTGGACCCATTACTAATTAAATTCAAAGTTAAGATGACAGCATGGTGTAAACTAGTACTATCCATAGTGGGGAGGACGAATCTAATTAAAATGATAATGATGCCTCAGTTGATGTATGTCCTCCATAATGCCCCGGTCTGGATCCCAAAGAAAAAATTTTACAAAATTAATACCATTTTTAGAGAATTGATCTGGGGGAAAAAACAAGCAAAAATTAAATTGGAAATACTGCAAAGGGGGAAGGAAGAGGGTGGGTTGGCGGCGCCGAATCCATGGATATACTTTGTAGCAACGCAGGGGCAGCACTTTAGGGGCTGGCGAGAGGAGGGGAAGTTGAGCGTTATGGGGGAAATTTTGGCCCAACTGACCAACAAGAGAACATTGGTACAGAGTCTAGAAGCAGGAAGTTTTGGGAGATTTGGGAAGGACATACCCACATTTGGACTAATGCACAAAATATGGCAACATATCAAACTTCTTAGAGGAGTTGAGGAACTGACGATATATACACCTATCTGGGATAATGTGAACCTATTGGAGCTATATAAACTGAAGGACTTTATCGATTGGGAGAGGAGAGGTTTGCAATATATGTGGCAATTATTAGAGGGGTCCGAGATCAAGCCCTTTTCTGTCCTAAAAGAAGAGTTTGGACTCTCACGTAGTGGGGAATTTCGATATTTCGGTCTCAGGCATGCATTTCAAGCGCAGAAACAGATAACGAATATGACGGTACAGAGGGATGTGGTGTTGGACTATGTGTGTGCGTCCGGGGGTACGAGAGGTGTTATCTCTACCATCTATAGAGATTTATTATACTCTTTCTTGGCTGGGTTTCCTCTAACAATAAAATCTAAATGGGAGAGAGAAGTGGGGGAAATAGTAGATGAAACATGGGAGACTATTTTAGAGTACATACCTAAACTCTCTTTGAGTGAGCCAGGTAGGATGTCGCAACTGTATATCGTACATAGAACATATAAGACCCCAGAACTTATGAAGAAAATGGGTTTGAGGGACAATGCGTAGTGTCCAAGATGTGGGTATGAACCTGCGGGAAAGCTTCATATGCCCTGGTCTTGTCCAAGACTCTCGTCATACTGGGAGGAGGTTATAGGGCTTGTTGAGAAGATATACAGATGTGATATAGGAAGGGATCCAGTAACGTGTGTGTTGGGGTACGTGGAGGTGGTGTCGGTAGGGAATGCCTATAAGTCCATCATAGCAAAACTCATATATTGCCCGTAAGCTGATCGCACAAAAATGGATCGATGCTGAACCCCCAACGATTGGGGAGTTTGTCACTCGCGTGAATAACATAATCCGATTGGAAGAGAGAATTTATAGAAGACGACATACAGAGGCACACTTTGAAAAAATCTGGGCCATGTGGTTACAGTGGAGACAATCACATTGAGAAAGTCTGTATTGCAGTTGGGAAGGGGGGGGAGGGAGGAGGTTGGGTTTGTTTTTCTTCTTTCCTTTTTTTTTTTTTTTTTTTTCTCCTTCTTCTTTTCTCGTTCATGACGGGGAGGAAATTGAATGTTGTGTATTTTATCTGTATGCAATGGAGATGATTTGAAAACTTTGCCTAAATGTAATTATAACGACATTTGAATATAATAAAAAATCTTTGGTTTAAAAGATGAAAAGAATCAGAACAGTAGGGTCTGACACCTGGCCTTATATTGATGATCAATGTTAAGAATAGATCAATATAGTAACAGAAAGACACAGTCGCTTCAAGAGAACTTGCTGCGAAATGTCTGAGTCTAACAAGATAGGTTTTAAGTTTCTTTCCTTTTTGCCAACGTTAGGTATTATACATCAGTGTTTGTAAGCTTAAACCAGGAGGGGGAGAAAAATACAGCAGTAGTGCACACGCTGCGGATTGGGGTGTGGATTTGGCTGCGCGGATTTTGTAAAATCCGCAGCTAAATCTGCAGGTCAAAAGACCTGCGGTTTCACCTGCGGATTGCTCTGCGGTTTTGCCCTGCCGTTTTTCATCTCCATAATGGAGGAGATGGCAAACCGCAGCAGAATCCACAGAAAGAATTGACATGTCCATTCTTTCTGCGGTTTCAAAACCGCAGGAAATCCGCGCGGAAAAATCCGCACCGTCTGCACTGCGTTTTTTTATTCCCATAGGGAATAACGGTACTGTACGCCGCAGCAAAAACTGCTGCGGACCCGCAGCGGCCAAATACGCTGTGGAACCGCAGCAGAATCCGCAGCGTGTGCACACACCCTCATACTTTTCCAGATTGTTCCACTTCTGGATATGTACTATCAGCAGGATCATACCCCTAAACTGTTTGTATGTGTATGTAGCTTTTTCAAAAACAATTCCAGCAATACCTTTACATGGCCAGTCCATTACTGAGAAATCAGCATTTGAAATGATATGCAAATGTGACTTTAGAGCGAATTGTAGATCTCAAGTCTCTGTCACTCCAGCTCTCTTCATCAACCAGCACTGCCTCCTGCAGCTTGACTGACAGCCTAAGAGGATGGAACGCTGTGTGGAGAATAGAGCCGGAGTGACAGAAGCTTTAAAATCGAGACTAATTAGTATAGCAATTCAAAATCAGATTTCTTGGAAAATGATGAGTGGACTGGTCACGTAAAGGTGTTGTTGGACTCGTCTTTGAAAGAGCTACATGCAAACAAATAGTTTGGCAGGTGTAAGGGGAGCGAGATGATAAGACTCCCAGTAACGATGAAAGACACAAATGGTTTAATTTATCATAAAGTTTGTAAAAGCTTCAAGTAATAAGAGAGCTGAATACCAAATTAGCTATACATTTCAATATTACAAGGAAAAATGTAGGGATTACCGGTCAAAAGCAGCCCGGAGTTTAGCACCAGTAGATGTAGCAACAGGTAGTCCTAAATTAGAAGACAGTGTGCAGTCTTCAAAAGCTTCACTAAGATTGCTGTTAATGGATTCTGCTAAAAAGCTTGGAAAAGTTTCATCTTCAATATTCTTGTAATGGTCAGTCATTGTAGGATTCACCGCTAGACAAAAAAAAAAGTAGAAAAATCCATTAGCAAAACATTAATTGATGCTATTATGGCATATATTCACATTTTGGAAAGGTACATTATCACTGCGGAGATGTAAACACAGACTAGCATGAAACAATTGAGCCATCGCAGTGGAGGAAAGGTACATTTACTACATTTGACCACTGGGTATTATAGGCTATTAATAGCTGTCAAAATGTTTTTTTTTTTAATCTAGAAAAGCAAATTCAATGAGGACATAAACCTCAAGACATAACTGCTGATATAATTACATCGCAACAATGTGTGAACAAAAAAATATTTTTTTTTATTTTTTAATTTTCTGAGGTCACAAAGGCAACAGTAGGGCAAGAAAATATCCCCATGCCTCTGAAATTACATACAATTGAAAGCTGTTCAAAAAAGTCAATGTAGCATAAACTATATTCAATATAAATGACCAATTGATTTAATAGTATTCCAATAATATGAGATAATGCACTATTGGTCCTTTTCAAAGATAATGCTTATAGGTTGATCTTAGATGACATCCTACTGTAATTAAACCTTTAAAAGATCATTTAGTCTGCATGCAAGCTCATTGTAGTCTCAACACCCTGATGAGGCCAGTTTGGTGAAACATGTTCGTGTGGCTAAAGGTTGACCATTTTTTAATGTAGCAGAGGTCAGTTAGCCAATGACAATATACAGTTAAAAGGAGAGCATTAGGTCCGCAATTCCTCTGAGCTGATTACTTGGGTATATGCACAATATATGTGTCACGCCCGTTCTGTCTGTATTTGCTTGTCGGCGAGACAATGCATGGTTTTGCTTTAAAGGGAATCTGTCACTGCATTTTTGGCCTATAAGATGCGGCCACAGCCATCAGGAGCTTATTTACAGCATTCTGTAATGCTTTAGATAAGCTCCCAATGTAACTGAAAGAGAAGAAAAACGAGTTCGATTATACTCACCCGGGGATCCGGTCCAGCGCCTACCATCTTCATGCGAAGACGTCTTCCTTCTTACTTCTGCCGAGGCTCCTGCGCAGGCGTATTTTATCTGCCCTCTACAGGGCAGATAAAGTACTGCAGTGTGCAGGCGCCGGGAAAGGTCAGAGAGGTCCGGTGCCTGTGCACTGAAGTACTTTACTCTGCCCTCAACAGGGTAGATATAGTATGCTGGACCACACCCCCCAGTAGCCGGGTAGGATGTGCAAAGATGAAATAATTCATTGTGGCAGTGGTTTACAGCGGGCTGGTTGCATTAGCACCGGTCCCGTTGTAAACCAGTTAACCCCTTATGATGGATTGCAGCGGGGGACCTGACTGACCAGCGGAGAGGCAAGGATATTGTTGCTTTTTCGTTTCATTTTTATTAAAGGTCCATGGTTTATTTATAGATTAGCAGAGGAATAAATATGGTCAAAAACTTGGTTTCGTTATTTCAGTAAAATAATTTTTAATGTCTGTGTTTTTTAAACCTTTAATAGTCTAGGGTTAATAATGCATAGGTGTTTTATTGACACTTCATTATTAATCGGCTTAATGTCACCTTCCAATAAGCAAGGTGACATCAACCCATTCGCCACCGCTACAAGGAAATGGGAATAGAAAGGCTAAGTGACAGAAAAGGCGCATCTTATAGTTGCGCCTTTTCTGGTGTGTCTGGGGGAAGATTTTTATTGCCCGGGGGGGCAAAAACAATGGTCCCTCTCAAGGCTATTAATATCTGACCTCACTCACTGGCTTCCCCTCTCTGGTGGAGCAAATACCCTAATCTAATTATTAGTGGAAGACAAACTAAATGAAATAAGATGTATGTAAACCATGTCTCATATCCTGTCGGCTTTTGCAATTATTTTACAAAAGAATTAACGGCTATATATGTTTCTTTTAAAACGATTTGTACAGTTGTGTTTTACAATGCTATTTTAACATGAGTTTTAACATGGAGAGAACAGCTCTATGTAAAACCAAATGTTAAAATCGCATTACATACGCATGTCATACAGAAAAATTGCACGGAAATCGCATGACACTCGCCTGGAATTTTGATCCTGAAATCGGACTTTTTTTTTTTTTTTTTTAAATCGCAAATGGGAATGAGCCCTTAGAGTCTTAACAAACACAAGATTAGCCACCAAACTGCTCAAAGTTACACACAAATTCACAAAGCGGATCTCTGGAAAGGCTAAATTAACCTAAAAGGGGAAAGATTTACTGGGCTCAGCTGTGATGTCTTTGTAATTGGTATGGGACTTCTGGGCCCAGTGATCATCATCATGACATTACTGCAGCCTGTTAAAGACCATAGGCAGTGGCAGAGAGGTAGCACTGGATCAGCAGTTTGCAAGTACTGCTCATTTTCATATTGCTAGACTGGACAAGCCTGGAGACCAAAGAAGTTAGTTTCAGGACCAACTTTTTATTTTTTTTAAAGTCCTATATGTTAAGTCCATAAACTATACTGCATAGGGAAGACATACACCAACTGTACAGACAGTTAACGTGAATTAACCCCTTCACTCCCAAGGGTGGTTTGCACGTTCATGACCGGGCCAATTTTTACAATTCTGACCACTGTACCTTTATGAGGTCATACCTCTGGAACGCTTCTATGGATCCCGGTGATTCGGACATTGTTTTCTCGTGACATATTGTACTTCATGTTAGTGGTAAAATTTCATTCAAATAACTTGCGCTTATTTGTGAAAAAAACGGAAATTTGGCAAAAATTTTGAAAATTTCGCAATTTTCCAACTTTGAATTTTTATGCCCTTAAACCACAGAGATACGGCACACAAAAAACTTGATAACTAACATTTCCCACATGTTTACTTTACATCAGCACAATTTAGGAACCAAAATTTTTTTTTTGTTAGGAAGTTATAAGGGTTAAAAGTTGACCAGCGATTTCTCATTTTTACAACACCATTTTATTTTTAGGACCACATCACATTTGAAGCCACTTTGAGGGGTCTATATGATAGAAAATACCCAAAAGTGACACCATTCTAAAAACTGCACCCCTTAAAGTGCTCAAAACCACATTCAAGAAGTTTATTAACCCTTTAGGTGCGTCACAGGAATTTTTTTGAATATTTAAAAAAAAATGAACATCTAACTTTTTTTCACAAAAAAAATAATTCAGGTTCAATTTTTTTTATTTTACCAAGGGTAACAGGAGAAATTGGACTGCAAAAGTTATTGTGCAATTTGTCCTGAGTACGCTGATACCTGATTTGTGGGGGGGAACGACTGCTTCGGCGCATGGCAGAGCTCAGAATGGAAGGAGCGCCGTTTGACTTTTTCAATGCAAAATTGGCTGGAATTCAGATCGGACGCCATGTCACGTTTGGAGAGTCCCTGATGTACCTAAACAGTGGAAACCCCCTACATTTTGGAAACTAGACCACCCAAGGAACTTATCTAGATATGTGGTGAGAACTTTGAACCCACAAGGGCTTTACAGAAGTTTATAACGTACAGCGGTACAATTAAAAAATCATATTTTTTCCACAAAAATGATCTTTTCACCCCAATTTTTATTTTCCCAAGGGTAACAGGACCCTAAAAGTTATTGTGCAATTTGTCCTGAGTATGCTGATACCCCACATGTGGGGGTAAACCACTATTTGGGCGCATGGCAGAGCTCGGAAGGGAAGCAGCGCCATTTGACGTTTTTGGCTGGAATTGAGATCGGACACCATGTCGCGATTGGAAAACCCCTGATGTACCTAAACAGTGGAAACCCCCCACAAACGACACCATTTTGGAAACTAGACCCCCCAAGGAACTTATCTAGATGTGTGGTGAGCACTTTGATCCCCCCAGTGCTTCACAGAAGTTTATAACGCCCGGGCGTGAAAATAAAAAATTCGTTTTTCCACAAACATGATCAATTATTCCCCAATTTTTTTTATTTTCCCAAGGGTAACAGGAGAAATTGAACCCCAAAAGTTGTTGTCCAATTTGTCCTGAGTATGCCGATACCCGATATGTGGGAGAAAACTAATGTATGGGCACACGTCGGGGATCGGAAGGGAAGTAGTGACGTTTTGGAATGCAGACATTGATGGAATGGTCTGCGGGTGTCATGTTGCCTTTGGAGAGCCCCTAATGTACCTAAACAGTGGAAACGCCCCACAAATGACCCCATTTTGAAAACTAGACCCACTAAGGAACTTATCTAGATGTGAGGTGAGCACTTTCAACCCCCAAGGGCTTCACAGAAGTTTATAATGCCCGGGCATGAAAATAAAAAAAATCGTATTTTTTCCACAAACATGATCAATTAGTCCCCAATTTTTTCATTTTCCCAAGGGTAACAGGAGAAATTGGACCCCAAAAGTTGTTGTCCAATTTGTCATGAGTACGCTGACAACCCATATGTGGGAGAAAACTACTGTATGGACACACGTCGGGGCTCGGAAGGGAAGCAGTGCCATTTTGGAATGCAGACTTTGATGGAATGGTCTGCGGGTGTCATGTGCGTTTGGAGAGCCCCTGATGTACCTAAACTATTGAAACTCCTAACAAGTGACCCCATTTTGGACACTAGACCCCCCACGGAACTTATATAGATGTGTGGTGAGGACTTTGAACCCCCAAGTGCTTCACAGAAGTTTATAACGCTCGGACGTGAAAATAAAAAAAATCATTTTTTTCCACAAAAATGATATTTTTGCCCCCAATTTTTTATTTTCCTAAGGGTAACAGGAGAAATTGGACCCCAAAAATTGTTTTGCAATTTGTCCTGAGTGGGCTGATACCCTACATGTGGGGGTAAAACACTGTTTGGGCGCATGGCAGAGCTTGGAAGGGAAGGAGCACCATATGACTTTTTCAACTCAGAATTGGCTGGAATTGAGATCAGACGCAATGTTGCATTTGGAGAGCCCCTGATGTGCCCAAACAGTGGAAACCCCCAATTCTAACTCCAACCCAAACCCCAACACACCCCTAACCCTAATCTCAACCCTAACCCTAGCCCTAACCCAAGCGGAAAAATGGAAATAAATACATTTTTTTAATTTTATTATTTTTCCCTAACTAAGGGGGTGATAACGGGGGTTTTGATTTACTATTTATGGCGGTTTTTATTTTTGGCAGCTGTCGCACGCTAAAAGACGCTTTTTATTGTAAAAATAGTTTTTGCATCACCACATATTGAGAGCTATAATTTTTCCGTATTTTGACCCACCGAGTCATGTGAGGTCTTATTTTTTGCAGGACGAGTTGACGTTTTTATTGGTACCATTTTCGGGCACGTGACATTTTTTGATCGCTTTTTATTCCAATTTTTGGGACGCAGAATGAACAAAAACCAGCGTTTCATGAATTTCTTTTGGGGAAGGGCGTTTGCACCGTTCCGCGTGCGGTAAAATTGATAAAGCGGTTTTATTCTTCAGGTCAGTACGATTACAGCGATACCTCATTTAGGTCGTTTTTTTATGTTTTGTCGGTTTTATTCAATGAAAACTATTTTATATAAAAAATAATTATTTTTGCATCGCTTTATTCTGCGAGCTATAACTTTTATTTTTTCGCTGATGATGCTGTGTGGCGGCTCGTTTTTTGCGGGACAAGATAACGTTTTCAGCGGTACCATGGATATTTATATGCGTCTTTTTGATCGCGCGTTATTACACTTTTTGTTTGGCGGTATGATAATAAATCATTATTTTTTGCTTCGTTTTTTATTATTTTTTAAGGGGTTCGCTAAAGGGGTTAACTAATGGGACAGTTTTATAGGGCGGGTCGTTACGGACGCGGCGATACCTAATATGTGTACTTTTATTGTTTGGGGTTTTTTTATTTTCAAAAAATGAATTTATTAGGGATTTTTTTTTTACTAATTTATTTGGCGATTTTTTTAAAATTATTTTTACACTTTTTTTTACTTTATTACATTGTCCCAAGTGGGACATCACTGTCCTGTGACAGATCGCTGATATGTCACATCACAGATCACTGTGACAGATCAGCAATCTGTCACAGGCATTGAAGAAGACTTCCTCTTGCCTGCTCTTTGCAGGCACTGAGGAAGCCAGCTTCCTCCAGGCCCCCGAATGCCCCCGTCGCCATCTTGGATTCGGGGGCCTGGAGGAAAGGAAGCCCCCCGCAGCAGCGCTGCACATTGCGCTGCCGTGGGGGGCTCAGGGAAGCACGGAGGGAGCCCCCTCCCTGCCGATGCTTCCCTTTAACTCCAGGTACACCGCGATCATGTTTGATCGCGGTGTGCAAGGGGTTAACGTGTCGGGGGCGGTCCGTGACCGCCCCTGACACATAGTGCCGGGTGTCAGCTGTGATAATCAGCTGACACGCGGCCGCGATCAGCGGCGCTCACCACGTGGGCGCCACTGATCGCGGTAGACGTACTATCCCGTCCATGGGCATAGGGGCCAGGGTCCCATGGACGGGATAGTACGTCAGATGTCAGGAAGGGGTTAAAAAAAAGCCATAAAAACCAAAAGGAAGCGTCTTGAAAGTTTAAATATACATTTAATAAATAATTTATAAACAGGTCTCTTTCTATAACACAAAGTACCAATTGTGAGGAAAAAAAAAAAAGGTTGCAGATGCAATTGTTCTCCATCTCTTCACAAATAGAAAAAGGGAAATAAAAATAGGTTAACAGAAAGAAAAAATAAATAAAATATTATACATATATACACACACACACTAGCTGAAGAGCCCGGCGCTGCCCGGGCATAGCAACTAACTGTGGTTAGTTATAGCAAATTATAATTATCCTCCATCCCATAGTCACGTGCCCATATACCCGTCATACACATCCTCCATCCCATAGTCGAGTGCCCATATACCCGTCATACATCCTCCATTCCATAGTCCCATGCCCATATACCCTTCACACATCCTCCATCCCATAGTCCCGTGCCCGTATACCCATCATACATATCCTCCATCCCATAGTCGAGTGCCCATATACCCATCACACATCCTCCATCCCATAGTCCCATGCCCATATACCCATCACACATCCTCCATCCCATAGTCACGTGCCCATATACCAGTCATACATATCCTCCATCCCACAGTCCAGTACCCATATACCCGTCATACATATCCTCCATCCCACAGTCCAGTGCCCATATACCAGTTATACATATCCTCCATCCCATAGGCCCGTGCCCATATACCCGTCATACATCTCCTCCATCCCATAGTCCAGTGCCCAAATACCCATCTGTGATACTGATGCGTTATGAATGATGTATGATTGATATTAGAAAAAGGTATCCAGATGGTAGGTAGGTGATCACGGGTCTTATTATTCCTTTTCAAAAAGTATTCAGTACAACATTACAAGAGACTGGGGATTTGACCGCTGAATGACCTCTCTGAGTACATGATGAGGACATGCAGAAGGAATGTGAAAAACAACCATACAGCGCTTGCATGACACGAGCAGAGCACGAGTTGAAATGTTCACTGCGCAGCTGTACAGCTTGTGTAAACATTACTTGTAGAAGTTGTAGTGCGCGGGACTAGATTCATATCTAGGAACAGTTTGTATATAACCGAGGGAATTTCCACTGGCAAGTAGGGACGTTCCAGGAGACTTATGGACGCATATCTTCTGTGATGGAGTTTTACGGGATATTTCCTCCTCGCCAATCGAGTCCTCCGATAGAGGAGTGATGCTACAATATCCGGTAATATATTGATGCTTACTTTCTCTATGAATAGATGATGTATTGATCATGTAATGTTAGACTAGTGCTGCTAAAATTCATGTGCAAATTTATATGTTAATTCATTAATATCTCTGATTTTAATAGAATAAAATACTATTGTTTTACTGAGTACAGACTTCTTGTCTCTTGCCTAATTAGTATATTAGTGAGCGCTACGTATGTAAGGACCATAAGTCCATCATATTGACTCGGTAAGACACGCTGGTACCCCATATGTGGGGGGAGCCACTGTATGGGCACACATCGGTGCTCGGAATGGAAGTAGTGACGTTTTGAAATGCCGACTTGATAGAATGGTCTGCGGGCATCATGTTACGTTTGCAGAGCCCCTGATGTTCCTAAACAGTGGAAACTCCCAACAAGTGACCCCATTTTGGAAACTAGACAGCCCAAGGAACTTATCTAGATGTGTAGTGAGCACTTTGAACGCCCAAGTGCTTCACAGAAGTTTATAACGCAGAGCCGTGAAAATAAAAAATAATTTTTTCCCATTAAAATAATTTTTTTAGCCCCCAATTTGTTATTTTCCCAAGGGTAACCGGAGAAATTAGACCCCAAACTTGTTGTGCAATTTTTACCGAGTACGCCGATACCCCATATGTGGGGGTAAACCATTGTTTGGGCACAAGTCGGGGCTCGGAATGGAAGGAGCACTGTTTGACTTTTTGAAAGCAAAATTGGCTGGAATAAATGGTGGCGCCATGTCGCGTTTGGAGACCCCCTGATGTGCCTAAACAGTGGAAACCTCTCAATTCTAACTCCAACCCTAACCCCAACACACCCCTAACCCCAATTCCAACCAACTCTAACCCTAGTTACAACCCTAACTCTAATCCCAACCCTAATCCTAATGGAAAATTAAAAATATTTTCTTTATTTTATTATTTGTGCCTGCCTATGGTGGTGATAAGGGGGGGGTCATTTACTATTTTTTTTTTGCAGATGCCGGCGGGCGCACTGCGCATTTTCCAAAATGGCAGCGCCCATGATCTGGGACGGCGGGAAATCAGAGGGAAGGGGAGCAGATGTTAACGGCGGCACCGACCGTCATTCGGTATCGGAGGCCGATCAGCCCAGTGAGTCGTGGGGGGAGGGGGGGTTGGATCTGGGTCTCCAGCCATGGCAGCTGCTATTGCAGCATCGGTCATGGCTGGATTGTAATATTTCACCAAATTTCATTGGTGAAATATTACAATCGCTCTGGCTGTTAAAAGTGAAACAGCCAATTAGAGCGATCGGAGCCACGTGGGGGCTAAGCCACCCCCCATGGGGTGAAGTACAAAGCCCCCTGTACCTGCAGGTCAACCAACCCACACGGGGGCTATCAATTCATGACACAGCATATGCGTCATGGGTCGGATTGGCACGGACTTTCATGACGCATACGCTGTGTCACAGGTTGGGAAGGGGTTAAAGGGATGCTACAATAAAAGTTACGTGTTATGCCTCTAACTGCTCCAGCGTGCCACCCCGTTACTTAACTTGCTGCTGCGCTGACGACAACACACAAGACTGCACACTGCAGCCAATTTTTGATATGACCTCATCCCTGCAACCGGTAAAATAAACATGATCATCACTGCATATGTAAGGAATCTAACTGGTAAGTAACACTTATATTAGTTATAACTGTCCCCATTGACCTTTCGGTTCTTAAAATAAAAGATACCATCAGTTTACAGAAACCTGCTGTCTCCAGCTGCAGTGTTTTTTTCTATTTAAATCAATTCATGCTTTATTCACCCTCCCCTGTCCCAGCAGGCTCCACCACTGCTCCCAGTGCCTGTAAGGGTATGGTTCCACGGTCAGTAAACGCTGCGGGTTGGACGCTGTGTACAGCCGCAGCATCCAGATGTTACAGAATAGTGGAGAGGATTTTATGAAATCCCATCTCCACTATGCATGCGGTGACGCCTCCGGCTTCCCTGTGTAACCGGATATGTGGTGCATCTTTCCAGACTGCAGCATGTCTTTATCTTGCAGATATGCTCTGTCTCTGCAAGATAAATAGCACCATCCAACGTATAGGATGCGGCAATTCTGTACAGTTCAATCAACACATGCGGAATCACCAGTGTTCAAAAGTCGCCCATCGCTTTGGATGGAGCGCTGCTGGATACTGACAGTGGAAACATACCCTTACTGTCTGCTGACAGCGCTACAGCCAATCCGCCTGCACAAAGGGGTGGCAACAGACTAGAGCAGACAGCAATCACTGGAAAAGGGGGAAGGAGGCTCCTTGCATCGTCTCGTCCAACCACTTGCACCAGTGACCCATTTCCGTCACATCTCCTCCAGTTCCTTTCCCCTGCTGTCACCCCTCACCTAACTAAAATATTTAACCTCTCTCTCTTGTATCTTTCCCTCCTCATTTAAGCATGCCATCATACATCTACTACTTAAAAAACCATCCCTCGACCAAAACTGTGCCACTAACTATAGACCTGCCTCTAATCTTCCCTTCATCTCTAAACTCATGGAACGCCTGGTCCACTCCCGTCTTATCCGCTGTTTGATAACTCTCTTCTCAACCCTCTCCAATCCGGTTTCCGCACTTTACACTCTACTGAAACTGCCCTCACTAAAGTCTCTAATGATCTACTAACAGCTAAATCTCATTACTCCATGCTAATTCTCTTGGATCTGTCTGCAGCATTCGACACTGTGGATCATCAGCTCCTCCTCACTATGCTCCATTCAATTGGCCTCAAGGACACTGTTCTCTCTTGGTTCTCCTCCTATCTCTCTGACAGCTCCTTTACTGTATCTTTTGCTGTCTCCTCCTCTCGTCTTCCCCTTACTGTTGGGGTTCCTCAAGGATCAGTCCTAGGCCCTCTCCTCTTCTCTTTGTACACTGCCCCTATTGGTCAAACAATCAACAATTGGATTTGGTTTCCAGTACCATCTCTATGCTGATGACACCCAATTATACGCTTCTCCTGACATCACGCTAGCCTTTCTAGAAAACACCAGCGATTGTCTAAACACTGTGTCTAACATCATGTCCTCACTATATCTGAAACTGAACCTGTCAAAGACTGAACTCCTTGTGTTTCCTCCAGCTACTAATGTACCTACTGTATACCCAACATTGCCATTTCCGTGTGTGGTTCCACCATTACTCCCCAGCAACATGCCCATTGTCTTTTGGGGTCATACTTGACTCCGAGCTTTCCTTCGTCCCCCACATATGATCACTGTCTCTCTCTTGTTATCTGCACCTCAAAAACATTTCTAGAATTCGACCTTTTCTTACTTTTGACTCCGCAAAAACTCTTACGGTTTCTCTTATTCATTCTCGTCTCGACAATTGTAACTCTCTTCTAATCGGTCTCCCTCTTACCAAACTCTCCCCCCTCCAATCTGTTTTGAATGCTGCTGCCAGGATCATATTCCTCGCCAATCGTTACACCGATGCCTCTACCTTATGCCAGTCATTACACTGGCTACCCATCCACTCCAGTACAAACTTATTACCCTCACCCACAACACCCTCCATGGCTCAGCACCACCCTACATCTCCTCCCGGATGCGTCGTGTTTTGGCGGCCGCGACGCACAGAAAAACGTTACATGTAACTTTTTTTGTGCGTCGTGTCCGCCATTTTCGACCGCACATGCGCGGCCAAAACTCCGCCCCCTCCTCCCTGGACATTACAATGGGACAGCGGATGCGTTGAAAAACTGCATCCGTTGCCCCCGTTGTGCTAAACTTTCACAACGTGCGACGCTACGTCGCCCCGACACAGGGCGACGTGCGTTGCACGTCACTAGTGAAAGTAGCCTTAGAGCAGTGAGCACAAGTGAGGAGTGACTGGCAAGGCTTTGACTTGCAACTGGGCTCCTCCCACATGAACACATAGCTGTACTGTGATTGGCTGCTCAGTGCAGTGAGTGCACACACATGATCTGTGATAGATCACAATGTGGTCACAGAGACTTGTCAGGCTGAGTGCACAAGTTGCGGATTCCGATGCGGGTTTTTACGTGCGGAAACGCAGGTAAAACCGCAGGTAAAGTGACCTGCGGTTTGGTCTGCTGTTTTGCCCTGCGGTTTCACACCTCTACTATGTTAAAGGCGTGAAACCGCTACGGAAACCGCCCAAACAATTGACATGCTGCGGTTTGTAAACCGCAGCAAAACCGCGCGGAAAAACCGCAGCGTGAGCACAGCGTTTTTGAAAACTAATAGGCTTTCATTCAGGGCTGTGGAGTCGGTAAGCCAAACCTGCGACTCCAACTCCCACATATATTGCTTATATTTAAGTGAAAAATGTATTCTAGTACAATGTGAACATCAGCCATTAAATCATTTTTATGATAAAATAATCAAGATATTTAGATAGAACATAATATTTATTGGAATACAACTTTAGAACACAAAAAGCTAATAAATTGTAAACATGTAATACACTATGTAATATCGATTACACACATATATATATATATATATATATATATATATCTCTATCACTATGTAATAAACTATAAGTGGCAAAAACACAGTTTTCAACAAAAACATACTAAATAACATTTGTGCAGTCTATGAATTTGTTCTAAGAAATAAAATTGCCTCCATCAGATCCTCCTTCATAGATGACCTCAAATCTGACCTAATAATTTTAAGGCTAGAGAACAACCTCTCTACAGTAACTTGGGTTGGAGGCAAAGCCGTAACCACACGGGCAACATCTCTAACAATTTCCGGGTATAAAGGAATTGCCTCATGCACTGTCAGTTTTGATGAACGGTTGAATTTTTCTATTTCTTTGAGAACAAGTGAAACATTTTGCTGAAATATGGTCAGTCTGCTTGCTATAGGAGACAGAGTGAACTCTTTCCTTGCGGCAACGCTTTGCCTGCTCCATGTCATACAAATACTTGTCAAAGTCAAACTCCTCATCTGATGAGGATGAAGATATGGCAGCAGTAGCACTGTCAGGACCCAAGTCCTCTTGCGCCTGGCAGTCCTCCTGTAGGCCACTCTTCCTAACTGCTACCTCAGTCCGAGCTTCTTTTCCTTTAGTAAGCTGTTGATCATCAAGCAATATACGATGACTTGGGTCCACATAAACAGCTGCCAGAAAATTTTCATTTTCCAATAGCTGTGCCTCTCTCCATTTCATTGAAGCAGAAATGCCATCTGCGATTAAACAGCAAAACAGCAAGTTCTTCCGCTCCCTCATGAAAATGCCAGGAGTTAAATCCTCAGCTTGTAATTTTTTAGTCACAGTAAAAGGGTGATTAAGAAATTCCTTCAATTCAGCCACCTGTGTCCATTGACCTTCATTTAGGGTTACCTGAGGGTTCGCCATATCTATAAGAAACGGATTTAGTTGATCAACAATTGCCCTTTTCCAGCACGTCTCTTCAAGATGGAATCAATTTTAGGGGTTCTGGCGGCAATAACCAATTTCCTCACTTTTCCAATCAGATTTCCAGCATGTCCCTCTTGCAGACTATCTTATTGCCAGCTGCAGCGTGTGCACAACACAGTGCATGTGATGAATAGGAAAGTGTTTTGAAGCAGCTTCAACAAGATCATCTATTTCTACAGTATAATTTTGCTGTTCTTCTGTAGTAATGTGTTTGTTCCTCAGTTACATGAGCAGCACTGTGGCCTCCCATCTCAAACATACTGAATCCTAAATGTTCCTCTAGCTGTTGTTCATTACTCTCATTCATCAGTGTAATTGTACTTATGTTTGAAGCATTGTCCGTTACAATAGCAAGAACCTGTTCTTTTTTGAGTTCGTAATCTTGCAGAACTTTTTCCACTAAGGCCTGGAGAAACTGGCTGCTGTGATGAGCTTTAGTATCTTTTACTGCCAGCGTGTTGGTAACAATTTTTGTTGTCACAAACATACCGAACATTGATGGCAAAATAATTCACTCTGTGACGTGTGCAGGCATCCATTTTAAGAAACATGAAGCGTCTTTTGAGAGTCTTTTTAAGATCTTCCTTTTGTTTAACCCTATAACGCATACCCATAGAAGTCTACACATTCACGCATCTGGGGCCTTTTAGGCCTGTTTACAATTATGATGGAATAACTCAAATAAAAATACTTTTCAAAGTTTATTGCAAAGTAAGAATGCATTCCCACTAGCGCTGGGGTCCGCCAGGATGGGATTCCGTAATGGATCTGACCTCCTGGTGACCCCAGCTAAGGCTGGCGGACGCATACCTGGGGCCTCCCAGGCCTGCCAGGTTACTTGTTTTCTATTTTCTGTAAAATTACTTTAGTTAGAATTTTGAAACTCTAGGTATTCCTCAGGTATATAGTTGTTAGTAAATTCCAGTTGTTCATATTTTTTTATGTTATAGGCATTTCGGTATAACAACCTTTTTTTGGGACTACCCCATATTCACGCACCTGGGGCCTTTTAGGCTTGTATGCAAATAACACGGAATAACTCAAATAAAAATACTTTTCAAAATTTATTTTACAATTGCAAAGTAAGGATGCATTCCCACTAGCGCTGGGGTCCACCAGGAGGTGATCCGTAATGGATCCGTAATCCGTAGAGCAAGTGTTTTTACTATGTCGGAACATAGGTCTTTCTGAACTGGAGCATCAGCTTCTTTGCCACAGTAAATCAGACCATTCATCCCATAATAGCTTGCTGAATCACACATCCAGAAAATTTTTATGCCATACTTAGCTGGCTTACTGGGCATATACTGAATGAATTTGCAACGTCCCCTAAAGGCAAGAAGTTGCTCGTCCACTGTCACATTATCACTGGAATGGTAAAGCTTTGTACAGTTCTTGATAAAAAGATTCCAGATATAGCTAATAGGGGCTAATTTATCGGTTGCCAACCTCACAGGGCGAGTTCTCTTTTCATCAAAACGAAGGCTTCTCCGAATACCCTCAAATCTATTGATGGACATAGTAGCTTTGTAGTGTGGATCTGCAAATGGGTTCTGAAATAACTCTCTGATTGGACCATCGTATGATTTTGTCGACCCTGCCAGAAGAGTAAGGCCAATATAAGCATATAGTTCCTCTTTAGTTATATTTTTCCATGTTTTTTTTCTTCCTGACGCGAAACGTTTTCCTTCTACGTTAGTACACAAAACTACCTCATCTGCAATATCATCCGAAACAAATTTACAGAAAACATCTCTTTTGGACATGAATTGGGGAATTCCGACAGCTCCTTGAGCAACTCTAATAATGTTATGTGATGGGGTGCGTGCAGGAGCCGCAGCAGTACTGTTCCAAAAAATATTCATTTCAGATGTTCTATTTGAACGTTCTGCTGGATCCACTACTTCATCATCTGAAGAATCGCTGGACGATGAAGTTGATACATTAGCTGGTGGCATGTACTCTTCATCAGACAAAGAAATTTCACTTTCTTCATCACTATTGAAAACAATCACCTCGATTTCATGGTCAGTCAATCCCCTGGAAGTAGACTGTGCCATTGTAATTTTAGATGTCAGTAAACTAAAAAGAAAAAAGAAAAAAAAGATTACAATCAGGCTTGTGCACTGTAAACAGTATGTGATAAGACTCTTTGTTAGGGACAGGTCCCAGCACACCAAGCGATATAAAGCAGGTAAAGTGCAGCCCCCCTCCTCTTACCTCCAACAGATCACTTTCTTGTAGCGCAGTAGAAGCCTCTGGTTTTGGAGCTCAGAAAGTTTCTATTTCCAGACAAAAGAAAGCTGACTTCTTCCTCCAAAGTCTCTCCAGCAATTAGGACAAAAAGACCTGCGATGAGGTCAGAGACACATGACTTTGTGAGGGAGCCTCCCATCCAAGATCACATGACCATTTTGTCATGCAGAACCCACACTCTTCCCAGCAATAGTAGAGTCATAAAAGTTCTTCCCCAGCAACAATACAGACAAAAAGACTGAGTATCACATGTAAACCTAGTACAGGCCTAAAAGGCCCCAGGTGCGTGAATATGGGGTAGTCCCAAAAAAAAGTTGTTATACCGAAATGTCTAACATAAAAATATATGAATAACTGGAAATTACTAACAACTATATACCTGAGGAATACCTAGATTTTCAAAATTCTAACTAAAGTACTTTTACAGAAAATAGAAAACAAGTAACCTGGCAGGCCTGCGAAGCCCCAGGTATGCGTTCTTCTTCTATCACTAATTTTCTAATACTTTCTCTTTCCATTGAAACACCAAGTTTGGGGGCCATTTCTCCATTAAGAGCTGTAAAAGCTGGTCGTGCAAATAATGTTAATGGTACACCGTCCTTCACAACAAGCTGTATGAGCTGTCTTTTAGACATATCTGCTGTCATTGTTACAGTAACTTTGCCACTTACAAAATATCTCGTTAATGATGTTTGAGACGCTCTTTCCTCCTCCTTTGCCTGGCAGGAAGTGTTAAGGCCCCGTCTCACTAAGCGATCTCGGTAGCGAGATCGCTGCCGAGTCACAACTTTTGTGACGTAACAGCGATCTCACCAGCGAGATCGCCGTGTGTGACAGCGATCAGCGAGCGGCCCCCCTGCCAGTATCGCTGGAAGAAACCTCTGGACATTTCTTTGGTCGCTGGTCTCCCGCTGGCCAGCACGCATCGCTGTGTGACAGGCGGGAGACCAGCGATCAGGTGTAAAAAATAATAAAAAAAATAAAAAATATAGTTATTCTCACCTTCCGACATCCCGTTCAGCCATCCAGCCTCTCTCCACACTCCGGTCCCAGTGATCCTTTGCACGAATGACCGCGAAACTTTGTTATCCCGCGAGACCGTGACGTTTCGCAGTCATTCGTGCAAAGGATCACTGGGACCGGAGCGTGGAGAGAGGCAGGATGGCTGAACGGGATGTCGGAAGGTGAGAATAACTTTATTTTTTATTTTGATTCTATTTTTTACAGGGATGGCCAGCGATGCCGGGCGCTCGGCATCGCTGTGTTGATCGCTGGTGAAGCTGTCTGTGTGACAGCTCACCAGCGATCACATAGCGACTTACCAGCGATCCTGACACCTTGATATCGGTGTCGGGATCGCTGGTAAGTCGCTTAGTGTGACGGGGCCTTTAGTCTGTGTGCTACCCGGCTTTCATTCTTTTTGGTACAGATAAGATATGGAGACAGATATGGATAAATGGATATACAGATAGAGCAGATTTCTAATCTGCTTTTGCTATTGAAAACATTATCTATGAGCTCAAAAACCTTTCAAGTGATGCGGTTTTTTAAAAATCTGATTGGCTTTTGCAGCTGAAAAACGTATCCACAAAAAACACAGCAAAAATGCTGTGTGTGAATGTAGCCTTAGATCAGGAATAGAACAGCCATTTATAGGACATTTCATAACTTTCCCAAATTCCTATGAAAAAATATTCAGCACATTCTGCATTGAACTACTGTACCCAACTTATTATATATTTTAGGAGTCGGTCCATTTTATACCGACTCCACAGCCCTGCTTTCATTGTCCTGTACCATGTCAGCGGAACTGTTGCGTTTCCGCAGGGCCGGAAACGCAGCAGAATCCACAACGTGTGCACATAGCCTAAGTGTCACTGACATAACAGTGGATGTCCAGCAGCTGCAGGATGAGCAGAGCAGAGGCACTGTCAGCCATCTTATCCCTCTCATTATTTTCTGTAGTTCCTACTGCTCTACAGTGGGAAAGTAATAATATAAATCTGAGGCAGAGAAACTCTGTGGACAGATCCGGGGTATATGTATAATATAATGCTCTAAGCATCACTCTGTCCGAAGCCTATATAGAGTGCACAAGTGCGACGCACCTGCGCAGTCCGGCTCCAGACAGAGTTACACACCCACCACGAGATCACGGTAGACGCACTCCCCCCCCAGGAGATCGCGGTATGCGTAAGCACTGAACGCATACCGCGATCTCCGGCACAACACCTTACCGATTCGGTGTTGCTGTGGGGTCTTGCATCTGGCGGTGATGACAGGAGAGGGTGGGGTGTTGGGCCGGAATCGGCGAATGCACAGTCCGCGCTTTCCAACGCCATTTTGTGGAAGACACACTGCAGTGTGTCTTCAAGACAATGGCGCCAGAAAGAGAGGAATGTGCAGGCGCCAATTCCGGCCCAACACCCGACCCTCACATCACGGCACAAAAGATTACCGATAGGGTATTCACCGTGAATTCAGCAGAGGGCGGGTTGTGGCGCCATGCATACCTGGATAGGGGGTTAGAGGACCATGCAAGCCAGGATAGGGGGGTGAGGGGTAGCATGCATGCCAGGATTGGGGGGTGAGGGGTAGCATGCATACCAGGATTGGGGGGTGAGGGGTAGCATGCATACCAGGATTGGGGATGAGGGGACCATGAATACCAGAATTGGTAGGTAAGGGGTGCCATGTATGGTGCAGATATCAGAGTTACTCTGCAAGAACCTGGAACATGTCTCCAAGGATTTACTTATAAGAGTATGTGCACATGTTGCGGATTACTGTGTGGAATTTTCTGTGCGGAATCTGCATCTCTTGGGAGAATCCGCAGGTCTAAATCCGTGAGGTTTTTATGCAGATTTATTGCGGATTTTGTGTGGATTTCGCCTGCATTTTTACACCTGCGGATTCCTATAATGGAATGGGTGTAAAAACGCTTCAGAATACGCACAAAGTATTGACATGCTGCAGAAAATAAAATGCTGCGTTTCCGCTTGGATTTTTCCGCATGTACACAGCGGGTTTTGTCCCCATAGAATAGCATTGTACTGTAAATCACTTGTGGATCCGCAGCAAATCTGCAACGTGTGCACATAGCCTTAGAATAATCAATGCCGGCACATGTCACAGCACTGACTAATGTAGAACACATGGACAAATATCAGATATTAGAAGATAACACAAAAATGCAATACGGACAGGAGTGAAGGCCTGATCCCAGGAGCTTACACTCTGAGGAAATGCTTAAAAAGCCTTCACTAGACCCCTGTACAGCTGTATAATGAGGCCCAGGCTTAAGGGTGTGTGCACAAGCTGCGGATTCTGCTGCGGATTTGGCCCTGTGGATCCGCAGCAGTTTCTGCTACGGTGTACAGTACCATTATTCCCTATGGGAAATGGAAACCTCAGTGCAGATGCTGCAGAATTTTCCGCGCGGATTTTCTGTTTCTAAACCGCAGAAAGAATTGACATGTCAATTCTTTCTGCGGATTCCGCAGCGGTTTACCATCTCCTCCATTGTGGAGATGGTAAAACCGCAGGGCAAAACCACAGGATAATCCACAGATAAACCACAGGTCTTTTGAAAATCCTCGCGGATCAATTCGCAGCAGATTCCGCAGCGTGTGCACACAGCCTTATAGTGAAAGGACAAGAGTGAGGGCCTGTGCCCAGGAGCTACAGTCTGAGAAAATGGTTAAAAAGCCTTCACTAGACCCCTGTACAGCTGTATAATGAGGCCCAGGCTTTATAGTTAAGAGACTGGAGTGATAAAAGTGGGGAAAGTAGCACTTTTTGCAAGAAGAGACTTTTTGAGCCAAAAAGAGCCGGCAATTTTTGGTGAGCGGAGCCGAGAGAGCCAGATCACCAAAAAGAGCCGGACTGCCCATCACTAACACCAATCACTGAGCAGCTGGAGCACTGGCATCTCTAGCACAACTACGCATGCGCACATCACACAGCTTTCCTCTGGCGGTCCCAGGAGAAGGGTCCCACTCCCCCGTGCACAGCACGAGCCACACACCAGGCGTGCCGCCCCCGCCATGGACGAGTCACTGTCATTAATGGCAGACGCGCAGGACCCCGACAAGTAGCGGAGACTCTACACAGCACGGCGCACAGCCGTGTACACGACGTAAGGACGCACGTCCACACACCGCGTTACGTACAGACACTCCCCCCACCTCCCCTGTCCAAGCTCTTGACTCAAGAAAGTTGTCAGCTCCGTGCAGCGCAGTCATATATACCTGACCAGCAGCGCCGGCTCCAGGGAGAGCACACCGGAAACGTGTATCTCCCTCAGCACGCTGGGAGAACGGGCACAACACTCTCCGGTCGCCGCTGTGAGCGCTCAGCTGTGGGGGGCGGTGGCAACTGTACAAAAATGGCAGCGCGCGTCACTCTGCAGTCCCATACTGGTGGGGGCGGAGTCAGAGGACAGCTTCGGGGCCAGTGAGCGGCGAGGTGGGAGGGGCTTAGCTGTCCTGCCGCCAAAAGGGATCTGGTTACACTGGAGCATGCGCATTACATGTATAACGGCCGGTGGCCTGTTTATCCTATACTTGCAGCCGCCGCACAGAGCCTTCAGGGGGCGACATCAACAACTTGAACCGTCGTGCCTCCTATCGTAATAGTCCCGGCAGTGACGCACATACACTTTATGCTGTAGTAATTTTAGAACTTTTAATCTAAATATTGCCATGGTTACCGAAGCACAACTTTCTGTAGTTCTAATTTTTTTTTTCACAAATACATTTTTTTAAAAGGCTGAATGTTTGCAATGTTGAGCCTTGATCTTTGAAGACAGCTGGCTTTCAGCTCTGGGCCAAATCCTGGCTGGTGGCACCATGCCCCCATTGTCTGTGCTTGGGCTTCATCACAGTTTCTGGATTTCTGTTTGTGCACTGAGGATTGACCACAGGATATGAATAGGATGGAGATGTGGGGGGATGTCAGCGGTGACCCTTATGTGCCTGCAGATGGCCGTATCCATCGGATGAGTGCCCCATGTGGCGCTGTACACGTCATACTATGGGGCCGTGCACATGGCCAAGAATCGCAGCGTGCCCGAGCTGCATCTGATTAGTGGATGGTACTCACCCATTCATGTCTATGGGGCCGTGCACATGGCCAAGAATCGCAGCGTGCCCGAGCTGCATCTGATTAGTGGATGGTACTCACCCATTCATGTCTATGGATCGTGCACGTGGCCAAGAATCGCAGCGTGCCCGAGCTGCATCTCATTAGTGGATGGTACTCACCCATTCATGTCTATGGATCGTGCACGTGGCCAAGAATCGCAGCGTGCCCGAGCTGCATCTCATTAGTGGACGGTACTCACCCATTCATGTCTATGGGGCCGTGCACATGGCCAAGAATCGCAGCGTGCCCGAGCTGCATCTGATTAGTGGACGGTACTCACCCATTCATGTCTATGGGGCCGTGCACATGGCCAAGAATCGCAGCGTGCCCGAGCTGCATCTGATTAGTGGATGGTACTCACCCATTCATGTCTATGGGGCCGTGCACATGGCCAAGAATCGCAGCGTGCCCGAGCTGCATCTGATTAGTGGATGGTACTCACCCATTCATGTCTATGGATCGTGCACGTGGCCAAGAATCGCAGCGTGCCCGAGCTGCATCTCATTAGTGGATGGTACTCACCCATTCATGTCTATGGATCGTGCACGTGGCCAAGAATCGCAGCGTGCCCGAGCTGCATCTCATTAGTGGACGGTACTCACCCATTCATGTCTATGGGGCCGTGCACATGGCCAAGAATCGCAGCGTGCCCGAGCTGCATCTGATTAGTGGACGGTACTCACCCATTCATGTCTATGGGGCCGTGCACATGGCCAAGAATCGCAGCGTGCCCGAGCTGCATCTCATTAGTGGATGGTACTCACCCATTCATGTCTATGGATCGTGCACGTGGCCAAGAATCGCAGCGTGCCCGAGCTGCATCTCATTAGTGGACAGTACTCACCCATTCATGTCTATGGGGCCGTGCACATGGCCAAGAATCGCAGCGTGCCCGAGCTGCATCTCATTAGTGGATGGTACTCACCCATTCATGTCTATGGATCGTGCACGTGGCCAAGAATCGCAGCGTGCCCGAGCTGCATCTCATTAGTGGACGGTACTCACCCATTCATGTCTATGGGGCCGTGCACGTGGCCAAGAATCGCAGCGTGCCCGAGCTGCATCTCATTAGTGGACCGTACTCACCCATTCATGTCTATGGGGCCGTGCACATGGCCAAGAATCGCAGCGTGCCCGAGCTGCATCTGATTAGTGGACGGTACTCACCCATTCATGTCTATGGGGCCGTGCACGTGGCCAAGAATCGCAGCGTGCCCGAGCTGCATCTGATTAGTGGACGGTACTCACCCATTCATGTCTATGGGGCCGTGCACGTGGCCAAGAATCGCAGCGTGCCCGAGCTGCATCTGATTAGTGGACGGTACTCACCCATTCATGACTATGGGGCCGTACACATGGCCAAGAATCGCAGCGTGCCCGAGCTGCATCTGATTAGTGGATGGTACTCACCCATTCATGTCTATGGGGCCGTGCACATGGCCAAGAATCGCAGCGTGCCCGAGCTGCATCTCATTAGTGGACCGTACTCACCCATTCATGTCTATGGGGCCGTGCACATGGCCAAGAATCGCAGTGTGCCCGAGCTGCATCTCATTAGTGGACGGTACTCACCCATTCATGTCTATGGGGCCGTGCACATGGCCAAGAATCGCAGCGTGCCCGAGCTGCATCTCATTAGTGGATGGTACTCACCCATTCATGTCTATGGATCGTGCACGTGGCCAAGAATCGCAGCGTGCCCGAGCTGCATCTCATTAGTGGACGGTACTCACCCATTCATGTCTATGGGGCCGTGCACGTGGCCAAGAATCGCAGCGTGCCCGAGCTGCATCTCATTAGTGGACCGTACTCACCCATTCATGTCTATGGGGCCGTGCACATGGCCAAGAATCGCAGCGTGCCCGAGCTGCATCTGATTAGTGGACGGTACTCACCCATTCATGTCTATGGGGCCGTGCACGTGGCCAAGAATCGCAGCGTGCCCGAGCTGCATCTGATTAGTGGACGGTACTCACCCATTCATGTCTATGGGGCCGTGCACGTGGCCAAGAATCGCAGCGTGCCCGAGCTGCATCTGATTAGTGGACGGTACTCACCCATTCATGACTATGGGGCCGTACACATGGCCAAGAATCGCAGCGTGCCCGAGCTGCATCTGATTAGTGGATGGTACTCACCCATTCATGTCTATGGGGCCGTGCACATGGCCAAGAATCGCAGCGTGCCCGAGCTGCATCTGATTAGTGGATGGTACTCACCCATTCATGTCTATGGATCGTGCACGTGGCCAAGAATCGCAGCGTGCCCGAGCTGCATCTCATTAGTGGACGGTACTCACCCATTCATGTCTATGGGGCCGTGCACGTGGCCAAGAATCGCAGCGTGCCCGAGCTGCATCTCATTAGTGGACCGTACTCACCCATTCATGTCTATGGGGCCGTGCACATGGCCAAGAATCGCAGCGTGCCCGAGCTGCATCTGATTAGTGGACGGTACTCACCCATTCATGTCTATGGGGCCGTGCACGTGGCCAAGAATCGCAGCGTGCCCGAGCTGCATCTGATTAGTGGACGGTACTCACCCATTCATGTCTATGGGGCCGTGCACGTGGCCAAGAATCGCAGCGTGCCCGAGCTGCATCTGATTAGTGGACGGTACTCACCCATTCATGACTATGGGGCCGTACACATGGCCAAGAATCGCAGCGTGCCCGAGCTGCATCTGATTAGTGGATGGTACTCACCCATTCATGTCTATGGGGCCGTGCACATGGCCAAGAATCGCAGCGTGCCCGAGCTGCATCTCATTAGTGGACGGTACTCACCCATTCATGTCTATGGGGCCGTGCACGTGGCCAAGAATCGCAGCGTGCCCGAGCTGCATCTCATTAGTGGACGGTACTCACCCATTCATGTCTATGGGGCCGTGCACGTGGCCAAGAATCGCAGCGTGCCCGAGCTGCATCTGATTAGTGGACGGTACTCACCCATTCATGACTATGGGGCCGTACACATGGCCAAGAATCGCAGCGTGCCCGAGCTGCATCTGATTAGTGGATGGTACTCACCCATTCATGTCTATGGGGCCGTGCACGTGGCCAAGAATCGCAGCGTGCCCGAGCTGCATCTGATTAGTGGACGGTACTCACCCATTCATGTCTATGGGGCCGTGCACATGGCCAAGAATCGCAGCGTGCCCGAGCTGCATCTGATTAGTGGACGGTACTCACCCATTCATGTCTATGGGGCCGTGCACGTGGCCAAGAATCGCAGCGTGCCCGAGCTGCATCTGATTAGTGGACGGTACTTACCCATTCATGACTATGGGGCCGTGCACGTGGCCAAGAATCGCAGCGTGCCCGAGCTGCATCTGATTAGCGGACGGTACTCACCCATTCATGTCTATGGGGCCGTGCACATGGCCAAGAATCGCAGCGTGCCCGAGCTGCATCTGATTAGCGGACGGTACTCACCCATTCATGTCTATGGGGCCGTGCACGTGGCCAAGAATCGCAGCGTGCCCAAGCTGCATCTGATTAGTGCACTGTACTCACCCATTCATGTCTATAGGGTTGTGCACATGGCCAAGAATCGCAGCGTGCCCGAGCTGCATGTGATTAGTGGACGGTTCTCACCCATTCATGACTATGGGGTTGTGCACATGGCCAAGAATCGCAGCGTGCCCGAGCTGCATGTGATTAGTGGACGGTACTCACCCATTCATGACTATGGGGCCGTGCACGTGGCCAAGAATCGCAGCGTGCCCGAGCTGCATGTGATTAGTGGACGGCTCTCACCCATTCATGTCTATGGGGCCGTGCACATGGCCAAGAATCGCAGCGTGCCCGAGCTGCATCTGATTAGTGGACCGTACTCACCCATTCATGTCTATGGGGCCGTGCACATGGCCAAGAATCGCAGCGTGCCCGAGCTGCATGTGATTAGTGGACGGTTCTCACCCATTCATGACTATGGGGCCGTGCACGTGGCCAAGAATCGCAGCGTGCCCGAGCTGCATCTGATTAGTGGACGGTACTCACCCATTCATGACTATGGGGCCGTGCACGTGGCCAAGAATCGCAGCGTGCCCGAGCTGCATCTGATTAGTGGACGGTTCTCACCCATTCATGACTATGGGGCCGTGCACGTGGCCAAGAATCGCAGCGTGCCCGAGCTGCATGTGATTAGTGGACGGTTCTCGCCCATTCATGTCTATGGGGC
Source organism: Dendrobates tinctorius (assembly GCF_039654945.1). Classification (NCBI taxonomy): domain Eukaryota; kingdom Metazoa; phylum Chordata; class Amphibia; order Anura; family Dendrobatidae; genus Dendrobates; species Dendrobates tinctorius. The sequence goes on from NW_027361783.1 coordinate 23,733,226, forward strand.
TGTGCACATGGCCAAGAATCGCAGCGTGCCCGAGCTGCATCTGATTAGCAGATGGTACTCACCCATTCATGACTATGGGGCCGTGCACGTGGCCAAGAATCGCAGCGTGCCCGAGCTGCATGTGATTAGTGGATGGTTCTCACCCATTCATGACTATGGGGTTGTGCACATGGCCAAGAATCGCAGCGTGCCCGAGCTGCATCTGATTAGTGGACGGTACTCACCCATTCATGTCTATGGGGCCGTGCACATGGCCAAGAATCGCAGCGTGCCCGAGCTGCATCTGATTAGTGGACGGTACTCACCCATTCATGACTATGGGGTTGTGCACATGGCCAAGAATCGCAGCGTGCCCGAGCTGCATCTGATTAGCGGATGGTACTCACCCATTCATGACTATGGGGACGATTTTCACAGACTGATAAAATAGCGAAGGTGGATAAACTGTATTTTTCTGTCCATTTTCTTGGATGGAGAGAAAGCGGTCATGTGACCCGAACCTAAACTTCATACACTTGTCATTAAAAGTGTAAAAATGTATGAAATGTTGTTAATTGTACTTTGGTAATTGTATAAACATCCGACTAAAGAACTAACAACCACTGAAGCAGCGATGTGGAAGTTTGTCTCAGTCTTAAAACTTTCCGCCATTACTGTACATGAGCAATGAAGGTTCCTTATTGGCAGTTCGGGGTTTTAACTAATTCCATGCCATAATATACTAAAGAGTTTAGGAACCCCCTTACGCTCACTGACCTCAGCTCACAGATGGATTTAACCCTTTGCCTCCACATTTCCTTTTTTTCCTCCCATTATAACATCAATAACTTTTTATTTTTCTGTCTACTGTGGTACAGTAAAGGGTGTTTTACTGCATGGGAGATATGTTTCTCCCAGCAGATTAATGTTTGGCCAGGTTTTTCCCTAAAGACAGGACCTGCGATGATGTCAGGGTCACGTGATCAGCCCAGGTGATGTCTAGCTCACTGGTGGGTGGGGTTGGGACCTGTGTAATGGAGGTTGGTAATTGCCACAAGGAGAGTGTGTTTCTGGAAGCTACAGGAACTTGGCTGACTCAGGCTGAAACTTGTATACAGGATTCCCGTGCTGCAGGACTATAGCAGCAAGACTTGGAAGAATCCCGGGAATGGCACCAGGCGGATGCCTCAGGACCTGGCAGCTGCTTAGTTAAGCCCGTCCTGTGCAAGGTGTGAGTCTGGGTCCAGTGGTTCTCCAAGCTGGAGTATGTGTATGGTTTTTTCCTTATGTTCTGTTAACTGGCTGGTTACTAAGTGACATTAAAACCACTGAAACTGGACTTTACGCCTGTGTGTTGCCTCGTTACTGCCGCCCTGCCATTGCCTACCAGAGCGAATCCCTACACTACATAACTGTAGGCTTGTAATTTCGGAACAAGTTGTAACTTTGAATTACACCATTCATTTTACCAAACAATGTAGTGAAAAAGAGAAAAAAAACAAGTGGGATAAAAATCAGTTCTGCCATTGTTTCTTTAGGCTTTGTTTTTACAGCGTTCATTATGGGATTTGGTTTGTGTCGCCATTTTCTAAAATTCGTATCATTTTATTTTCCAATTTGGTGTACATACATACATTTTCTTAGCTTTTTCCTGCATTTGTTAGTGACCTGCGGTGACCAAAAATCCACTATTCTGGAGTTTTGATTTTTTTTTTCTTGTTTACAGTGTGTATTGTAGGGGTTAATTTTATATGAACCCTTACAATAGAAGGGGTTAACCCCTTTCCACTCGGAAGGAAAAAATTAAATACTAATATTGACTTTTAAGTATAGGAAGTCAACTGACTTTTTGGACCTCTAAATTACAGCGGGATCTGATGGGCACCTGTCTACTATGATATTCAGAAAGCCAACAGCAACTAATTTGTTATTGGACGCAACATCTTCATACCCCAGTTACACAATTAGGGTTCATACCCATCTGTGAGTAAAAAAAAAAAAAAAAACAGTCCGATTTCCGGACCGAAGAAAACGGACGAGTGCTATTGCGAGTACAATGTAATTTTTAAACGCAACATCCGTATGACATCTGTAGGCAATCCGTGTGCAATGCGATTTTAACATGAGCTTTAACATACAGCAGTTCTCTGTCCTTTACACATCGTTTTAAAACAAAATATTATTCAAAACAAACACATATTTATAATATGTGTATATATATATATATATATTCTATATACATATAACATATATATAATATAATGTATACATTGTGGCATGGTGACTGTCATGTGATTGATGGGCGGTATGTATCGCAGAGGTGGGTGGCCCTGTGATGGAAGCCTGAGCGTGTTTTGCTCAGCAGATCTACTGCTGAGGGTTTTTGCTATACATTGGGAGGCTTCCAGGTGACTTGGAGAGATGGGTGGGTCCAGTCACCTACATACCCACCCAAGGGGTGCGTGTCTGAATACCTAATGAAGCCTGTGTGTTTGAACACATGTGCAGTGCTGGCTAGTCTGAGCCAGAGGAAGGAGGCCTGTGAGACATCTCTGGAGTGGATGGGATGAAACCGTGAGTGATACTGACCGGGGTCAGTGAGAGACATTGTGGGATACCTCTGAGGATAAGCGGTATCCGGGAACCTGTGTCACTGACACCAACAGGTAACAGACAGGGATCCTGGGTATGCTGACCGGGGTCATAAGGAGACTGTGTTTATTGGATATCTCTGAGGATAAGAGGTATCCGGAAACCTGTGTTGCCAACGCTAACAGGTAACAGAGAGGAATCCGTGTTATGCTGACCGGGTTCAGAAAGACTGTGTTTAGGCTATAGAGCCTGCGTGCTGGATATGGCACATCCTGTGTGCCCACAGGTCTGAGGGATCAAAGCCCTGTTTATGGACATTGTTATTTTGGTGTTGCCGGATCTAAAGGCTGACTTACTCTGTGTTTGTGCTGCTGGGGATATGGAGCAATAAACCCAGGTGAACTGTTAAGAAAAATTGAGTCCTCCTGTATGTTATATCGCTGCCAAGCAAGTACACCCCCCAACCCGCTAGTGATCGCTACGCCACAATATATACATATAGATAATATATATATATATATATATAATCTTTATTTTATATAGGGCAAACATATTCCGCAGCACTTTACAGTTTGCAAACATTATCATCGCTGTCCCTGATGGGGCTCACAATCTAAATTCCCTATCAGTATGTCTTTGGAATGTGGGAGAAAAGCAGATGCAAACACGGTGAGAACATACAAACTCCTTGCAGATGTTGTCCTTGGTGGGATTTGAACCCAGGACCCAAGGCTGCAGTGCTAACCACTGAGCCACCGTGCTGCCTCTCCACCGTACATTTTCCCACAGTCCTGAGGTCACAGCAGTTCTGGCAGACTGTGAGAACAGCTTCAGTGAAAAGCGGTTATGTCACTGATGCTGCGCTCACTCACAGCGTGACCCCCCCGCTGAACTCTTGAGCGTGGGAAAATGAACTGGCATTTTCCCATGCTCAAGAGTTCATCTCAGTTCAGGCTGTGAGGGAGCGCAGGCTTAGTGACGTCACCGCTAGCATCATTTCATTCATTCACCAGTAGTTTGCAGCAGGGACAGTCGCATCTTAGCACCGTCCTGGTTGCAAACTGTATATCCCCGAGATATGGATTACAGCATTGGACAGAACGACGGACAGGTATGGTATATTGTTGGTTTATTTTATATTATTATTTAGGATTTCGGGGAACTAGCAGAGGTTGTAAGTCTGGTTTAATTAAGAACAATAAAGGAGCCTGTGTGTTTTTTTCACTATGACATTGCTGACGTATTCCGGTGGAGGAAAGAGGCGGAGGGAGATGGGGACAGGCGCAGAGATCCTTACTGCACAGGCGCCAGATTCCCAGCCCCACAGTGTGAATACATAACACACTGCGGGGCGGGATCTGCGGCCTCCACTACACGCAGGCGCGATATCCTTACATCACCTGATGTAAGTTCCAGGGTAGCGCGCACGGCGCATGCCCGCGAAATGATTGCAGGCGCCGGTGACACCCGGAGGTCAGAGGGGGATGATGGACGGCTGCGAGGCGGTTGAGTCAGAGGGAGAAAATATACCTCCCTGACTCAATAGAGGTATGGCGGGAAATTTATTAAAGTCATTATTTCAGTGTTCCTAGGGATAATAAACATAAGAGCCACCTTCACAGAATGCAGCCTTAGGCCTCGTTCACACGTACCTTTTTTTTGCGTTTCCGCGCGTTTTTGCCGTGAAAAATAAGCATCCCATGCATTCCTATGGGATTCCGCAATGCTGTGCTAATGCTGCGGTTTTTACCGCGGCGGAATCGCTTCGCGGTAAAAAACGCAACATGCTCATTAACTTTGCGGAATCGCGGCGATCCCACACCCATAGGAATGCATTGTTCTGCTTACTTTCCGCATGTGGCTGTGCACACCATGCGAAAAGTAAGGGTGAGAAAACAATTCAACAAATGCACCAATATCATAATTAATATATGAATTCATAGGGCAAGTGCCAGATAGATTTGATGCTGGAATAATGGACCAAAATAAGGACTAATCGCAAATATATATAAACACGGAACACACAAAAAAAGGAGCGATCACAAGTCCAAAAATATTATGAAAAATCCATGAAAAAATTCTTTATTATAAAAAACATACAGATGAGGAAAGCAAAACAACACAATTAAAATTAGCTAAAAAACCAAGGCGCTGACACATGCTGCAGATATGCCAAATATAGTATAAGTTACAGCAAGATAATATTGCGTTTAGATAAACACCCCTATGCCATAAATTTAATAGATCATAATAGATCATAATAACAGGTAAAGTTACACAGACAGAACCCATAAATAATATAGATTCAAGATTCAAAGAAGCTTTATTGGCAGGACTAAATACACATTAGTTTTGCCAAAGCAGGTGTACATATATATATAAGCATCAACATATGAGGGCACTCTATTTCTCTCAATACATGGGTAATTACTGAAGTAAACATACCTAATTGACAAGGCGGCAGCAGGGGGGGAGGAAATGAAAGCAGTCAGTGAGCCAGCGTCACCCCGACGCGCGTTTAGGAGCGCTATGCTCCTTCCTCAGGGGGCGTGGCTAAGGGGCGCATTTTGTGAGTTTATATAGCGCGCCAGCCGGATGTCCCACCGACACGTCTATAATCAGTCTAGCCAGGACCGCGCCACTGCTCCAATGAACACCGGAAACATGCGGGCCCCACGTGATCCGGCGTCATAAAGAGACAGGAAGCACGGTCGAGGTGACTGACAACGCGCGTGCGCAGAACAAAGGATGCATAATCGGCCATATTAAAAAAGGGCAAAAGTGAGGGAAACAGTTACAGAGAGAAAAAAGGACGTCGCAGAGGCTGGCCCAGCTAGAATCCCGTTGGATCTGGACTCTTAATACACTTCACCCTCATGGGCTGAATGAACATAATAGTTTCGTTCCATTTTTGTGATTCTGTTTGTCGACTTTTGAGTCATATTTTTTCTGTGAATATTAGCTTTATTTTTGTTCTTAATCCTCCCCTTTTTTGTTTTTAGGTGTGTTGTTCCTTATGATTTCTTTAGTGTTCACCATGCGTTCTATGGAGGTCTAACATTCTGCATTATGACGTTTGTGTCGACCAATATCCTGTACGGAAAATCTGGAAAATTGGCTTCAATCAAAACGTGAAATTGGAAAAATTTTTCTATTTTCCTTGACTTTAGGATTTGGTAAATTTATGGGTATTTTGTAGATCTCCTAAGAGTAATGGATGTTTGGGCTAGCTGGATATTTTCCTTAATATTGTTATCTATATTGTGTAGGTATCCTTGGCCATTTGATATATGCTGTGATTCTGTTATGAATATATCTTTTGTATATTTGAATAATTATTTTTTTATATAATATATCCTTGTTGATGTAGTGTGGTGTGTTGCTGCTATTTGTCCCTTTGACATGAGAGCAGGATATATTTGGTATTTATATTATATGGGTAATCGACCACTAAGACTATTTAATTAATTGGTGTTAAACTAGATGTCCTCATCCACCGTTATCTTTTAATGCAAATTTTATGCCTATATACATATATAAAAAATTCCTTGGCCATGTTGTTCTGTACCAAATATATGCCTATGTTTTGTATCTATATAAGCAAGTCATTTTTTTTCTTTTTTCTCTCTGTAACTGTGAACCGCTGGCTCACTGACTGCTTTCATTTCCTCCCCCCCTGCTGCCGCCTTGTCAATTAGGTATGTTTACTTCAGTAATTACCCATGTATTGAGAGAAATCGAGTGCCCTCATATGCTGATGCTTATATATTATTTATGGGTTCTGTCTGTGTAACTTTACCTGTTATTATGATCTATTAAATTTATGGCATAGGGGTGTTTATCTAAACGCAATATTATCTTGCTGTAACTTATACTATATTTGGGATGTCTGCAGCATGTGTCAGCGCCTTGGTTTTTTAGCTAATCACACATTGTGTTGTTTTGCTTTCCTCATCTGTATGTTTTTTATAATAAAGAATTTTTTCATGGATTTTTCATAATATTTTTGGACTTGTGATCGCTCCATTTTTTGTGTTCCATGCGAAAAGTAAGCAGAACATTTGCGGATGGTACCCACGGTCCGGAGGAGAGGAGACTGTCCTCCGGGCTTTGGGTACCATATCCCTGTAAAAAATAGAATTTAAAATAAAAAATATTGCTATTCTCACCTTCCGACGTCCCGCGCAGCCTTGCCGCCTCTCTCCACGCTCCCGGTCCCAGTAAGCCTTTGCAAGCGATGACGTCCGTTCTCGCGGGATCGCGAAGTCTCGCGGTCATTCGCGCGACGTCACCGCGAATGACCGCGAGACGTTGCGATCCAGCGAGAACGGACGTCATCACGGTAATTGTCGCAAAGGATTACTGGGACCGGGAGCGTGGAGAGAGGCGGTAAGGCTGCGCGGGACGTCGGAAGGTGAGAATAACAATATATATATTTTCTTTTTTATTAGAATGTAAAAAATAATATCTTTTACTATTGAGGCCACATAGGCGGCCTCAATAGTAAAAAGTTGGTCACACTCGTCAAACACTGTTTGGTGAGTGTGACCAACCTGTCAATCAGTTCTCCAAGCGATGCTACAGATCACTTGGAAAATGCTAGCAATTCTGCAAGCTAATTACGCTTGTAAAATGCTAGTTTTTCCACGGGAAAATCGTGGGAATTTACAATGCGATTTTCCTGCGGAATGGAATTCCGGAATTCTCGCGGTAATTTCCGCAAGAGTTCCGGTACGTGTGAACCCAGCCTTAATACTGCTGAAGGTGGCTCCTTTACTTTAATAGACCATGGGGGGGGGGACAGGTTCCCTTTAAAATAGACTTTCAAAGCGCAAAAAATAGACCTAGAAAATGAACAGCACGCAAAAAATAAGCCCTCACTCAGCCGCAGATCATGAAAAATGGAGACGTTAATGGCAACTTTTTCATTTTTTCTCTTTTGACAAACCTTGGATTTTTTTTTCACCACTTAAATAAAAGAACCTATACATGTTAGGTATCTAGTAACTCGTAATGACCAGGAGAATCATAATGGCAGGTCAGTTTTAACATTTGGTGAACATGGTAAAAAAAAAAAAACAATTGTAGAATTCCTCTTCTTTTTTTGATACAGGAAAGATGTATATCTTTGTACCGTGTTAGCCAGTAGATAGAAAAATATTCAGGATTGAGAGTCCTCAGTGGTTGATACCTTTTAATGGCTAACTGAAAAGATGGTAACACATTGCAAGCTTTCGAGACTACTTAGGTCTCTTCATCAGGCTAGACTAATACAAAATCTGAAGTCACATATTTATGCACAATACAGCACAGAAAAAATGCAATAGATAAGACAAGTGACTTGAAGCAGAACTATCAATATGGGAGAGGGAGAAACATAAATATAAACATTGGACCAGTTCATAGATAAGGAGTCCGGATGTTTTATGGTCCTCTGATTGGGGTCTAGTTCTGTGTTGTGATGCGCCCACAACTGGGCGCATCACAACACAGAACTAGACCCCAATCAGAGGACCATAAAACATCCGGACTCCTTATCTATGAACTGGTCCAATGTTTATATTTATGTTTCTCCCTCTCCCATATTGATAGTTCTGCTTCACGTCACTTATCTTATCTATTGCATTTTTTCTAGGCTGTATTGTGCATAAATATGTGACTTCAGATTTTGTATTAGTCTAGCCTGATGAAGAGACCTAAGTAGTCTCGAAAGCTTGCAATGTGTTACCATCTTTTCAGTTAGCCATTAAAAGGTATCAACCACTGAGGACTCTCAATCCTGAATATTTTTCTTCTTTTTTTGCAATTTCACCACATGTTGGATTTTTTTCACATTTTCCAGTACACTATGTGGTAAAACCAATCATGTAATTTCAAAGCACAACTCGCCCCTCAAAAAAAACAAGCCGTCACATGGCCATATTGATAGAAAAATAAAAAGGGTATTTTTAATTGCAAAACATCTTTATTTATTATTATGGCAGTATAATTAATGGAAGGGGGAAATTGGACTGCTTTCACTGCCGTGCTTGGACTGGACGCCGATCTCCTGGCCTGCATCCTCATACATGCTGTGATACTGCTGAGTTCAAGTCAGGAGACCCGCGGCTGGTCCGTGCACTGGGGTCCGAGAGCAGAACGATATCCACCGACAGCTTCCATAAATGTACTGAAAACAGAATACAATAATCTGCAATCAGAAATACAGATTATATAACGAAAAAAAAGTCACAATCTGGTTTAAATTATTTAAAAAAAATGACTGTGACTCATTCCCTTACTGAAAAATAAAAATATACCTAAAAATAGTATTGGGTATTTTACCAAATGTTTAATAGGTTTGAGTAGCGTAGGGTCTGGCCAAAAGAGTCGACCTTGTCATGGTGGCGGCTGAAAAATTATTTTGGCCAAAACAAAAGCTGATGGCTATGTAGGTTATATGGGATCTGTTATTATCTGATTGATGAGGACGTGGTGCAGAAGTGGAGTTTCTCCAAGAGTGGGCGGTGGGACTGGAAGATTCGTGGGGTGGAGGCGGAGCTGGGGTGGAAATTCCTAGTGGCAGCCCTGTTGAGATATATAATAATAACTACAAAGACACATATTAAATATATAACACAGTAAGATACTGGATTGTTAATTCATAATAAAGTCTCCACATTAAAGTGCCAATAAAGAAAATAGATATTTGAGGAAGTTTTATTGAACGGGCCTAATTTCGTCTAAATAGTCACTTTTTTATACTGACCTCTTCCTCATGTAACCCTGATGAAGCATTGGCAGAATGCCGGTTGGAGTGAGGTGGAGAACCTACAGTGTTCTTGGATGTGTTGGGTTGGTATAGCCCTTTATTAGTCACTGGTATTCATTCATTAGTCGCCTTCTTTTCGCTATGACCAATGTGGCGTAATCCATAACATCAATACTAGCTGAGATTTATTCCATTTAATTTCCTCAAATATACAATACACTTTGTTTACTGGCAATTCACTATGGAGATTTTATGACCAAACAACCTTATTGCTTATTTATGCACTGGCACCTTACTGTTTTATATATTTAATTTGAGTCTTTGTAGTTATTATTATCATGTATCTAAATAATGTTCATATTATGTATTCTACGCACTATATTGTTATTCCCTCACAATGGGTCTTTGCTGATGAATTTTGGCCCACATCATATATTTCCAACGTTTAATTAAATTTTGGTGACATCTTTTTATTATCATCTATACATATTGCTGCTATCCATGTGCCATGCTCCTCCACCTCCATCCATCATTATTTTATTTTTTTTGTTTGTAGTGTCATTTTTTTTTTAAAGAATTAATCTTGTCTTATCCACTTCATATTGTCATGGCTAGGTTTGGGGGTTCGATTCAATGACCTGCTGCTTTGTGTTCGGTTCTTGTGTCTGTCTGTTTTCTTTAACTATCATAATGCTGATTTTTCCTATTGTCTTTATTCTCCCTTTGTGGTTTGCTCTTTTCCATATGTTTTCCATTTTTACCTATTTTGGTTTGTCCTATCACGTTCTGGGTGGGGCTTTATATATTATCTCTTCACTGCACTTCCTTGCTGGCTATACTTCTAGGCAGATTTGTGCTAAGGAGTTCCAGCACTTTAGCAGAGGGATTTAACCTGATAGACTTACACCGCTTATATTCTCACCATGGGTCTTCATGTCCACCTGCCTACCTTCCTCTCCCCTTGTTGACAGTGTATTGCAGCCTCCGCTTTCGTTCCTCATGAGACACAATAAACCTTGCAATAACCTTTTAGGGAGTCAGGTCTGAGGTGGTGTTTTTAGTTGCGCGGCTAGGAATAGGCTAGTCTGTACAGGGACCAGTTGGGTGTAGGCGCAGTTTCTATCTACAGTTAGTCTTCCTTACCCTTTACCCATGATGTGTGAGTATGGTACGTGCATAATATTAAAGCAGTCCAATTAGTGTGTGTTGGGGCGATAACATGGGCACCTTGACCACACAGTTTCAGGCCTTGTCTTTGGAGGTTGCAGACATTAAACAACAACAAATGCAAATGTCTTGGGCAGATTGAGCGTCGCAGCGAAAACCAAGGTAAAGATGACAGACTGCTTTGAAGGCGACAGAGGTAAGTTTTCATTCTCTTCTGCTTCTTGTAAATTATACTTTCACCTCTGTCCTGTCTCCTCTGAGTCCGAGAGCCGACAAGCGGGCATTATTTTGTCTTTGTTCAGTGGAGATCCAAAGGCTTTGTCATTTCCTTTGCCTCAGGATTCCCCAGTGTTGTCTTCTGTTGAGGCATTTTTCCTGGCTTTTGGCCTCATTTATGACAACCCTGACAAAGTTGCTGCATCTGAATTCAAGATCCGTAAGTTGGTTCAGGGTGATCGTAATGCTGAGGACTATTGCTCTGAGTTTAGATGTTGGGCAGAGAAGAGACTACCTGGAACGACCCTGTTCTTCTGATTCAGTTCTGTCAGGGACTTATTGTCCAGATTAAGGACATGCTGGTCTACAGTCCTTGTCCCTTGAGGAGTCTATGACACTTGTGGTGCGTTTTGACGTCTGAGAGACAAAGATACATGTAAAGGTGTTTCAGTGGTGTCTTCCTCACTATTAGTTGAGAGTTGTGAACTTAATATTGAAAAATTGCCAAAAAAACAATGCAGGCATTAAAAAGCAGATAACAAAAAGATGCTTAAAAAGCAGAGGCAAGTGTGTGAAGTTGTCTTAAAGGGGTTGTCTCACTAGAGATATTTCTAATATATTTATATGATATGAAAAATATCTGATAGCAACAGGTCCCAACTTTGGGACATGCTGCTATCTCCAGAAGAGGGGTCCCTCCATGTCCCACAACCAGTGAGTGGAGAGGTCATGGCACATATGCTAGCTCTCCGTTCATTGCTATGGAGTTCCAAATACTGCTGAGAATATTTACTAGGATCTATTCACAACTCCTATCACAAAAATGGAGAGAGGAAGCACATATTCCACTTACTATCAATTAAAATTGTCATACAAATAATATAATACAAATGAAACTTATTATCGATTAAACAATTTCAGCATGTCTGATCTGTTTAGTAAAAAAAAAAATCAACCTTTAGAAAGGAACCTGTCAGGTTGTACATGCAGGATTGTATAAAGATGAAGAAGCTGAGCAGAATGATATATAGATTTGTTTGAAAAGTTTCAGTATAACTTGTAATTTATTAATTGAAATATCTGGTGATTGCATCAGTCCAGAGGGTGGTCCTACTAGTGGTTGACTTTATCTGACAGTCATGCAAAGAAGACTGTCAATCTCTAAATAGGACCGCCCACTGGACTCGTATGCAAATAGACCCCTTCTGTAATATGTTTGTATATTTGCACACACAAACATTTCTTGCACTTTAATAATGTTGCCCTCCATCACAAACCTAGCAATAAACCGTAAAATACACTGTGACTGAAATGTGATTAATTTTGAAAATTTTTCTCCTAATATGAAACATACAGATTTCCATTTTTATTATCAGGCCCTGTAGTTGACTGTGACTAGGTCTGGTACTAGAGTACTTCAGTCTATAGACAACAACACAGTCAAGTTGTTTGCTCACTTTATTTTTTTGGCCAAAAATCTAACAAAGTGTGAAGAGATTACCTTTAAAAAACTAGATAAATATTATATGTAAATTCATGTTTTACAGCAGGGGTGGGGAACCTCAGGCCCCAGGGCCATTTACGGCCCTTATTGACCTTTTATCCGTCCCCGGGCAGATTCTCGGGGACTGCAGTGCTTTGGCAGAGAGTTGTATTTTGACTGCCACCAGCTCCTTAATTTTTTCTTGCTCTGTGAGCATACACACGCAGTGTTCACTACTGAACACTGAAGGGTATGCAATGAAAGGTCACGTCCTGACACCAGTGCCGGAGTCAGGATGTACTTTGTGGGCGGAGTTTGTACGGCCCCCGAAGGATGGTATAATTATCCAAATGGCCCTTGGCAGAAAAAAGATTCCTCACCCCTGTTTTACAGCCATCATCCCACACCCAGTAGTATTTATGATCTACATTTACAGTCCTTATTGTTCAGGTAAAGGCTTGAGAGTTGGTGGATTGTATCGCCTGCGAGGGTGAGGACGGGTAGGGCTTGATGGGTCAGTTTCACATGGGTTCATTACCGGAGAAGGTGAAGGCATAAAATGAGCATAACTAGACCATCTTGAGCCAACTGTTGCATTGTCCAGACTGGGAAAGAAATGCCTGAAAAGATGAAAGAATAAAGCACCACAAAAATAAGGAAACAGGATTCTAAGAACATAGATATACAAGAAGGTATAATATTAAGGAGGATCAGTCATCAGATTTCACAATTCAAACTGAATACATTATTAAATAAATCTTTTCAGACCTGGCGAGACTGGGGTGCTTCCTTGGAATCCTGATATTAAAAGAAACATTTTAAGTCCAGACATAGAGTAATAGCTCATCAGTCCAAGTGTATTTAGTCTCCACCCTCCCAGCGTGACTGGCAGCTGCAGCTTGTACTGAGCAGTGTCAGATCAGCAGGGAGGAAGGACACTGAGGAGCTGTCAGTCAGGCTAGAAGGGTGAAAATGTAATTTAAACTTTCAAAATGTACAGCCATTCTGTCATGGATTGCTCACTCATTGGGTTTAAAAGCTTCATTTAAAGGGGTTGTCCGGCTTTAGGGTTCAAGCCTGTAGTCATTCTATGTGGTCTGTGAGGATTTTCAGATTCAGATGATGGCAAATATGTGATTTGCATACCTGCAATCACGTGCCATCCAGATGTACGTGGCCTTGCTCAATACAACTATATTGAGTGAGGCTGGACACGTCTAATCGGAATGTGGAGGGAAGTATATAAATGCCATACTTACAGTCATATGACCACCCTGCTCTGGCGAATCTTCATAGCGCACAGTGCGTGTATTGTGAGAATTCAAAGCCTGCAGACTACAGACTTGTACCCTAAGGTGGACAACCCGTTTAATGATGTATGCAGTTTTCAACCTGGTGACTGATCTGCTTTAATTACAACAATAATCGAAAAACAGAAATCTTGACTACAACATGTAGCAGTGTACGTCTATTAAAAAAATACATAAACTTTATATATCAGAGTTTACCTTGTTGGCAAACTAACGCCCCACTGATCACTAGAAAGGAGGAGTTCATTAACCCAGCCCATAGTTCATGACCCTTCTGAAATGAGATCTCAGAAAGCAATGATAAGTAAAATGCAAAAGGACTTTAGCAGCCAGTTGAGGTTCAGCTCCCTGACCTTTGTTTGCTTCAAGACTAAGTAATCTATAGACAGTGTCAGGTCGGCGCCGTTATACTGATTAAAATAATAACTGGGTTGATGAACGCTTTCATGTGGTTGTTGTTTAATTTTTATTTTCAGTTAATGAGATTCTCGTGCTCTGGAAAACTATAAAATAAAGATTAAACAACCACAAGATGGATTTCATCAACCAAGGTATCATTTTAATCAGTACAACGGCGCAAACCTGACACTGTCTGTAGGTTACTCAGCACAATTCTGCTGACAGGTTCGCTTTAATTCAATTTAATTTAATCTCAAAGGAGAACTGTATGTCCTATGAGCCTTCTTACCCTGGCATGTTACTCACCACAAGGAGAAACATTACCTCTTAGACCTCAGATGCCTCTCAAGCAGCGAAATCAGATCTCATACCTTGTTCTGATGAGGGGCAGCACAGCAAAACATGTGTCCACAAACTGAGATTTTGATTTCGCTTTTATGCTAAGTTATGTGACAAGGCTCGTTAAAGGGTCGATACTGACTTGTAGGATTGCTACTTCCAAGAGGTGGCACTGACGGCTCAGTTGTCCAGTCTAGTACAGGGGCGTGCTGAAGCTGTCAGTAATTTGAAAGCTTGGCTATCCATTCAGAGATTGGGAGGGTGCTGTATAAGGATTCCGAATGTTCCATGGAGCCTGTTTTGCCCTTGTCCAAAAAAAAAAAAAACGGAAAGAAATGGCATGGGCTCCCGTAATTTTCTGCGCCACATGGGGAAAGCCGTCAACCGGGGGCCAATATTTGTAGCCTGGGAAGGGGGTAATACCCATGGCCCCTTCCCAGGCTATGAATATCAGCCCAAAGCTTTCTGCCTAGCCTTTGCTGGCTATTAAAATATATGTTGTATGTTCTGAATTTTTTTTTTTTCACGTTCAACACATTTGCCGGATGATTGGACTACTACTGTCCCATCATTGGCTAATGTGTCACTCACTGTCAGGGCAGCAGGCATAGCCCGATGGGACTTGTAATCCCATCAGATGATGCCTGCCTGCACACACACACAGCCCCGCTGCAAGACCCCGACATTCCGATGTCCCCCCGCACAGACCCCCGACAGCCCGATGACCCCCGCACAGGCCCGGTAACCCCCCGCAAGACCCCCCCCGACAGCCCGATGACCCCCGCACAGGCCCGGTAACCCCCCGACAGCCCGATGACCTCTGGACAACCCGATGACCTACGCACAGACCCCTGGACAGCCCGATGAGCCCCGCAGACCCCCGCGCACACACATAGCCCGCACTCACATACACGCACACAGTCACCGCCCACACTCTTCCCCCCCTCCCGATCTGCAGCGTTTCATCTGTAGCAGAGCCGCAGATCTTTTTGAGACCTGCGGTTTTGCTGTGGATCGATGCAAATCAATGGTGCAGAAACGCTGCAGATCCACCCAAAGAATTGACATGCTGCGGAAGTGAACATGCAGCGTTTCCGCTCAGATTTTTCCGCAGAATGTGCACAGCGTTTTTCATTTCTCATTGATTACAATGGTACTGTACAATGCAGGAGATTCTGCTGTGGACCCGCAGGGCCATATCTGCTGCGGATCCGCAGTAGAATCCGCAACGTGTGCACATACCCTTTGTCATCTGTGCTGCTTCCTGATCCTGGCTGTGGTTACCTTTGTTTGGACGTCTTAGTGAGGAGTTATACTTTTCTGGAACTGCTGTGTCCGTAAGAACCTTTGGCTTTATTATCAGTGTACTAATTCTTGAACTGTGTACAGACTGTGATGCTTGACTTTGCGGGACCTTTTCAGCCCTAAAATAGTACACTGGAAATCTTCCTCGTCGCTGAACATCACCTGCATATTTCTGGACTGCCATGAAAGTTGCTGGACATTTTCATTACGTATAAGTGCGGGTCTCACTCAGCTTCATTTAGCGCTGTTGCTGGACATTTTCGTTTGTGCTGTTTGCACTTTGCTGTAAATTCAGGATAATCTGTTAGTTTATGTTGTACACTTTGCTAGCTAATACAGTTTGTCACAACTTTGGTCTCAGATTCGTTCTTGTCCTATGCAATCAGATTCCATAGTATCTTCATAATTGTTACATGCTGGCGATTGCCCGGCTACATAGCTGGGCTGTTAGTCCCAGATGTACATTAGGCTTTTGTGTGGTTTGTCTCTGTGTCTTGTTTTGTTTGTTAATCTTTAGTTACCTGACCTAGGATCACGTTCTGACCATCCGTCTGTTTAACCCCTTTGTTCTGATCCGCTATCTTCCTGGTATTTTGACCTCAGACCATAACTTGACTATGCCTTGGTCTCTTCCTTCTGTTTATGACGTACCCTCCTTGCATTTTACCTCTGACTCCTTGACTATCACAACTTATCCGTGAGACGTGACTCATTATCAGACTTCTATATTGTATGTTTAAAAACTAGGTTAGGCTCTGCTCACTTTAGGTGTATAGTAGCTAAAAGTACCCTCTTGCCATTTTTTTCCCTATGACAGTCTTTGAGCATCTTGGAATACAAGAAGGAAGCATTTTCCAATGAATATGCCATTGTGAATGTAGTCTTGCTATATAAGGGGGGAAAATAAAAGGGAAAAAAAGTAGCATATGTGAACAGAACAACATTGGGGACAATTCATTAAAGTGAACCTGTCAGCAGGATATTGCAAAGTAAACTACAGGCATTGTCAGGTTGGCAGTGTTAATATGATTAAAATGATACCAGAGGTGAAGAAATCCATCTTGGTCTAATCAGCATTAAAAGTTTTCAGCTAATGATATGCCCGTACTCCAGGGCAGAGCTGTAGGCAGAGTCTTATTATCCTGTTCTAAGTTAGAAAAACCTGCCCACAGGCCGCCCTGAAGCACATTCTCATGTTCTCAGATGGAAGTGGCCACGAGGATGAGTGTCATCAGCAGGTTCCAACAAAGATTCAGATAGATTGGAAGAGTCACAGACAGGCGGAGTAGTGGACGTCCTTTGACCACATCCCACACTGATGACCGTTTCATTGTGAACAATGCCCTTCCGAATCGGATGATGAATGCTACACAACTCCAGGCACTTTTAAGGGAGGCAGGATGCAACACGTCAAACCATTCAAAAACATTTACATCAGTGTGGTCTGACCACACCGCCAGGCACAGGCATCATCATCTTGCATGGGCAAGGAAGCATCTACACTGAGCCAAGGACTAGTAGGCTTCAGTGCTGTTCACTGTTGAAAATCGAGTCACGCTGAGCAGAAAAGATGACCACAAATCATGTTGGTGACGTTAAGGAGAGCACTGTGCGTCAGGCACCAGGTGAGCCTTTGGTGGTGTTATAGTGCGGGCAGGTGTGTCTCCTCAATACAGAACTGCCCTACACTTTGTCAATGGTACAGTGAAAAGCCACTACTACTTGGATAACATAATTAATCTAGTCATTGAGCCTCTGCATGAACACCACAGACCTAATTTCTTCTTCATGGGTGACAATGCTCCAGTTCCTTGAGGTTGCATCATTAAGGAATGGCCGAAGGAGACTGGGGTACCTCAAATGGAGCAGCCTGCACTTTCTCCAGAGCTGAATCGCATAGAAAACCTATGGGATCAGCTGAGTCACCGTGTAGAGGCTTGAAACTCCGTACCCCAGACTCAATGACCTGAGCGCTGCCCTTCAAGAAGAGTGGGATGCCATGCATCAGCAGACAACTTGACTTGTGAATAGAATGAGACATCGTTGTCAGCCATAACTGATGCTCAAGGCCATATGACAAGCTATTGATTTCGTTTCAATAAATTGTTTGAGATGAGGAAATCACCATTGCATGTTTCTACATAAATGCCATATTTTCATGATAAAAGATCACTGTAGCGTGATCAGCACCTCGCAATCAGATCGCTGGATGGCTGTTGGAATGTAGCGTTCAAAAACATGTAGATGCGTGGATGTTATTGGCATTTAAAAGGGTTAAATATCCACAATGTGGCACAGCTTTTGAGCCGCTGCCTTCTCTGCATTGTACATGTACAGCGCGTTGTGGGAACTTCTTGATTGCTGAGCCAAGCTATTAACCCCTTCACTACCGTGGACATATCCATACGTCCAGGTGGAGTGGTTCTTAACGACCCTGGATACGCCAAGGCAATTTTGCACGCACAATGGCTGTGCGCGCACGATCTGCGCCGGGTGACTACTGATTCAGACAGCTGACACAGAGCACTCAGTGCAAGGAGTGGTGCCCGCATCGCTCCCAGCACTTTATTGCCTAAATGCTGTGATAGCAACATTTAAACAAGCCGGCAGAGGGAAGAAAGCCCCTCTGTCCTTGGATAAGAGACCCCACAATGACTTTGCTATGGTAACCTGATGTTGTCATATTTGGTATTGCCGCGTCTGGAATGACCCAACCTATCACACTGTCCCACCAGATAACCCCTTCAATGACCAAAATAAAAAATATAAAATAAAAGGGCAAAAAATTATGCTTTATCATACCGCTGAACAAAAAGTAGAATGAAACGCAATAAAAAACGTAAATAAAATTGTAACACTGAAAACGTCATCTTGTTCCACAAGAAACAAGCTGCCATACAGCTCCATCAGCCAAAAAATAGAATTAGACTTACCAGTAATTCGGTTTCTAGTAACCCAGCACGAAAGCACACCTGGAGGGTGTTACCCCTTTCTTAATAGGGACAGGAAATACCAAAGAGGTTAAATATCCCCCCCACTTCCCCCCCAACCACAGTAGTAGGAATGCTTCAAATTATATTTTATTCTCTTCTGAGAAAATGAAAATTAAGCGGGGGGGTGGGGGTGGGGGATTTACCCGTGGTGTCGTGGTGGGTTACAAGAAACCGAATTACCAGTAAGTCTATTTCTATTTTCTCTAGTCTCCCCCCCACAATGGCACACCTGGAGCAGTACCAAAGAAGAGTAATATTTAGTAGGGACTATTACCTGGAGGACTTTTCTCCCGAAGGCCAAGTCTTCAACAGACACCAGGTCTAGCCTGTAATGCTTGGAAAAAGTATGTACCGAAAAACAGGTAGCAGCTCTGCATATCTGCTCGATGGAAGCACTGGCTTTCTCGGCCCAGGAGACAGAAGTCGCTCTAGCAGAGTGAGCTGTAAATTTCTCTGGCAGTGGAAGGCCCTGGATGTGATACGTCTCAGAGATTGTGCTCTTGATCCAGTCGGCAATCGTGGATCTGGAAGTCTTCTTCCCCTTATTTTGTCCTCGAAGATGAACAAATAGAGTTTGATCCTTCTTAGTTTTCTCCGTCTCCTGAAGTTAGTGGAGCACTGTTCTTCGAACGTGCAGAGTATGGAACTTTTCTTCTTCCTTATTTCCTGGGTCTTGATAGAAGGGAAGAATTATCTCCTTGAACCTGTGGCACTCAGACCACTTTAGGAAGAAATAAAGGGTCCAGTCGCAGAATAACTCGGTCCTGTAGGATTCTCATGTATTTTTCCCAAAGAGTTTGTCTATATCTATAGATGACAAGGGCTCAAAGGGTGGTAGTGTGAGCCCTTTCAGTACAACATTGAGGTCCCAGGAAGGTACTAAATTTGTAGTTCTTGGACGTAGGCGAGATGCTGCTGTCATAAATCTTCTAAACCATTGGTGATCGGCTAACGTCTGGTCTAAGTAAGAATTTAGAACCACCACTTGGACTTTGGGGGTACTAGGTCAGATCCTTTTCTAGTCCCTCTTTTAGAAAATCCAACATCCGTGCCATGTTTGGATGGTGCGGGTCAGGTTGTTCGGGTGCACTCCATGAGATGAAGGTCTTCCATATCTTCTGGTATATAGAATTTGTCACTGCTTTCCTGTAGTAAAAAATTTTTTTAATAAAAAATGGACAAGCGGCAGACGCTGCGTCTTCCTCCAGGCACGTGCACACATCCAGGTCCCCTGGCTTATTTACCATTGGGGTTTTTCCTCTTTAACGCCCCACAC
Organism: Dendrobates tinctorius; assembly: GCF_039654945.1. NCBI lineage: Eukaryota > Metazoa > Chordata > Amphibia > Anura > Dendrobatidae > Dendrobates > Dendrobates tinctorius. The sequence continues at coordinate 23,753,036 of NW_027361783.1, forward strand.
TCTTGTGAAAATGACCATACCGAGACGTGCCTCAAATATCCACAGGATTCCAACGAATCCCTGACACTCCTGTATAGTTTGTAATTGATGAAGGCCAAATGTGGCCGAAACGTTTTGCCTTGACTACATTAAAGAGTCAAGAAATCCATCTTTGAGTGCCTAGTTTATTTTTATTACTTCATGGTGTGGGATCCTACTATGGCACCTCCCTTAATAGTGCGCATGGTTCTCTACTAGTGCTTTCCTGTAGTGTCCTAATATTCCTTTCTGACAATCCTCTGGTCTTCCGGATTGAGAACTCAGAAGCCAGGCACTCAGATATAACTTCTTGGGATGCGGATGGAAGATTGGTCCCTGGTGGAGGAGGCTTCTGATCGAGGGGGGGTAGTACTACCAGTCCCTCTATACTTATGTTGGACAGGGTACCGAACCAGCTTCTTTTGGGCCAGAATGGTGCTACCAGAATTGTCTTGACTCTTACCAGTCTTGTTTTCTGTAGAACTCTTGGCAGGATTGGCATTAGAGGGAAGGCATCTATGCCTAAGCTAGGATCGGCTGGATTTAGAGAAAAATATTGATTTTCCGCAAATCAATTTTTTCGCTTTGCATTCTGACCACTTGCTAAGTGATCTAGGTCAGGATGGTCCCACCTTATGGTCTGTATCTGAAAGACCTCGGGGTCTAGGCTCCATTCCCCCGGATAGATTTTTGTTCTGCTGAGAAACTCGGCTTGTATATTTACTGCTCCTTTTATGTGCAGAGCAGACAGGGAGAGAAGGTGTTCTTCGGACCATGAAAATATTCTGGCTCAAATCGCCTTCAGGTCCTCGTATCTTGTACTTCCTTGATGACGAAGGTGGGCAACAGTTGTCATGTTGTTTTCAGTATATCTTGACATGGGTGTTCTGGAATAGGGTTACTGCGGTCCTGAGTACTTCCTCTACTGCCTTCAGTTCCCTGAAGTTTGAGGACTGTTGGCTTATCTCGTCTGACTAGTATCCCTGAAATTCGTGTTGGGAGACCATGGTTCTCCATCCTTTCCCACTGGCTTCTACCTTTATAGTGACCGTGGGATCTTGTGTCCAGGGGAACACTCTGTTCAAATTTTTGTTTTTAGCCACAACGTTAATGAGGAGTTTATACGAGGTGGCATCGGGATCTTCTTGTCTAAAGATTCTGGGGATCCGTCCCAGTTCCCCAGAATGGTCGTCTGTAATGTTCTGTTAAGTGCTTGTGCCCATGCTACCATCTGAATGCAGGACGTCATGGATCCGAGAAACGACATGGCCCATCTTATTGACACTACTTTCTTGCTTTTGTAGTATCTTTATCTTTAATTTTAACAAGATCTGTTTTTGTTTGGGCAAGAAGGATGTTTGGCTGTGTGACTCTATAGTAGGACTCCAAGAATGCTTTTGCTGTTGCGGTTACCATATCTGATTTCTTGAGATTCACTATCCAATCTAGAGATAAGACCTGGGTCGTTATCTGTAGATGTTCTTGTAGCATGGGTATTGAAGGAGCCACCAGCAGAAAATGTCGAGGTATGGAACTATGCATATGTGTTGACCTCTGATGTATGCCATGACCTGTCACGATCTTTGTGAGGAGAATGTGAGGACATTGAATTGGTAATGCACTGTGTTATGATTAGGTAACCGAGGAGGATAACGGGGAACAGACTATGCAACCAGAGAGGTTGGTAGCTAGCGGATTGCAGACCTCTAAAACTGACAACATAACTAGAATTAACCGTGGGACGTACCTACGATGCCCTAGATGCCTCAGCACAGCCACAGAATTAACTAAGCCTAAAGAGAGAAATGGGAAAGCTAAACGGCCCCGGAGTAGAACCCCAAAGGAATAGATAGCCCCAGAACATATTTTGCCGGTGAGACAAGATGAAGCACAAAACACAGGCAGAGAATAGAGTAAGCAAATGATGGGGCCCAAACTGTCTAGATAGGACAGGAAAGGATACTGTCTGCAATCACGCAAAAAACCCTAAGAAAAATCCAACACGTCTGATATGCAAAAATATTGAGGCCACACGACCTCTCCCCCACTAAATCAGAACTCTGGTGTTTACTGGTTACTAAAAAGACTAACATACGCTGTGGCATATGGAACAGAGTCCAGCGCAGGTCCCATCAGGGAACCAGGCTGAACTCACACCAGCTAAGCAAGAATCAGAGACAAGCAAAAATGGATCCATTGCAAAAAAAGATTCAAGAAGACAAATAACTTATCTGAAAGATACAGGACAGAGCAGGAGACAAGCAGACTTCAAAATATGCTCAGAAAGCAAATCACTGGCAAGACCTGAGGGAAGGTTGTTCACTTAAATCTCCCCAGTCTGTAACACCTGACCTCCAATCATCCTGCTCAGGTGATTGACTTCTGTCAGCTAAACCAGCTCCATTACCAGCAGTAACCACCAGTGGGAGCCCAAACTCAAGCCAGGACAAACGTGTTCACAACAGCACTGTGTTCTCCCTGGACAATTGCACACCTTAGGAATTTTCGATAAGTTGGACGAATCTGGACGTGGCAATATGCATCCTGTAGGTCAATTGTCACAATGACAAAATTTTGCCCAATTAGAGGTACCGTCAATCTGATGGATTCCATCTTGAATCATTTGTATGTTATGTATCGGTTCAGGGGTTTCAAATTGATTAAAACCAGATGAGACCTGTTTTTTTTTTTTTTAAGAACAGGTTTGAGTAGTGTCCATTGTTTCCCTTTCTGGGACTATGGAGGATACCCCTGTGGATCATAGGCCCCTCACTCCCGCTATCAAGGCGGATTGTAGCTCTGGAGAGGAGCGTTGAGTTGTTATTTTCTTTGGAGGATATGAGGCAAATACAAACCAGACAGGCCTAAATGCATCTGCACTAATACAGGGTGCAGCGGTCCCAAGTAAAATGGCAGCTGCACAGGTGCATAAATACCAAATGAAACAGCCAGCCTACAATCAGGGATTGGCTTTGTGGTACACCAGTGCAGAAGAAATAATCCGCATGTGGCAGTGTTCACACAGGGAATGCAGGGCTTCTGGTTCACAACCTCTTAGTAACACCATATAGGGGGGCTGCCCAGTGCCAACTAGAATGCATCCCGTGTGAACAGAGGCCACAAGTTTTCAGAACCATTTAGGCCCAACTGCACCCCGAAAGAAATATAAAAAGTGCACAAAAAACATATCAATATATGTAAGGTATTGGTTGATATTAAGGCCTTAATACGGAAGCTGGCAAACTGCGTCAAAGTTCCTTACACTTGCCAGTCCTACTCTAACATGAAAACCTCAAAAAGAGGAAAAAATCCTCCAAAAAATTTCAGATACAAACCAGACAGGCTAAATGCATCTGCACTAATACAGGGTGCAGGGGACCAAAGTAAAGCGGCAGCTGCACTGGTGAATAAATACCAAATGAAACAGCCAGCCTACAATCAGTCAATCCCTGATTGTAGGCTGGCTGTTTCATTTGGTATTTATGCACCTGTGCAGCTGCCAGTTTACTTGGGTCCGCTGCACCCTGTTTTAGTGCAGATGCATTTAGGCCTGTCTGGTTTGTATCTGAATTTTTTTGGAGGATTTTTTCCTCTTTTTGAGGTTTTCATGTTAGAGGATACGAGGCAAACTATTTTTATTCCTTCCCTGACTGATGTTAGAGTCCATTGGTATGAACAGGTTTTGTGCCATTGAGGAAGGAAGTTTGAGATGTGATCTTCTACTTTGTTGGCATCATGGATTATTTTGTCTATGGGAGTGGGGAAGAAAAATATTCTTGCCTTTTCCCCCTTTCGGGTAACTAGCGACCTGACTTGCCCTTCCCCTTATATTGGGGCATATGTTCCTGTGGGGGGGGGTGAAAGGGTCTCTTCCTAGTATTCCTAGGTTCAGGCAAGGTCTTTTTTTTTTTTTTATGAATGCTTTAATAAGTAATGTCCAGCTCCAAGGTTAAAATCCAAAAAATTTCTTTATTAGAAATCCATTAAAATATTCATGACATGGCTGCTATATTCATCATATCAAGGAAGACCCTAGATACATTCCTGAGGGTTCTAGTTACCAAAATGGTGTAATTTGTGGGAGGTTTCTGCTGTTTAGGCACAACAGGGGCTCTCCAAATGGGACATGACATCCACTAATTATTCTAGGAAATTTTGCATTTAAAAAGTCAAATGGCACTCTTACCCTTCAGAACCCTGCCATGCGCCCAATGAGTGCACTCCCTCCCCACATATGGGATGCTCAGGAGAAACTACACAACAAATTTTGGGGTCCATTTTTTCCTGTTATCATTGTGAAAAAAAATAAAAAAATTGGGGTCTAAAGCAAACTATGTGAAAAAGTTAAATGTTCATTTTTTTGTTACACATTCTAAAAATTCCTGTGAAGCACTTGAAGGATTAATTAACTTCTTGAATGTGGTTTTGACCACTTTGAAGGATGCCGTTTTTAGAATGGTGTGGCTCTTGGGGACAGTCAAATGTGAGGTGGTCCCTAAAAAAAGGTTTTGTAAATTTTATTTAAAAAAAAAAAAAAAAAAGAGAAATTGCTTGTCAGCTTTTAACCCTTCTAACAAATAATTGTTTCAAAAATTGTGCAGATGTAGTGTAGACATGTGGGAAATGTTATTTATTAACCATTTTGTGTGACATATCCCTCTGATTTAAGGGCATAAGGGTTAAAGACAAGAACACAAAGGGTAACAGATCTTTTCTTTTAGTGATTTATTTATACATATCTTCAACATTTATTAAAGTACAAACTTCCTTTTAGTTAGTAACAAAGAGCATTTTAATAAATTTGAAACGATAAAATATCAGACAAACATTTAGTATTAAGTGGGCTTCCCGTGTGTCGTGGAGAGGAAAATCTCTGCATCCATTCCTGCGGGCATGCAACAAGCAGCAAACAGCAAAGTTACTCCGGTTAGCTCGGCATCAAATGTGCACTCTGTTAAGGACACAACACAAACAGGGAGGGAGAAAAAGGGCATCACTCAGGTAAAACGGGTAATGGTGAGGCGCTTAATATTGTAAATGTAAAAAAAAAATAGAAATATCACATCAACAAAGCAAACATTGGATCAAACGTGTGCTCATCCATGTATTAGCCTGCACTAGCCTGGTCCAGAAAACAGACTAGTGCATGCTGAAGCTCTTATTTTATTCATCTCTCCACATTGACCATTGCTCCGTATGAAAATAATAAAATCAGTCATTAGTGCTCACTGGCATACAGGTTATTACTGAATCAAAGTTCTGGATGTTGAGCACACGGACAGCACACCGATTGCTCAACAAACGGCTAGATTCATACTGGTTTGTTTTTTATAGGTCAGCTTCAGGTTTTACATGGCATTTCCTTCAATTTTTCAAATTTCCTTCTCTTGAAAAATGCTAGGACCAATAATTTGGGTGGCACAACTGCTACAAAGACATACGGTGCTGTGCGTAGTTAACACTAAGGGTTGCACGATAAGTTTGGGCACTAGTCATCTCGAGACCAAAGTTTTCTCTGTACTGCTGATAAATCATGGCGCTATACAAGTGAATAGTCGCATTGCAACACTTACACTAGGTCAAATGCAACAGTATTTTTTGTGACTTGGGTACAGAGGTAGTTTAGGGATCACAGTACAATTCCTTTCCCTTCTAAAGTGCCATGGCGGGCGCACAACGGCTATCATGGCCAAAGTTGCCGTGTAGGTCTAACCTAAAAGGACATTATCGTTGCATAAAACTCTATAATGTGCTGTTCCTCTAGAAATTCCACTACAAATGTGAGAATAAATAGGTCCATAGGTATTCGTATTTGTCACCACAGTCCACTTAGTGCAGTGTCAGACAATGTAGAGACACCTTTAACGAAAGGGAATAGCAAAGGCTACACTGGATATTAATATATATCCAGGAGGGGTACCAGAGGAACAGACCGATAATGAGGCTTCAGAACTGTTATTTAACAGGGAATATGGAAATTTACTAAAACACAATCTTAAACTAAGTGCACTTTTATGGCTTGTAGATATATCAGGGATGAATTCAATCAGAACTGTTAGATTCACGTAAGGACCACAGCACTATGGTAAGTGGTAAAATTCACACTGTTAATACAAACATGAGGAAACTACACTTTATATACCGTAAATCACGGCTTTATTTCTATAAGATCTGATTCCATGCAATTCTTAACTCTTCATGTAATGGTTGAGCACTGCCTACCTGGATGAAGATGACCCATTAACGGAGTTTGGTAAACTTTGATTGCCGGACCCAACAGAGGACACAGAGAATCCTTGGTTGGAATTCACAGGGTTCCCATCTCCCTTTAGGACACCAGTACATTTCCAATTGTCCATGTAGTTTGCTGAAGAGAACCCCATAGTAAAAATAAGTAAGACAATAATATCATTGGCTGTAGATAACATTGGCACACCCGTGGTCAGGGAGATCATCAGAGCAAAACTTGGGCTATGTTTAATTCATATACAGAAAATGGTGAGCAGTAATGGTTCGTCTGAGGACTCTAATGCCAGGAGACACAAGATTGTTTTTGTTCTAGTGGCATTTATGGCCATGCTGGGTCCTTGGAGTGAGAAATTCTCCCCTCACCAACAGCCCAAGATTACTATAGGTCTGTACCACAAGGCTAATAAAAAATCAGAGGATAGAAAAACTTATACATTCCCGTTAAAAATGGGTCAAGACGATTAAGTGTACAGAGCCAAAGAGATTTTTAAATTCAAGGACACAAGCACCTACCTTTGAGAAAGCGAAACGCGCGCTGGGGCAGCGAGGGCATTCTATCCTCATACATCATGGGTCCCATTATTGATCTGTGACCAGTTGTGACTTGGGCTACATATGTGGGAACTTGTGCATTCTAACTGGCTGTAGTTTCCTAAGCATACTGACACATTAAGGACAGTATATCCTTCTCTTCTTCTCCTCTTTCTTCTTTACTCTGTGTCCCTACATGAACTGCATAGAATTTTTTTAGGCTAGTTTCAAATTTGCGGACAGAGGAGCTGCGGAGGGCTGCAGAATTCCTCCATGAAGCTCCGCCCAATGCCGCACCTCCTCCGGTCTGCTCCTCCTACAGCTGCATACTTCTGCATGCGGCCTGCATACCTATCTTTACCATGAGTAAGACTGTCCAGTTGAAACGCGTCGATCGTTCTTACTGATGTGCTTGGTGTTTGCTATACACATTTTTTTTAAAGCACAAATATATTTTCAAGATGTCTAATAAAATTTTGCAAAGCTGCAGCCGCCTTTGTCCTGAGCTGGATCACATTGCTTCCCCCCCCCCCCCCCCCCATCTTTAGCGTTAGGTACGCAGGTCGTGCGGATGCCTCCACATGCGTCGTTTTGACGATGCGCCGAACAAAACAAATTCGAACATGATGCTAAAGATAGGGTACGCGGGCCGCACGCAGAAGTATGCGGCTGTAGGCGGAGCTGACCGGAGGAGGTGCGGCAGTGGGCAGAGCTTCACGGAGGAAGTCTGCAGCCCTCCGCAGCTCCTCCATCCGCAAATGTGAAACCAGCCTTAAACTGCCAATCCACACTTGGTACTCACTACCCAGACATATCACCGCATCATTTAGTATTTTTAGTCCCACGGAGGATACCTGTGATAGCTAGAAATACCCCCTTCTACTTGTTTATCCTTTGCTACAAGATCTATTGTTTTGCCATGTTATTTGATGTTATATATATTGTATTAAATAAACTTTATTTTCTCTTCTGTGGTTTATGATTACTCCATTTTTTTCTTCTTTGCACCCAATTCAAGGACACAGTAGCCGAGTCCCTCTTATGGCACAACAGTGCTCTCCCCAAATTGTTACATTCCCAAGATGCTAAGTTTTAGTCGAAGATGGGGGTCAAGACACCGGGCCCAGGTATATATCCAGGGTGTTTTTCTTTCCCTTGATCTAAGCCAACAGCTATATCAAGCCCCAAGACACAATTTTTTTAGGCATCTGTAACTAAGGCATGCCCTAAATAACCAGTTTCGAGACATTGGAAATCCTCTCATATCTTCATAAACCCGGATTTGGACTCTAAGGAGCAAGGATCCAAGGGGTTGATCTCCCTTTTTACACACCCAGTTACTAAGCAGGAGATGATCCTCATGGCCATTGTTGGTTTAGACCAAATGGAGGACAGTAATACCCTCCCTATCAGAGGATTGGAACGAGACCTTGACCTCCCTAAAATATGCTTCACCAGCAATTAATAAGCTTAGTCCATCAATGCTACCTGATACCTAGCAGGCTATAAAAAATGGGTAGCTCTACTACTGCAGATTGCCATAGGTGAGGGGAAGAGGCAGCAGATTTTATACCCCTGATCTGGTATTGCCTTCCTATTGCAGAAGAAGGTCATAGCTATCCTCATCGAGATCATACAACCCCCTATACCAGTCTGCACTAAGGAGTGTATATTAGGAATACTTGAGGAGAACCGGCCTTACTACCCTCGCACTGCATGAGATGGATGCACCGAAGACCCCTGTGAATTTCACACTGGGCCATGATGGTAAATACTGCACCTTCCTATAAAAATAGACATTATCCTCAAAAATTTGATAGGGTATGGAAGCCTTGGTTTTATTCCCACTTGACTCATTAGTCCCAAGGTGATGATTATTTCCTTATAATAAAGTATGTGATATTTGGTGCCCTAGATGGGCATCTTATGATTTTGGTTAAGATAGCATACCAATATACCATGGGTCTAATAAGGACTGGTATAACTTTGCCAAACAGTACTAATGAGCAATGCTGTTTGTTCTATGATGTAACCTTGTTATGTTGTGTAATCTTCAATGAAACCAGAAAAAAAAAAAAAAAAAAGGATCAAGAGCCCATAATAAGCATTCACCTTTCCACAGACGAACACTACCATCATCGCCAGAAGATGCCAAAACCGTGCCAGTTATGTTCCAGCTTACGCGCCATACTTGTGAGTTGTGATTATCAAACTGTGCCACTGTGTGAATTTCAAACTTTGTGACTCCCCCCGACGAGGTCAACTCCTTCCTGGAAAACAGATAGGAATATGCAGAAATTAAGGCTCTGTCTTTATCACCAGAATGACCAGATTTACCTTTTCTAATCGACTTCTACTGACATTTCAATATTAGGATATATGGATGTCAGAGTGGCGCCTTCTTCCATGTGACAGAGCGAACAACCATTTATCAACAGTGGCATCAGCGCATCCACATATTACATGCACAGCCAATTATTTAGGCAGCCAGCATGTAATGCGAGATTTGTTGGCCATTGACAAAAAAAAAAAAAAAAAAAAAAAAAAGAACACTTAAACAACACAATGTAACTCAAGTCAATCACACTTCAGTGAAATCAACCTTTCAAGTTATGAAGCAACACGGATTGTGAATCAATTTCTCCTGCTATTGGGAAAATGGAACAGACAACAGGTAGAAATAATAGGCAATTAGAAAGACAACCTCTATAAAGGAGTGTTTTTTGCAGGGGGTAACCACAGACCATTTCTCTGTTCTCATCCTTATTGGCTGTTGGTTTGGTTACTTTTGCATTTTGTCATTGCTCTCACCCCTAGAGGTACAGTAGCATCAGGTGATGTCTACAACCCACAGAAGTTGCTCAGGTAGTGCAGCTCATCCAGGATGGCACATCAATGCGAGCTGTGGCAAGAAGGGTATTTGTATCTGTCAGTACAGTGTCTAAAGCATGGAGTAGATACCAGGAGACAGGCCAGTACACCAGGAGACGTGTAGTGGGCCGTACGAGGGCAACAACTCAGCTGAGTTTAAGAAAAGCCATGCAGAGTATTTACATGTGGACTGGGTCATTGGATGGGACCTGCATGTTGATCCGATGTGAAAGCACTCACCATCTCATTACAGTTGATGGATTTCCGAATATTATCCCATACCGTAATTGGTAATGAAGAACAATTATTGAGGGTTTTTTTTTTTTTTTTTTTTATGAACAGCAAGACTCACCTTAAAGGTTTCATGGTAAAAATTCTCACATCTTTACTTGCAACAGCCAAGATGTGGTAGGATCTGCCCAAGTTTGGAGCAAAAGCAATGTCATGAACTGGGTCTGTGACTGTCATAAAGGTTTCAGACTTTACATATTTCCTGCAAATAATAAGATTATTACATTAGGCAGGAATAAAGATTCCACAGATCATAATCCAGACAAGTGACAATCCTAACAGAAATGTGTTTTCTACCATTGGTAGTCTCCATCTTCTTAGCGGACTATGCATCTTAAAGGATCGCTCCACTATTGTTACACTGATTCGCTCTCCATACAGGTACGGCGCATGTCGTGCCTCTCCCTTTGATGTTGGATCCAGACCTGAGCCCACATCTTTACCAGCATATGTCAGCTGTTTTGAACTACTGACATGTACCCCTAACAGCCGCGGTTGGAATCGCAATCCACCAGCGGCTGTTAACCTGTTAAGTGTTGCTGTCAATCTCTGACAGCAGCATTTAATGTGATCATGCCAGAAGCGCGTAACTAATCTCAGCCATGTTTGTGGCAGATGGGGTCAGCGCTCATAGCAAGTGAGCATTTCTGCTACGCACAGATCGTTTGCGTGTTTGGCGGGGCGATCGGATGATCATAGCTTCTAGCCTCCCGTGGAGAATATTGAAGCATGTGTAAAGTTAAAAAAAAAAAAAAAAGTTTTTAAAAATATTAAAATAATTAATATACAAAAAGTTCAAATCACCCCCCTTTCGCCCCATTCAAAATAAGACAATTTAAAAAAAACCAAACACATATTTGGTATCGCCACGTTCATAAATCGCCCAATCAAAATATAAAAAAAAAGAATTAATCCAATCCGTAAACGACATAGCGAAAAAAAGTCAAAACGCCAGATTTTTTTGGGTTGTCACAACATTGCATTAAAATGCTATAATGGGCGATTAAAAGATCGTATCTGCAACAAAATGATATTAAAAACGTCAGCTCTGTGCACAAAAAAATAAACCCTCACCCAACCCCAGATCACGAAAAATGGAGGCGCTACGGGTATAGGAAAATTCCGCATTTTTTTTTTTTTTTTTTTTTTACATACTTTTCATTTTACACTGGGTGCAGAATTATTAGGCAAATGAGTATTTTGATCACATCATCCTTTTTATACATGTTGTCCTCCTCCAAGCTGTATAGGCTTGAAAGCCAACTGCCAATTATGTAAATCAGGTGATTTACATCTCTGTAATGAGGAGGGGTGTGGTCTAATGACATCAACATCCTATATAAGGTGTGCTTATTTATTAGGCAACTTCCTTTGGCAAAATGGGTCCGAAGAAAGATTTGACGGACTCTGAAAAGTCAAAAATTGTGAGATGTCTTGCAGAAGGATACAGCAGTCTTGAAATTGCCAAACTTTTGAAGCGTGATCACCGAACAATCAAACGTTTCATGGCAAATATCCAACAGGGTCACAAGAAGCGTGTTGATAAAAAAGGCGCAAAATAACTGCCCATGAATTGAGGAATATCAAGCGTCAAGCTGCCAAGATGCCCTTTGCCACCAGTTTTACCATATTTCAGAGCTGCAACGTTACTGGAGTATCAAAAAGCTCAAGGTGTGCCATACTCAGGGACATGGACAAGCTAAGGAAGGCTGAAAAACGACCACGTTTCAACAAGAAACATAAGATAAAACGTCAAGACTGGTTTTTCTAAGGTTTTATGGACTGATGAAATGAAAGCGACTCTTGATTGGCCAGATGGATGGGCCCAAGGCTGGATCAGTAAAGGGCAGAGAGCTCCACTCCGACTCAGACGCCAGCAAGGTGGAGGTGGGGTACTGGTATGGGCTGGTATCATCAAAGATGAACTTGTGGGACCTTTTCGGGTTGAGGATGGAGTGAAGCTCAACTCCCAGACCTACTGCCAGTTTCAGGAAGACACCTTCTTCAAGCAGTGGTACAGGAAGAAGTCGGTATCGTACAAGAAAAACATGATTTTCATGCAGGCCAATGCTCCATCACATGCATCCAAATACTGCACAGCGTGGCTGGCCAGTAAAGGTCTAAAAGAAGAAAAAAATGACATGGCCCCCTTGTTCACCTGATCTGAACCCCATAGAGAACCTGTGGTCCCTCATAAAATGTGAGATCTACAGGGAGGGAAAACAGTACACCTCTCGGAACAGTGTCTAGGAGGCTGTGGTGGCTGCTGCACGCAATGTTGATAGTAAACAGATCAAGCAACTGACAGAATATATGGATGGAAGGAAGGCGAGTGTCATCGTAAAGAAAGGTGGCTACATTGATCACTGATTTTTTTTGTTTTGTTTTTGAATGTCAGAAATGTTTATTTCTAAATTTTGTGTTGCTCTATTGGTTTACCTGGTGAAAATAAAGAAGTGAGATGGGTATATATTTGGTTTTTATTAAGTTGCCTAATAATTCTGCACTGTAATAGTTACCTGCACAAACAGATATTCTCCTAAGGTAGCCAAATCTAAAAAAAACCCACTCCAACTTCCAAAAATATTAAGCTTTGATATCTATGAGTCTTTTGGGTTGATTGAGAATATAGTTGTTATTCAATAATAAAAAGAATCCTCTCAAATACAACATGCCTAATAATTCTGCACACGGTGTAGTTTTCACCACTTAAATAAAGACAACCTAGACATGTTTGGTGTCTATGAACTCGTAATGACCAGGAGAATCATAATGGCAGGTCGATTTTAGCATTTGGTGAGCATGGTTACGAAAAAAAAAAAAAAAAAAAAACAGTTGTGGAACTGGACTTGGAATATTTTTCTTGTTTTTCAGTACCCAATATGGTAAAGCCAATGGTGTCGCTCAAAACTACAACTCGTCCCGCAAGAAACAAGCCCTCACGTGGCCATATTGATGTAAAGAATAAAAAAAAAAAATTTTGGCTCTGGGAAGCAAAAAACAAATCCAAAAGCCAAAATGGGCTGCGGTGGGAAGGGTTAATATAGAAATGAAAAGGAGATGAATCCAGCGAGCCAAGTTTGAAGTACGTAAAAAATATTTTTCTTTATTTCAAACGTAGATTAAAAATATTTATCCATAGAAGCATATTATAAATATAGGCAGAGATAGGAAAAATTACTGCTGTAAAGCGCATGGCAAGACGCGTTTCGGCTAAACCTTTATCATTGCCATAATACACATTGCTATTTTTCTGGGATATATGAAGGAAAAGATCCTAAGATAGGTGGTGCTATAGTTGATTAAGCGTTAATAGATCACACCTGTGAGCATCCACCTATAAGATTAACTATTTAAAAACAAGTGTTAACCCTAACTGAAGCTAATACGCTAGCAGTAATTTTTCCCAAACATTTTACAAATATTTTACAATACATGATATAACAGAATATATATACAGAGATGAGATTTTTTTCATATTATCCTCCACAATACTTCCATAATATAATTTTTACTCAAAAAAATATATATTTATGAACTTCAGACAGAGCAGATTATAATTGTTAGCATAAGAATCATAATTTTAGGATTTTTAATATATTCTAATTAAATCTTGTCTATTATTTAAGCCTATTGGCATCTTAGTTTCCAAGGTAAAAATCCAAGCAGATTCTCTGTTAAGTAGTTTACGTTTTCTATCGCCCCCTCTGGTAGACCGTGTTACTAACTCTATTGCTTTAAACCTGAAGCTATCAAAATTGCCAGAATGATGTTGTGAAAAATGCCTGGAGACCGCTGATGGATTGAAGCTGGAGGGGTTAATTGCATCAGAGATGTGTCTTCTAATTCTTTTCCTCAGTTTTCCCGTTGTACAACCTATATACTGTTTACAACATAATGTACAGTCAATCAAATATACTACATAGGTGGAATTACAGTTCAGAAAACAGTTTATAGAATATTCTTTGTTGCTATGGAATGAGGAAAATTTGTTGATTTTATGTGCATATTGACAACAAGTACATCTCTTATTTCCACATTTAAAAAACCCCTTTAGATTCAGCCAGGTGTCACTGGTTTCCAGCGAGGAATTCAAATACCCTTATTATTATTACCTTTATGCATTATTTGCAGTATACATTTTTTACTTTTTAGTTCAGGATATTTGTGTTTTTGCTTTTTGTTTTCTCTGGTTAATGGTCATGTGTTGATATGCGCTTACATTGTGCATACACATTAACTTACTTTTCTCAGTTCAGATTTGTTTTTTATTCATTTCAGTGTGCATTCAGTGCATATATGGGTGTGACCGCCCTCTTTCTGAGCTGGGAAAGCCATCCAGTCTGGCCTAAGCTGTTACTAGTGGTTCAGCCGCTCGACCCTTATTCACATTCACGTCACTTGGCAAGTGAAAAGGTTTTAAATACTAGAGTAGGGACTGTCCCACAAGGGTTGCCGTGACGTGGCGGGATGGCTTGTACATTATTTTGATCAAAATTATGTTTACTAAATACCCTTATTATTATTACCTTTATGCATTATTTGCAGTATACATTTTTTACTTTTTAGTTCAGGATATTTGTGTTTTTGCTTTTTGTTTTCTCTGGTTAATGGTCATGTGTTGATATGCGCTTACATTGTGCATACACATTAACTTACTATTCTCAGTTCAGATTTGTTTTTTATTTTTTTTTTTTTTGTTTACAACATAATGTACAGTCAATCAAATATACTACATAGGTGGAATTACAGTTCAGAAAACAGTTTATAGAATATTCTTTGTTGCTATGGAATGAGGAAAATTTGTTGATTTTATGTGCATATTGACAACAAGTACATCTCTTATTTCCACATTTAAAAAACCCCTTTAGATTCAGCCAGGTGTCACTGGTTTCCAGCGAGGAATTCAAATACAGACTAGGCGATAGTTTATCCTGCAAAGTCGGTGCTTTTTTTGCTACATAAGTGATTTGGTTTTCTGCAATAATTTGTTTTAGTTTTGGATCCTGGTTTAACACAGGAATATATTTCTTTATAATAGAAACTATGTTGTTATACTGGAGACTATATGGAGTAGAGAAAAAAAATATTTTATTATTATTTGGAGATTGTGATTTTTTTTGTTGTTTTTTTGTTTATTATTAAATCCTTTCTATCAATATCCTTAACTATTTTGGTTGCTCTCTGTAACATCCAATTTGGATATCCTCGATTTTTTAGTCTCGTATTAACTAATTCCTGTGCATTTTTATATGTTTTTGGATCAGTCGAATTTCGTTTATACCTTATAAGCTCTCCTATGGGGATATTTTTTATCACATGTTGAAGATGGCAAGAATCAGCTGCCAATAATGTATTTTTGGCAGTGCTTTTGCGGTAGGGGCTAATAAAGATTTTTTTGTTGTCATCTTCATCTAGACCTGCTGTTAACCTCTTCGCGACCGCCCACAGTAGATAAACGTTGGCGCTTGCTGGGCTTTGTGCAGCGCCGACGTTTATCTACTGTCGGCGGTTTTGTGCCCCCCGGGACCCCCTCATACCTTATAATGCGGGGATCCCGGTGCACAATGCATGCTGGGACCCCCGACGTCATCGAGACCTGATTGGTTCAGGTCCTGATGACGTCGCGTCACAGCAGCCAATGAGAGAGCTCGCTGGGAAAGTTGCTTGTTTCCCGGCGATCTCCCTCATTATAACGCGACTTCTCCTCTGAGCTCATGCTGACAGATGAGCAGAGGTGAAGCAGCGTTACAGTGTGACTAGATCGCTGCCTGGCACAGCTGATCGCTGCCTGGCACAGCTGTGTCAGGCAGCGATCTTGTCACATAGTAACGCTGCTTCTCCTCTGATCATCTGCCAGTGTGAGATCAGAGGAGAAGTGGTGTTACTATGAGTCAAAATTACAAAAAATAAAAAACACAAAAATAAAAAAAAAAGTAAAGAAAAAAAAAGCAGGTAGGCAGGCTAGGGTTAGGGGTGTGTTGGGGTTAGGGTTGGAATTCGAATTGGGGGTTTCCACTGTTTAGGTACATCAGGGGCTCTGTAAATGCAATATGACGCCCGCAGACCATTCCATCAAAGTCTGCATTCCAGAACGTCACTACTTCCCTTCCGAGCCCCACCGTGTGCCCAAACAGTGGTCCCCCCCCACATGTGGGGTACCAGCGTACTCAGGACAAATTGGACAACAACTCTTAGGGTCCAATTTCTCCTGTTACCCTTGTGAAAATAAAAATTGGGAGCTAAAAGATCATTTTTGTGGAACAAAAATGATTTTTTTATTTTCACGGCTCTACATTATAAACTTTAGTGAAACACTTGGGGGTTCAAAGTGCTCACCACTAGTGTTGAGCATTCCGATACCGCAAGTATCGGGTATCGGCCGATACTTGCTGTATCGGAATTCCGATACCGACTTCCGATATTTTTTCAATATCGGAATTCGGCATCGGAATCGGAAGTTCAGTTGATTGACGGCCTGACGTCATCATGATGCGCCGTCATTTCGGGCCTTCCGGGGGTCTCTGCCGGCCGGCTGTGCCGGCCTGCCGGGGGGCTGTGTGGACTGCCCGGGGTCTGTACCGGCCTGCCGGGGGGCTGTGCCGGCCTGCCGGTGGTCTGTGCACCCTGTGGGGGTCTGTACCGGCCTGCCGGGGGGCTGTGCCGGCCTGCCGGGGGGCTGTGCTGATGTCCGGGGGTCTGTGCAAGCATCGTCCGATGGGACTACAAGTCCCATCGGGCGATGCCTGCTACCATGACAGTGATTGACACATTAGCCAATGATGGGACAGTAGTAGTCCCATCATCTGGCTAATGTGTTAAATGTTAAAAAAAAAAAAAAAAAAAAATACTACATACATACTACATGCATGCTACATACATACTACATGCTACATACATACTACATACATACTACATACATGCTACATACATACTACATGCTACATACATACTACATGCTACATACATACTACATGCTACATACATACTACATGCTACATACATACTACATGCATGCTACATACATACTACATGCATGCTACATACATACTACATGCATGCTACATACATACTACATATATACTACATACATACTACATACATGCTACATACATACTGCATGCTACATACATACTACATACATACTACATGCATGCTACATACATACTACATATATACTACATGCATGCTACATACATACTGCATGCTACATACATACTACATGCTACATACATACTACATGCTACATACATACTACATGCTACATACATACTACATACATACTACATACATGCTACATACATACTGCATGCTACATACATACTACATACATACTACATACATACTACATACATACTACATACATACTACATACATACTACATACATACTACATACATACTACATGCATGCTACATGCATGCTACATGCTACATACATACCACATACATACTACATACATACTACATATATACTACATATATACTACATGCATGCTACATACATACTACATGCTACATACATACCACATACATACTACATACATACTACATGCTACATACATACTACATATATACTACATGCATGCTACATACATACCACATGCATGCTACATACATACCACATACATACTACATGCTACATACATACTACATATATACTACATGCATGCTACATACATACTACATGCTACATACATACCACATACATACTACATACATGCTACATATATACTACATGCATGCTACATATATACTACATGCATGCTACATACATACTACATGCTACATGCATGCTACATACATACTACATGCTACATACATACCACATATATACTACATACATACAATACATTCATACAATACATACATAGACATACAGTACATATAACAGAGTAACATACTTACCAATACTTGTCACATTGTTCCCCGAAGCCATTGTCTTTTCCGGAATAAATATTAACATAACAAACCACAAAAATACTCACCCACGATCCGAAGCAGTCCACGAGTGTGTCCCACGACGATCTTGGGTAGAGAACTGCAGCATCAGATGATGCTGCCGTTCTCTACGGGCTGCAGGAATCCAATGACGGAAGGTAGGTATCCTTCCGCACTGTATTCCTCCGCCACTTAAAAAAAAAAAAAGTCCCTAGTCTCACTTTATGCCATTGCTGTGTGGGACGCAGCAATGGCATAAAGTGAGACTAGGGACTTTTTTTTTTTTAAGTGGCGGAGGAATACAGTGCGGAAGGATACCTACCTTCCGTCATTGGATTCCTGCAGCCCGTAGAGAACGGCAGCAACAGCTGATGCTGCAGTTCTCTACCCAAGATCGTCGTGGGACACACTCGTGGACTGCTTCGGATCGTGGGTGAGTATTTTTGTGGTTTGTTATGTTAATATTTATTCCGGAAAAGACAATGGCTTCGGGGAACAATGTGACAAGTATTGGTAAGTATGTTACTCTATGTTATATGTACTGTATGTCTATGTATGTATTGTATGAATGTATTGTATGTATGTAGTATATATGTGGTATGTATGTAGCATGTAGTATGTATGTAGTATGTATGTAGCATGCATGTAGCATGCAGTATGTATGTAGCATGCATGTAGTATATATGTAGTATGTATGTGGTATGTATGTAGCATGTAGTATGTATGCAGCATGCATGTAGTATGTATGTAGCATGCATGTAGTATATATGTAGTATGTATGTGGTATGTATGTAGCATGTAGTATGTATGTAGCATGCATGTAGTATATATGTAGTATGTATGTAGCATGTAGTATGTAGCATGCATGTAGTATATATGTAGTATGTATGTAGCATGTAGTATGTATGTAGCATGCATGTATGTATGTAGCATGCATGTAGTATGTATATGGTATGTATGTAGCATGTAGTATGTATGTAGCATGCATGTAGTATATATGTGTTATGTATGTGGTATGTATGTAGCATGCATGTAGCATGCATGTAGTATGTATGTAGCATGTAGTATGTATGTAGTATGTATGTAGCATGCATGTAGCATGCAGTATGTATGTAGCATGCATGTAGTATATATGTAGTATGTATGTAGCATGTAGTATGTAGCATGCATGTAGTATATATGTAGTATGTAGCATGTAGTATGTATGTAGCATGCATGTAGTATATATGTGTTATGTATGTAGCATGCATGTAGCATGCATGTAGTATGTATGTAGTATATATGTGGTATGTATGTAGCATGCAGTATGTATGTAGCATGCATGTAGTATATATGTAGTATGTATGTTGCATGTAGTATTTATGTAGTATGAATGTAGCATGTATGTAGTATGTAGTATGAATGTAGCATGTATGTAGTATGCATGTTGTATGTATGTAGCATGTAATTTTTTTTTTATTTTTTTTTTTTACATTTAACACATTAGCCGGATGATGGGACTACTACTGTCCCATCATTGGCTAATGTGTCAATCACTGTCATGGTAGCAGGCATCGCCCGATGGGACTTGTAGTCCCATCGGACGATGCCTGCACAGACCCCCGGAGCCTGCACAGACCACCGGCAGGCCGGCACAGCCCCCCGGCAGGCCGGCACAGCCCCCCGGAGCCTGCACAGACCCCCTGGCAGGCCGGCACAGCCCCCCGAAAGGCCCGTACAGACCCCAGAGAGGCTGTACAAGGGCAGGAAAGGGTTTTTCTTATTCCGATACCGGAAGTCCCATAGACTTGAATGGGACTTCCGGTATCGGAATCGGCGATACCGATACTTTTTTTAAAGATCGGCCGATACCATCCGATACGATACTTTGAAGTATCGGACGGTATCGCTCAACTCTACTCACCACACATCTAGATAAGTTCCTTGGGGGGGGTCTAGTTTCCAAAAAGGGGTCACTTGTGGAGGATTTCCACTGTTTAGGCACATCAGGGGCTCTGCAAACGCGACATGACACCCGCAGACCATTCCATCAAAGTCTGCATTCCAAAACGTCACTACTTCCCTTCCGATCCCCACCGTGTGCCCAAACAGTAGTTTTCTTCCACATATGGGGTACCAGTGTACTCAGGACAAATTGGACAACAACTTTTGGGGTCCAATTTCTCCTGTTACCCTTGTGAAAATAAAAAATTGGGGGCTAAAAGATCATGTTTGTGGAACAAAAATGATTTTTTATTTTCATGGCTCTACGTTATAAACTTCTGTGAAGCACTTGGGGGTTCAAAGTGCTCACGACACATCTAGATAAGTTCTTTAAGGGGTCTAGTTTCCAAAATGGGGTCACTTGTGGGGGTTTCCACTGTTTTGGCACATTAGGGGCTCTCCAAATGCGACATGGCGTCCTATCTCAATTCCAGCCAATTCTGCATTGAAAAAGTCAAACGGCACTCCTTCCTTTCTGAGCTCTGCCGTGTGCTCAAACAGTGGTTTAGCCCCACATACGGGGTATCGGAGTATTTGGGAGAAATTGCACAAAAAATTTTGTGGTTCATTTTCTGTTTTTACACTTGTGAAAATAAAAAAAATGGTTCTGAAGTAAAATGTTTGTGAAAAAAAATTAAATTTTATTTTTTCCTTCCACATTCCATTCATTCATGTGAAGCACCTGAAGGGTTAATAAACTTCTTGAATGTGGTTTTGAGTACATTGAGAGGTGCAGTTTTTAGAATGGTGTCACTTTTTTTGTTGTAAAAATGAGAAATCGCTGGGTCAACTTTTAACCCTTATAACTTCCTAAAAAAAAAAAATTATGTTTCCAAAATTGTGCAGATGTAAAGTAAACATGTGCGAAATGTTATTTATTAACTATTTTGTGCGATATCACTCTCTGATTTAAGGGCATAAAAATTAAAAGTTTAAAAATTGCAAAATTTTCAAAATTTTTGCCAAATTTCGATCTTTTTAACATATAAGCGCAGTTCATATTTAAGAAATTTTACCACTATCCTGAAGTACAATATGTGATGATAAAACAATGTCAGAATCAGCAGGATCCGTTGAAGCGTTCTAGAGTTATGGCCTCATAAAGTGACACTGGTCAGAATTGAAAAAATTGGCCTGGTCACGAAGGCAAAAACAGGCTCAGGCGCGAAAGGGTTAATGTAACATCTAGAAAATTCACTGAATTTTTATTCCAAAAATGTGTAAAGGCTAAATTGAAATCATTCACATTGATGCTGTTTATAAAACTGGAGGCTTCCTCCTGTGTTCCTTTCCATATAATGACCAAGTCATCTATATAACGCCCTGTCCACACCAGGCTTTTAGAAAAAGGATTGGAGTCAGCATATAGGACCAATTCCTCCCATCTGGCCATAACTAGATTTGCCAGAGACGGGGAGAACTTGGCCCCCATGCTGACTCCAGTCTTCTGCAGAAAAAATCTGCTGTTAAAAGAAAAATAATTGTGACTGAGTAAAAACCTTACTGCCATTACCAAAAAATCCTTGTGATTTCTATAGCATAATTACTAAATGTTTCTAAGTGATAAATTAAGGAATCTATGGCCACCCCATGAGGGATCGATGGATATAATGAAACCACATCACTTGTAATCCAGGAGTATTGATCCTCCCATACAAAATTTTCCATCATGGTAACTAAAGCTTTGGTATCTCTGATGTAACTAGGGATTTCTTTCACCAGAGGCTGTAAGTAATGATCCACCCATTCTCCTAATCTCTCTCCCAAAGATCCAATACCTGCCACTATAGGACGTAGTGGAGGTGGAAATACATCCTTATGGACCTTAGGGAGGGAATGGTAAATAGGAACAATTGGACAGGTGACATGTAAATAGTCAAATAACCTCTGTGTTAGAGCCCCATTGAATAAGCCCTCCTCTAGCAATGCTTTAAGCTCCCCATTAAATTCAATAGTAGGATCATAGAATATTTCTTGATAGGCATGAGAATTCTCAAGGTCTAATAAATTCAACTTTTCATACAATCCTGCATTAAGAATAACTACTCCTCCCCCTTTGTCAGCCTCACGTACTAACAGATCTTTATTACTTATTAAATCCTTTAAAGCCATTCTTTCTTTTGTAGATAAATTATTTCTATTTATAGGGTTATTTCTAATTTCTTTATCCAGCTCTATAAGTTCACTTTCCACCAGCTCCTGGAAAGAATCCAGGACTGGTGGTCGTGACCTCAGGGGATAAAATTGAGGATTTTTTGTATGAAAGGTTGAATTCAGATCTATATAACTATCTGTGCTTTCACATTGTAGTTTTTTTGCAGACAAAAGTGTTTTTTGTTCTTCATACGATAACATGATATCTTCATCTATAATAGGCATATCATCATATAACTTTGTAACATTATCATCAGAAAAATGACATTTAATGGTTAAATTGCGTGCCAATTTGTTAACATCTAGCAAGGTTTTATACAAATCAAAGTTATATGTCGGACAATAGCCTAGTCTTCTAGATAACAAGGAAATTTGATCTTCCGTTAGTATATAACTAGAGAGGTTCCATATAGGAACCTCTAATACCTCCGATTTTTGTTCCTTTGCGGATTTCTTCTTGCTGGCACTATGGTGTTTCCGCCCGCCTCTTTTCCTCCGTTTTTTGAAACCTTTCTAGAATAAAAAGTCCTTTGTTGTATTCCAGGATTGTATACGCCGCCATTTTCTTCAGTAGAAGTGAATGAAGATGAAGAATCCAAAGTGTCCTCTGTAGAATTGTATGAAGAGGAATCTGAACTTTTATTCCCATCTGAAAAAGTCACTTTGTTTCTATTCTGTGTATACAGATTTTTCTTTAATGTAGGGCATGGATAGGATTGCCAATTATAGACTTTATTTTCTTTGTAGTCTTTCAGATCTCTTTCAAACTTTCTTTTCTTAATATCTGTAATAGAATTTTCCAATTTAACCAAGTTTGATTTCATTTTATCTTGTAATTTTTGAAAGTCCACATGTTGTGAAAATTTAGCCAGATCATTTTTAAGATCTTTGATATCTGTCTATATGGAAGCTAGGTGAACTTCTTCCTCCTTGATAATCAATTGAATAAGCTTCAAGGAACATGTGCTGAGAATGTCCTCCCATTTTCTCTGGAATTCCTCACTAAAATGAGCTGTAGCTTTTTTCCGTAGTCTTAGTCCGCGGGGAATCATCTCCTTTTCAAGATATACATTTAGAGAGTTATGATTCCACCAAGTTTTTATTTCCTTGCTCATTTTATGCTCCAGATTTTTTATAATGGTGGACAATTCATCAGGAAGTTGCACCCTGTTCACATTGCTGGCTTTAAAGATCTGTGCAGATCTGTCTAGTCTATTGGCATAATCATCCACATCCAAAATTGTCTGTTCTGTATTCATGTTAAAGTTCAATCATTAGAATCTTCTGCCTAATAAGGGTAGGCACAGCAAGAAAAACTCTCATAGATAAAAAAAAAAAAAAAGGAAAAAATGCCAGCTTACCCAGTTGGTTTAAACCATAAGCTGCTATACTGTATAGGCTCTCAGCAGCGGATAAAAGACAGGAGCTCTTGCCAACAATAGATGGCAATGATAAAGGTTTAGCCGAAACGCGTCTTGCCGTGCGCTTTACAGCAGTAATTTTTCCCATCTCTGCCTATATTCATAATATGCTGCTATGGATAAATATTTTTAATCTACGTTTGAAATAAAGAAAAAGATTTTTTACGTACTTCAAACTTGGCTCGCTGGATTCATCTCCTTTTCGCATCTATTGTTGGCAAGAGCTCCTGTTTTTTATCCGCTGCTGAGAGCCTATACAGTATAGCAGCTTATGGTTTAAACCAACTGGGTAAGCTGGCATTTTTTCCTTTTTTTTTTTTAATATAGAAATGGCTCTGCAGTTATCGACCGTGGCCATTACACACATGACGGAGCTGTGCTGTTCAACTCTGCGACCATCTTATCACTGCAGGCACTGACCCTGGTCGAATGTATTATTTGTTTTATATAGCGCCATCCTATTCCGCAGAGCTTTACAGACACATTATTGTCTTTGGAATGTGGGAGGAAACCGGAGAACCCGGAGGAAACCCGTGCAAACATGGGGAGGACATACAAACTCCTTGCAGATGTTGTCCTTGGTGGGATATGAACCCAGGACCTCAGCCACCTTGTACCAGTGGGCATCAATGACTTCTGTTTAAATCAGCTGTTGGGGCACAAAATTGTGTGTGCGCCATGCCACAAAAGAGGATGTTGCACCAGGATGTGTAGTCAAAAGAGAAAGCAGGGATGTCGGCTGCTAGGGGCGATTCATAGGGGTCCTGTCCAACAGCTACAGAATATGGACATGGACACTGGTCCAGGGTCCTGTGAATTTATTTGCTCATGTCTAATTATCAGTATTAAACAAATATTGTCAGGTCGCACAAAACACACTGATGTGTCAGTAGCATAGATTAACATGAGAAACAGATCGGCAAGAGCTAGTGAATTTATCCTGAGGATCATTTTTACACTGTGTGTACCAGATTTTCTGAAATGTCATGTAAAGGGATACTATAAAATACAGAATCCGAAAAATCTGCTGCATTTACACTCCCATAACACTAAGGGCATGGGCTGATGATCAGTGAATGCTGTGGGTTGGACACTGCGTACTTCCGCAGAGTCCAGATGTTACAGCATAGTGGAGGGGATTTCAATAAGTCCCATGTCCACTATCTGTGCACAGACGCCCGCAGCTCACCTGAGGAGATGGACATGTGGCGCGTCTTTCCAGACGGCAGCATGTCTATTTCTCTTGTAGAGATGTGAGTCTCGGCAAGATAAGCGTCACCTGTACTAGTCTCGGCAAGATAAGCGTCACCTGTACTAGTCTCGGCAAGATAAGCGTCACCCGTACTAGTCTCGGCAAGATACACGTCACCCGTACTAGTCTCGGCAAGATACACGTCACCCGTACTAGTCTCGGCAAGATAAGCGTCACCTGTACTAGTCTCGGCAAGATAAGCGTCACCCGTACTAGTCTCGGCAAGATACACGTCACCCGCGCTAGTCTCGGCAAGATACACGTCACCCGTACTAGTCTCGGCAAGATACACGTCACCCGTACTAGTCTCGGCAAGATAAACGTCACCCGTACTAGTCTCGGCAAGATAAACGTCACCCGTACTAGTCTCGGCAAGATAAACGTCACCCGTACAATGTATTGGATGCTGTGAATCCGCACGGTCCAGTAATCAAAGCAGATTCACCTGCGTTCAATAGCCGGCAGGGACGCAGCGGACATGTGTTGCTTCCAAAGTGCTACTAGTTCCTGATCGTGGGCACCTGGCCTAACATGGTAAGTATCCACTTGTTTTTCCGCAAATGATAGTGATGCAAATGTGAACAATACCACACGACTGCATGAAAGACATTTTCTGATCCAGTATGACTTTCACTAGAAGTGCACAGAAAGATCCTGTAAACGTCACACTTGTGGAGATAAAATAGAACAATATATAGGGGAAGAATGAAAAAGAGAAAAAAAAAAAAACCTGACGTGAGATTGAGATGAGAACTAAACATATGTGGTAGAAGGGAGGCAAAATCCCCAAACTAATTAGCCATTTTTTCTTCTTTACAAAGGAAACTCGTCCACCGATTTATTCTGCCTAATCCACGGGCAGCTTGGTTACAGAAGTGAGGCCGGCATGGGAGGAGCGGTCCGCAGGTCGGCCCCCCACCAATATCTCTCATTTATGTAAAAAAAGAGACTCTTGTCAATTAAGTAATATCAGAAGGAGAGAAGCCAGAGGGGGACGATGAGTGGATCTTCTACCTGTGCGCTTCTCTAAAGGGAACCGGTCAGCAGGTTTTCGAGACATCATCGGAGAGCAGCATGATTTAGGAAAAGACTCCCAGATTCCAGCGATGTGTCACTTAGTTTACGGAGCGCAGCAGTTGTGATAGTTTTTTTTTGATGTAGCAGAGTTCAGAATGCTGACCCTTCCCCCACCACACATCTCTATGTATAAAGTCTATTAACAGTGAGCTGTTTATTAGAGGAGGAGAATTGGTCGGTGTATGAGTGTCTGATCAGTAGTCCAGGCAGTGATAGTCTCCTGGTGATAAAACCGTCATTTTAACTAAACAGAACACAGCCAACAAAGTGACACATCCCTGAACTCTGTATCAGCCTCTATCTCATGCTGTCCTCAAATTACATAGTAAATCCTGCTGACAGATTCCCTTTAAGTCCTACAGAGTTTCATAGTAAAACATAGTTGTAACACGTACCCTGTCTAAGCAGACTGGTGGCTTTGAAGGCAAATGTGCATTTGCGGAGACTGGCCACACACCATTCTGGGACATTAAACAAGATGATTAATATCACCGCTCAAACTCAGTCACTAAGGGGCATTTGGCAGCCTGACACCCGCGCAGCCTCACATCTGGGCCTGACGTCTGAGAGGAAAGCTTTCATTTAAGTTTGAAAGGTAAAACATCTTATCCTCAAACCACTGTATACCTTGGAGAGCTTTTGGCTGCTACATCTCCCAACCCCATACATTCATGGCTGGACATGTGTATGTGCTGTATGGGGAGAGGGGAGTAAGAAACTAACTTCAAGTGAGAACAAAATGACAGGACATGTTGGAATTGAACATGCCTTACCCTCCCTCCTTTCTAGAATCTGCCATTTTGGGAATAGTCTGGACACTCCCGCAGACAACAGATAGTGAGCTGGTCCCACCAAAACTACCTGCAATCATTAAGGTTAGGTTCCCACAATGATTCTTTGTGGAGTTTTTCAAACTACGTATTTTCACTCCATAAAAATTCAGTGTCTCTTCTCTGATTTTTCTGAGCAGATTTTCCCCACAGCATTCTATTAGATGTGGAAAATCCTCAGGCCAAAAAAAAAAAAACCGCATATGATTTTAGTGTGTTCACAATGTGGAAACGCACAATATAAACTCATGTAATCCGCACATGACTGTAATAAAGTCTTGTCATAGTAAAATACCAGAAACAGCTTTATTTAACCCCTTAATCCCCCAGGATGGTTTGCACGTTCATGACCGGGCCAATTTTTACAATTCTGACCACTGTCCCTTTATGAGGTAATAACTCTGAAACGCTTCCATGGATCCCGGTGATTCTGCCATTGATATATTGTACTTTCATGTTAGTGGTAAAATTTCATTCAAATAACTTGCGTTTATTTGTGAAAAAACGGAAATTTGGCGAAAAATTTGCAAATTTCCAACTTCGAATTTTTATGCCCTTAAATCACAGATACGGCACACAAATAACTTAATAAATAACATTTCACATATGTTTACCATCAGCACAATTTTGGAACCAGCTTTTTTTTGTTAGGAAGTTATAAAGGTTAAAAGTTGACCAGCGATTTCTCATTTTTGCAACACCATTTTATTTTTACGGACCACATCACATTTGAAGTCGCTTTAAGGGGTCTATATGATAGAAAAATACCCAAAAGTGACACCATTCTAAAAACTGCACCCCTCAAGGTGCTCAAAACCAGATTCAAGAAGTTTATTAACCCTTCAGGTGCTTCACAGGAATTTTTTTGAATGTTTAAAAAAAAAAAAAAAAAATGAACATTTAACTTTTTTTCACGAAAAAAATTATTTCAGGTTCAATTTTTTTTTATTTTACCAAGGGTAACAGGAGAAATTGGACTGCAAAAGTTATTGTGCAGTTTGTCCTTAGTACCCTGATACCTGGGGGGAACCACTGTTTCGGCGCATGGCAGACCTCAGCAGGGAAAGAGCGCCGTTTGACTTTTTCAATGCAAAATTGGCTGGAATTCAGATCGGACGCCATGTCACGTTTGGCAAGCCCCTGATGTACCTAAACAGTGGAAACCCCCCACAAGTAACCCCATTTTGGAAACTAGACCCCCCAAGGAACTTATCTAGATGTGTGGTGAGAACTCTGAACCCCCATGGGCTTCACAGAAGTTTATAACGTACAGCCGTACAATTAAAAAAAATTATATTTTTTCCACAAAAATGATCTTTTCACCCTCAAATTTTTATTTTTCCCAAGGGTAACAGGACCCCAAAAGTTATTGTGCAATTTGTCCCGAGTACGCTGATACCCCATATGTGGGGGTAAACCACTATTTGGGCACATGGCAGAGCTCGGAAGGGAAGCAGCGCCATTTGACTTTTTTGGCTGGAATTTGTATTGGACGCCATGCCGTGTTTGGAAAGCCCCTGATGTGCCTAAACAGTGGAAACCCCCCACAAATGACACCATTTTGGAAACTAGACCCCCCAAGGAACTTATCTAGATATGTGGTGAGCACTTTGAACCCCCAAGGGCTTCACAGAATTTTATAACGCCCGGGCGTGAAAATAAAAAAATCATTTTTTCCACAAACATGATCTTTTAGTCCCCAATTTTTTTATTTTCCCAATGGTAACAAGAGAAATTGGACGCCAAAAGTTGTTGTCCAATTTGTCCTGAGTACGCTGATACCCCATATGTGGGAGAAAACTACTATATGGACACACGTCAGGGCTCGGAAGGGAAGTAGTGACGTTTTGGAATGCAGACTTTGATGGAATGGTCTGCGGGTGTCATGTTGCCTTTGGAGAGCCCCTGATGTGCCTAAACTGTGGAAATTGCCCACAAGTGACCCCATTTTGGAAACTAGATCCCCTAAGGAACTCATCTAGATGTGTGGTGAGCACTTTGAACCCCCAAGTGCTTCACAGAAGTTTATAACGCCCGGGCGTGAAAATAAAAAAAATTGTTTTTTTCCACAAAAATGATATTTTTGCCCCCAATTTTTTATTTATCTATGGGTAACAGGAGAAATTGGACCCCAAACGTTGTTTTGCAATTTGTCCTGAGTAGGATGATACCCCATATGTGAGGGTAAAACACTGTTTGGGCACATGGCACAGCTTGGAAGGGAAGGAGCACCATTTGACTTTTTCAATGCAGAATTGGCTGGAATTGAGATCAGACGCCATGTTGCGTTTGGAGAGCACCTGATGTGCCCAAACAGTGGAAACCCCCCAAATATAACTCCAACTCTAACCTCAACACACCCCTAACCCTAATCTCAGCCCTAACCCTAATGAGAAAATGGAAATAAATACATTTTCTTTTAATTTTATTATTTTTCCCTAACTAAGGGGGTGATAACGGGGGGTTTGATTTACTATTTATGGCGGTTTTTATATTTGGCAGCTGTCGCACGCTAAAAAGACGCTTTTTATTAGATTTTGCATCATCACATTTTGAGAGCTATAATTTTTTCCATATTTTGACTCACAGAGTCATGTGAGGTCTTATTTTTTGCGGGACGAGTTGACGCTTTTATTGGTACCATTTTCGGGCGCGAGACATTTTTTGATCGGTTTTTATTCCGATTTTTGGGACGCAGAATGAACAAAAACCAGCATTTCAAGAATTTCTTTTGGGGGGGGTGCGTTTACACCGTTCTGCGTGCGGTAAAATTGATAAGGCGGTTTTATTCTTCGGGTCAGTACGGTTACAGCGATACCTCATTTATGTCTTTTTATGTTTTGGCGCTTTTATGCAATGAAAACAATTTTAGATAAAAAATAATTATTTTTGTATCGCTTTATTCTGTGAGCTATAACTTTTTTATTTTTTCGCTGATGTTGCTGTATGGTGGCTCGTTTTTTGCGGGACAAGATGACGTTTTCAGCGGTACCATGGTTATTTATATGCGTCTTTTTCATTGCGCGTTATTGCACTTTTTGTTTGGCGGTATGATGATAAAGCTTTATTTTTTGTTTTTTATTTTTTAAGGGGGTTCGTTAAGGGGGTTAACTAATGGGACAGTTTTATAGGGTGGGTCGTTACGGACGCGGCGATACCAAATGTGTGTACTTTTATTGTTTTGTTTTCTTTTATTTCCAAAAAATGAATTAGGGAATATTTTTTTTTTTAATTTATTTTGCGATTTATTTATAAATTATTTTTACTTTTTTTTAAACTTTATTACAATGTCCCAGGGGGGACATAACTGTCATGTGACTGATCGCTGATCTGTCACATCACAGATCGCTGTAACAGATCAGCGATCTGTCACAGGCAGTGCAGAAGGCTTCCTTGTGCCTGCGCTTTCCCTAAACCCCCAATGCACTGCGATCGTGTTTGATCGCAGTGTGCCAGGGGTTAACGTGTCGGGAGCGGTCTCCTGACACAGTGCCGGGTGTCAGCTGTGATAATCAGCTGACACCCGGCCGCGATCTGCGGCGCTCACCACGTGGGCGCCGCTGATTGCTATGACGTACTATCCCGTCCCTGGGAATTAAGTCCCAGGGCACATGGACGGGATAGTACGTCATATGGCAGAAAGGGGTTAAAACATGACATACCAAAAGGAGAGAGAAAAAAAAAAAAAAAAACGGTGTCAAAAAAGCAAAGAGGTGAATTTCTGAGCCCCTATGTGGCTACAGATTGTGCACACTGTCAGGATCCCTCAATTGTCAGATTGAGCAGGCGCTCACGTGGCGACTAGATTCTTATCTGCCTCGCTCAATAGAACATGGATAGAAGCAGATGAGAATCTAGTCCTCAATGATGGCCTGATCGATCTGTTGACTGAGGGAGTACTGGCAGCGTGCATAATGCACACATTCAGGGTCTGCCAACCTGCTGTCACACGGGGGGGTCACCAGAAATGTAGCTGGTGCCAGAGACCCCTTTAAAGTCTGCTCCGATGTGTTACACTCATGAGACTCACCTTGTGTTCTCGTTGTACTCGTAGATCTGCACTTTTCCCATTATGTTAGGGCTGCTGTCGTCACTTCCCACAGCTATAATAGGAGAATGAGCTCGGGAACTAAACACACAGAACAGAGGTTTTTAGTACGTCATTAAGGACCAAAGATGTAACATAACGAAGGCTGCATCACACTGGGCGACCACACATTGGCTATATGCCTGCCGATCAGACAGGCAGACTGCACGGCCATGTGCACCGGACACCACCTTCTAAGAAGCATATTGCCTGTTCACACATGAGAAAGTGCTGCCGAGAATATTAAAGCAAGAAACCAACATGCTGAGTAATCGGGAGACAGATCGACAAAAGGAAAATCATTCCCCGATTGTCAGCCATTGCACCTTAATAACACGTCGTTTATCACTGCCGAGCCGATCTTTGCTTCATTCATTAAAATGTACAATTTGGAAATATTAATTGTATAATAATAATGAGTCGATGGAAAATAAACACTGGCCAAAAAAAGGGAGATTTTTGTGTGTACTCACCGTAAAATCTCTTTCTCTTAGCCTTTAATTGGGGGACACAGAACCGTGGTGTTATGCTGCTGTCCACTAGGAGGCGACACTATGCATAATCTGAAAAAGATTAACTTTGGCTCCTCCTCTGCAGTATACGCCCCTGGACGGCGTCAGCCTTCTCCAGTTTTGTGCAAAAGCATTAGGAGGAATATACCAGAAACATAACCATGCCTGTAAGAAGGCTACTAAAAACGAGCTCAAACAACAATATGAGAACCCAACCGTAACAACGGCCCGCAAGGGCAACAGGGTGGGAGCTGTGTCCCCCAATTAAAGGCTAAGAGAAAGATTTTACGGTGAGTACACACAAAAATCTCTTTTACTCGGTCGCCTAATTGGGGGACACAGAACCGTGGCACGTCCCAAAGCAGTCCCTGGGTGGGAAGCAGAGGACGAATATTGTGCTGACAGTCCCCTAGATTTGGGGTACTGCCGCCTGCAGGACCCGTCTACCCAGGATCGCATCCACTGAGGAATGGGTATGCACTCTGTAGTGTTTTGTAAATGTGTGCAAGCTAGTCCAAGTGGCTGCCTTACACACTTGATGTGCCGAGGCTTGATGCTGAATGGCCCAAGAGGCCCCTACCGCCCGCGTAGAGTGTGCCGTGACACCGGCCGGAAGAGGAGAATTGTTAAGGCGGTAAGCCTCTTGTATGGTGGACTTGATCCACCTAGCACGGGTGGCCTTGGAAGCCGGTAGGCCCTTGCGAACGCCTTCTGGAAGAAGGAAAAGTGAATCAGACTTCCGGAAGGGAGCAGTCCTAGACACGTAAATACGCAATGCCCTGACAAGGTCAAGCGTATGCAGAGCCTTCTCCACTCTATGAACGGGAACCGGGCAAAGAGATGGTAGTGAGGTTTCCTCATTGAGGTGGAAGCTGGAAACAACCTTCGGAAGGAAGGATGGGACTGTACGGAGAACCACCTTGTCCTGATGGAAAACCAGGAAGGGTTGCCTGCAGGAAAGTGCTGAAAGTTCGGACACCCTGCATAGCGAGGTGATTGCCACCAGAAAAACCACCTTCTGTGATAGAAGGCGGAGTGAGACCTCCTTAAAGGGTTCAAAAGGAGGTGTCTGCAATGCTGTCAAGACCAGGTTGAGGTCCCACGTCTCCAATGGATGTTTGTAGGGGGGAACCAATCGGGAAACCCCTTGGAGAAAAGTCTTCACTTGCGGCTTGTTAGCAATACGCCTCTGAAAGAGCACTGAAAGCGCTGACACCTGGCTCTTAAGCAAGCCCAAGGATAGCCTGGCGTCCAGGCCTGACTGAAGGAAACCGAGGACCTTTGGAAGAGAGTAGGGGAGTGGGATCTGTCCACGAGATTCGCACCATGTGAAGAAAGCCTTCCAGGTACGATAGTAAATCCTGGCTGAAGCTGGCTTTCGAGCCCTGATCATGGTTTTAATGACGTCCGGTGAAAAACCTGCTTGGGTCAAAACCCAGGTCTTAATGGCCACGCCGTCAAATTGGGAGTCCCTGAGTTCTGGTGGAAGAATGGGCCTTGTGACAGAAGGTCGGGACGTATGGGGAGACGCCAGGGAGCGTCTGCTGTGAGTTGCATGACATCGGCGTACCATGTACGCCTGGGCCAGTCTGGAGCGATCAGGATGGTGGGAACTCCCTCTTGTTTGATCTTCCTCAGGACTCTGGAGATCAGGGGGAGGGGTGGAAAAATGTACAGAAACTGGAACTGGGTCCAGTCCTGAACTAGGGCATCTGCTCCGAGCGACTGCGGATCGCGCGTCCTGGCCATGAAATTGGGAACCTTGGCATTGAGATGGGATGCCATCAGATCCACGTCCGGGGTCCCCCAGCGATGGCTGATCTGACGAAAAACTTCGGGATGGAGAGACCACTCCCCTGAGTCCATTCCTTGTCTGCTTCCCAGTTGTCCACACCCGGAATGTGGACCGCAGAGAGTACCGACCTCGCATCCTCCGCCCAGTGTAGGATACGTGTTACTTCGTTCATCGCCTGGATGCTGCGGGTCCCGCCTTGATGGTTCACGTATGCCACCGCCGTGGCATTGTCCGACTGTACTCTGATATGAGAGTCTGCTAGCAAGTGATGAAAGGCTTTCAATGCCAGGAAGATGGCCCGAATTTCCAGGATGTTGATGGGCATGGTCGCTTCCATTGGTGACCACTTGCGTTGCGCTCTGTGATGTAGGTGGACAACGCCACCCCAACCCGTAAGGCTTGCGTCGGTGGTCAAAACCTTCCATTGACCGGAGAGAAAGGATTTTCCCCTTGCAAGCGAGGTTGGCTTGAGCCACCAGTGCAGGGACCTCCTGGTTTTCGATGATAACCGGAACTCCCTGTCGAGGGAGAACGGATTCCTGTCCCAGGACTTGAGGATGGCCAGTTGAAGGGGTATGAGGTGAAACTGGGCAAATGGTACCGCCTCCATTGCTGCTGCCATCCTGCCAAGTACTCTCATGGCATACCCGAGAGATCAGGGGGACTTGCGGAAGAGAGTGCGAACTCCCAAACGGAGGACCAGTGCCTTGTCCCTGGGGAGGATCACCAGACCCCTGGAGGTGTCGAATAGCATCCCCAGGAAGGCCAGAGACTGACTCGGGGTAGTCGAGGACTTCTGTAAATTGACTAACCATCCCAGGCGACTCAGTGTCGATTGTGATTGAGATGTTGACCTCGCAGTCCTTGAAGGTGGGGGCCTTGATGAGAAGGTCGTCCAGGTATGGAACGACTACTATGCCTCTGGAGTGTAGAATGTCCATGGTAGCTGCCATGACCTTTGTAAATGTTCTGGGAGCCGTGGCGAGACAGAACGGGAGGGCCACAAACTGGTAATGGTCTTGGTTGATTGCGAATCTAAGAAATCTCTGATGGGCGGGAGCAATCGGTATATGCAGGTATGCGTCCTGTATGTCTATGGAGGTGAGATATTCTCCTTTGTCCATGGACGCAACGATTGACCGGAGGGATTCCATGCGAAAGTGACGAACTCGAACATACTTGTTGAGTTGCTTGAGGTCTAGTATGGGTCGGACGCTGCCTCCCTTCTTGGGCACCATGAACAGATTGGAGTAGAACCCTCGGAAGCGCTCGTCTGCTGGAACCAGTACTATGACTCCTGCTTGCAGGAGGGAAGAAACCACTTGATGAAAGGCTCGAGCTTTGAGTGGAGGTTTTGGAGGAACGGAGAGAAAGAACCTGTGCGGTGGGCTGGTAGTAAACTCGATCTTGTATCCTGAAGACACTATTTCCTTGACCCACTTGTCTTCTGTAATAGGCAGCCAGACCTGCTGAAAGAGTAGCAGTCATCCGCCTAGAAGTGGGGTGTCTTCCAGAGGGCATGAGTCTACCCCCGGTAGCATTGGATATCATTGTATCCAGCTTTTCACCGAAAAGATGTCCACTGAAGTACGGGAGATTTGTTAGGGACTTTTTTGAGGCCGCATCCGCCTTCCATTCTCTCAGCCAGAGAATACGCTGGATTGTGATGGCGTTTGATGCTATTCCCACTACCCCTCTTGCAGAATCCAACGCTGCATGGACCATATAATTTGCCACTACTGCAATTTGCACCGCCTGGTCCGCCAGCTGAGGATTTGAAGCTTGGAGGCCCTGTTGCAATAGATTAGCCCAGGCCATAATGGCCTTGGTTGCCCAAACTGAAGCAAATCCGGGAGCCAGAGAGGCACCTGCCGCTTCGAAGATTGAACAAGCCATGCGTTCTACCTGTCTGTCTGCTGCGTCCTTGAGGGTTGAGTTGTCTGGCAGTGAGAGAAGTGTTTGTGCTGCCAGCCTAGAGACTGGGGGTGGGGTCCACTTCAGGTGGATCTGTCCAATCCTTAGTGTCCTTCTGTGAGAAGGGGTACTTTGCTTCCAAGTATTTGCGATTGGCAAATTTTTTCTCAGGCTGCAAAAAATGCTTAGAAAGTATTTTTTGAAATTCCGGGTGATTAGGGAAGACCTGAGATGGTTTCTGAACACTTTCAAAGGAAATCTTGTGTTCTGGTGCTTCCGGGGTTGGATCAGAAATGTCCAGCACCCGAAGTATGGAAGAGATTATATCTTCAACTAGCGCCGTATTGCTAGGGGGACAAGGGACCAGAGTGTTCTCGGTTTCATTATCTGAGTTAGAGTCACATATGCCCTCGCGACCTGTGGGTCCGCTTATGTCTCAAACTGTCGGAAGCGGCCTGTCCCTGAGACCGGATGTCCCTTTGTCATAGACTTCGACATCTGAGTCGCCCATTCCGGCGCAGTAGCGGTCGCAGAAGCGTTGGTAGGGACTTCTTGGGGTTCTGATCCTGTGTTTTGGGTATAGTCCCGGCAGTGCGGGTACGTGATGCCGCTGGGGAGAGTGGCCTTGCAGGCTGTGCAGACTGCATAAAAGCAGTCTTGTCTGGTCCTTTTCATTGAGCCCGACATAGTGCCTAGAGGCTGATTAGCAGAGGCCCTACAAGGGTATCTACGCAGAGGAAAAGGAATAGGGGAGCGTTATATGTTATATGAAGTCACAGCTGAGTACAAAGAACCCAGCTGTTATCTTACCCCACCGGTGCGCCCCCTAGGTCCAGCACCGATAAATCCCAGTCCTGTGACCCCCCAGAGACCGCTGTGCTGCCTTCAGCTATGTCTTCAGGTGCAGCAAGATGGCCACCGGAATTGTGAGGTGGAGGGGGAAGGGGGCGGAGAGCTGAAAAGGGCGCGCGGAGCTATGTAAAAGCGCGCCCTTCCTGTCTCAATCCGCCCCTTAAATGACACTGCAGAGTGTCATTTTCATCATCCGGGGGGCGGGAATAAGGCGGCGACTTCAGCTAGGCCGAAGCCGCGGCCTAAATTTGATACCTCATGCCCAGAAGGGCTCCAGGACGGCGCGGTTGTCCGGGGGGCGCGAATTCAAACCAGACCCCCCCCTCCCGAATTGAACGGTAGGCTAGCGGTGGGGTCATGAGCGCAACCTGGGCCCTGTGGGGGGTCTCTTTGAGGCGCTATGCAGCTGGTGCTGCCGCAGAGATGGGCGCAGGGAGCCCTGTCTCTGACAAGTGCCATGTCTGCCTGCACCTCCCCCAGTCCCAACAGGAGTCCGCAGCTGGGCTGGGGTCCCTGGACTAGTAAGTGGCTGAATGGTGCCTGGTACAGGCCCTACCTGCGGTGTCTCAACCTAATGCCCCCAGAGGGGGATTAGGGAGGGTGCTGCTGTCACCGTCAGGGGGCTTCATCCTATCCTCGACCTCAACCCAGAGCCCAAGGGAACTGGGGAAGGAGGGGGGGGGGTCTCGACTTCGAATCAGTACCCGAGGGACTGGGGAAGGAGCGACATGGGGAAGAGCCATCTCGACCTCAACCGGGTACCCCTTAATAGGGGACTGAGGAGGGAGCCATGCCGGGAGTCTCGCTGGAGACCCGCTTTTCTTCATTTGTAATCCGTTGAAAAAAATCAAGGAAAAAAACGGAGTAAAAAAAAAAATCTTAGGTGTGCCTCCTTGCGACACTAAGCAAAAACTGGAGATGGCGGACGCCGTCCAGGGGTGTATACTGCAGAGGAGGAGCCAAAGTTAATCTTTTTCAAATTATGCATAGTGTCGCCTCCTAGTGGACAGCAGCAAAACACCACAGTTCTGTGTCCCCCCAATTAGGCGACAGAGTAAAACGAGGTGCTCAAATTGTCACTAAATAGCATAATAATATAGGAAGGTGGGTGTTTATTGCCCCGAGTCATATGATGGAGTGGAGCCGGGGTAGTCGGAGCCACATATGACTCCATGATTTACAAAAAGATCGCTCCGGCCCAAATAAACTCCAGCACTGATCACGGAGCGGATTGAATGACATATAAAAGTAGATCTACATTTATTTAAAGGCTCAACTGCAAGTCCAAGAACTGCACAGGCATTTCCCCTAATAGCGAGTTATGGGACAATTTTATGGTCTCTTCTATAAGGCTGCCATCATTTATAGGACACAGAGATGGAGAATTCTGCGCTGACCCTAATGATCGGCCAACACATACGTGAGGGCACTGGAAAGGAAAGCCCCACAGGAGATGTATGGCATCCGTGTACGGTACAGTATAGATCCTGGAGGTGTGGGTAGGGTCCATATATAAATCTCTAACATGTGCTGCAGTTTATGCCATCACACGTCTGCCGACGCTCCAGGACAGTAACTAGCCACTGCTGATCTCCGGTAGCCAATTCCCGGGGACCGGAGCCAAGATACCCACTAACCTGGAGGGATTCCAGGAAATACAACTGCAGCTCAGCTTACAGGAGATTTCATGCTGCAGAGACCACTGGCTGAGATTCATCACATCAGGGGCTTCGTATATTCTCACCACACCATCTGCAGAGCAGGTCGCCAACATCAGGCCAATATGCTTGGGAGCAAACTTGACGTCGGTCACGGACGTCCTGCTGTCCACCAGTGTAGTTCTCTTCACCTAGACATACGTGATCGAAATTAAAAATAATATTTTTTACAGAACTACTTTACAAAAGGTCAAAAGAATGTATGAAATAAGTTATAGTTTTGTTCACAAAATTAGTCCCCCACCCTGTTGTGTATGTTGTGTTGTAAGGCTAGTCTACACCTTCAGGGAGATTTTTCTTTAATTTACTTAAATGTATGCATTTGGGGCTAAAAAGATTTTTTATTTTTTTTTTTACAATAAGGCTGTGTGCAGACGCTGCGGATTCATCCGTGCGGATTTTGCAAAATCCGCAGATAAATCCGGAGGTCAAAAGACCTGTGGTTTATCTGCGGATTGGCCTGTGGTTTTGCCCTGTGGTTTATCACCTCTACAATGGAGGAGATGGTAAACCGCTGCAGAATCCGCAGAAAGAATTGACATGCAATTCTTTCTGCAGATTTGAAACCGCAGCAAAATCCGCGCTGAAAATTCCGCAGCATCTGCACAGCGGTTTTTAATTCCCATAGGGAATAATGGTACTGTACACCGCAGCAGAAACTGCTGCAGATCCGCAGGGCCAAATCCGCAACGTGTGCACACAGCCTTTCATTTCACTCCAAATTTGGCACAGTTTGCCTCCTATAGCCTCTATGTTGCACGCCATAGATGGCTGCAGAATGAGTTAACGGAGATTCTGTTTGTGAGCTCCTCCCCTCCCTTCACAATACCATTTGCCCAAATTACTGCATGCAGGGTTTATTCTTCTATACATATAGTCCAAGTCCCTCCATAACTGAGGATATCCACATGAAGTGCAAGATTAGGCTCAGTGGACAGTGTGGCAATGTCAATATTATTTGTTTTGTGCCAATATAATTACATGAAAAAAATAAATAAATAAAAAAATAATGAACAAAACCCCCTGATTTAAGCAATAGGTCATTTTTGGATGACACATTACCTTTATTTTCACAGCAATCAGTCTATATACCATCAAGTCTATACAGGAGGAAATAACGGGCAGCTCTATGCAAAGCAAAACAGTGTTCAACAATCGGGCGTAACATTTGACTAAAATCAAAACTGGATCAAAAATTTCAAAAGGGTGGAAAATAAAAAAAAAAAAAAAAAAAAAAAAAGATCATCAGAATATCTGCCATACGATCCCAGATGACCAAATCAATGCACGAATCCAGAGCGGCAGTGACCGTGCATTAGTCTTAACAACCCTCCTGAGGACACTTACAGCTCTGGACGGCGGGCGGCGACCCGGCCAGACACAGGATTACATACACCACTGTGACACTGTGATTCCTGTACATACAATGAAAGCGCAAGATCCTCTTACCCAAT
Source organism: Dendrobates tinctorius (assembly GCF_039654945.1). Lineage (NCBI taxonomy): Eukaryota > Metazoa > Chordata > Amphibia > Anura > Dendrobatidae > Dendrobates > Dendrobates tinctorius. The sequence goes on from NW_027361783.1 coordinate 23,791,984, forward strand.
GACTTTGTCCTCTAGGCTTGTCGTTAGATTCGCCTACGATTTCTTCCCACACCGCAGCCGTTCTGTCAAATGAACATGACGCCAGCACCTGACCAAACTCCGGATGGGCCCACGTTACCCGCCATACCGACCCGCTGTGTGTCTGAACACAGGCATGAAAATTAGTATCTGGCCACATTACACTTAAAAGGGGTTGTCTGAGCAAAATTAAACTTTGCCCCAAGAGACTGGATGTGTAAAGCCAATGGCTAGTGATAATGGCAAGGAGGCTGGAGAAAGGGTCTCCACGCAGGACGTAAAGTGCCCTGAGCTGAACCCAGGTGGGTGCCAGTAAACATGGCCGAGTTTGTTCATTGTCACATAACCAGTCCCCTAAGGAAAGTTTAATATTCCTCTTTAAACACACATCTATTAATAGACAGAAATGGAGAAAAAAAGGAACAATAGGAACCATATTTATCATACGCATGCTAGTCTCCACAACAGAAATTCCACCAATAGGTATGTGTTGGATGCGGTAAATCTGCATGGTTCAGTGAACACATAAGGATCTACCTGTATGGTTAGAAGATCGCAACGTTTTGGACGCAGCGAAAATATGCTGCATCCAAAGTGCTGCTACTTCCGGATTGTGGGAACGTAGCCTAAGACTGACCAACCATCAGGGGATCTCACCATTTCCAGCTACATCTACCAACAATATGTCAGGGTTGGACAGGTTGAATCTTTTTTCGAGGGAAAGAAAAGCATTAGAATAAATGGCTCCAGATATGGTCGACATCTGGTTGTCTATTACTCCCAGAGAGACAACGTTCATCACTGGGCACAGACACTGAGCGAGAACTTCTCATGAAATAATTTCTGTCTGTTCACACGACATCTTTTATACTCAGGCGAACTCGCCAAGATACTTCTATAAGTCGGCCTTTATTTCTGAAGCTTTTGTGATTGTTTTATGAGCATTTTTCTGACGGGTTTGGCTGTTGGTGGGTTCTCCCATGATTTTTCTGACATCTTTTTACTATCGTCAAGAAGAGAAGCAAGAAGTGTAAGTTATGGCAAGGATCACCTTAAAGGGAACATGTCACCCCCCCCAGGCGTTTTTAGGTAAAAGAGCCACCTTGTGCAGCACTAGTGCTGCGCTCTGTCAATGTGGCTCTTTTACTTAGCATCCGTTCCACCGCAGAAATAATGGTTTTTAAAATTGGTCAAAAATGCCTGAATTTTGACAGGGGGGCAGGTCTTTCCCCCTCTGACAGACGCCTCGCAACCATCAGTCATTTATTTCTTCAGTATTTGGCGCCACCTCCTCAGCTTCTTTTTAAATCATGGCGCCTGCGCTGTACTATATCTTCTTGGGCATGCGCAGTTAGCACTACCCGTGCTCTCACATCACATCCCGGCCTTCCTATCGCGCGGCCAGAGATCCCACCCTGCAGTCGCTTATGATTTATTCACACTGCGGGGCTGGGAATCTTGGGCATGAGAGACGCAGAGAACTACTGGGCATGCCCAAGATTCCCAGCCCCTCAGTGTGAATAAATCATAAGCGACTGCAGGGTGGAGCCTCTGGCCGCGCGATAGGAAGTCTGGCATGTGATGTGAGAGCACACACAGTGCTAACTGCGCATGCCCAAGAAGATATAGTACAACGCAGACGCCATAATTTCAAAAGAAGCCGAGGAGGCGGCACCAAATACTGAAGAAAGAAATGACTGATGGATGCGAGGCGTCTGTCAGAGGGGGGAAAAGACCTGCCCCCCTGTCAAAATTCAGATATTTTTAACCAATTTTAAAAACAACTAGATGTGTATTTCCTGAAGGAAGTACAGATAGTGCTTTGAAATGGAGCCCGGGCTGCCCCTTTAAGAGAGACTTGCCTGCTGCCCCTGCAAGACTTTCAACTCAGGATCCGTTTTAACTGTGGGTGCCTCTCAGGGGCCACTTTGGCCTGTGGGGCCTCCAGGGTCCAATTTGGTGGGTGGGGGGCCCCCCCCCAGGGTCAGATTTGGAGGCCAGGGTGGCTCAGCCTCTGATTTGTAGACCAGGGTCGATCAGCCTCCGATTTGGAGGCCGGGGTCAATCAGCCTCTGATTTGGAGCCTGGGGTCACTCAGCTTTCGATTTGGCGCGCCGGCCCTTTTAGAATCACTTTGGCGCGTCGGCCCTTTAAGAGCCAGTTTGGCTCACTGGGCTTCTAAATCCACTTTGGCGCACATTCTCTCTCAGGGGCATGCGTCATGTGATGAAGCTAGATTTGCATTAGTGCTGTGGGTTTCGCTTTAAGAGCTGAAATTATCTGCCAGAAACTCTGTCCTGGAGAGATAATGTGACGTTCGTAGGCGTTGGCATAGTAACTGGGTGTGCCTGCGCATATCAATGAGCTTAACTGCCATTTGAATTGCCTCAGGGCATGTTTTCCCTGTGGCAACATTTTCCCATTGAAATGCATTGAGACAGAGCATTCCAATGACAGGAAAAAAGTTTTTAAAACACAAATTGCGCAAAAACTACAAATCCGATCGACACGAAAAACACTTAGCACACCACTCGTGGACGATGGCTTCGAAACGACACCTCAACGGAGTCTGTGCGTGTAGCGGTTCGGGCTGCATTAATTGCGGAAATCAACTGAATAATAATAATACGAAGAAGAAGTTAGCAGCGTTCGGCTTACAATATAGTGGTTTTTTTAAAGCACTATAATTATTTCTGAGGTGGAAGGGACGCTAAGTAAAAGAGCCACATTGACAGAATGCCGCACTAGTGCTGCACAAGGTGGCTCTTTTACTTAAAAACGCCTGGGGGGGGGTGACAGGTTCCCTTTAAGTAAAAATAAACAAGGTTTTTATTGAAAATCAAAAATACAAGCCAAACAAAAAAAACATTTTAAAAACAATTATAAAGCCAATCGGCTTAAACAATCACCGGAGGACCATGTAAGGGCCAAGTCAGATTCCTCCACTGTGTGCACCGAGGTGTGCTAAAGATATTGCACTCTTAAAAGACAAGTCCTAAAAAAATAACTGTTCTGAAACAAAAGGCAATAAATCAAGTACAATTCATGGGTAATGAACAGTTAAAGATGGAAAAAATACTACATATTATTTTAGTGTTATAAAGCCCTCAGACAAGGATAACTGTTAATGATTGATAAATAGGACAGGGGCAATTTTCTGTAGAATCCGAAAAGTAAAGATACAACAAAACATAATAAGAGGACACTGAGGTCCAGATGGGTAAAAACCATGTAGGACCCACTAGTAGAAGTAAGAGATAGACATCACCCGGTCCCATCAAGGTTTGTGGGGAGAAAAGAGCACCAACGAGTATCGCCACACAGTGTAGCTTCTTCAGGGAAAGGGATATCGAGAGAGAGAGATCTGCTTCTTTCTCTGCCAGAATTGATCAGCCATTATCAAAATTCTCAATTCTGAAGTAAAATCTGTATTCAGTCAAGACTTTCCCATTACTGAAATTACCCTCCTATAAAATCTTGTCAGTAAGCTCCGGTCATCTCCTCTCAGTAAAAGAAAGTGTCTTCACTGAATAAAGATTTTGGGTTCGCTCACATCCGCATAAAAAAATAAACAATTAATCTGATGTTCATTCTGAAGTCGGACGAGATTCACGTGGGTGTGTGACTTTCTCTCACCTTCCATATGACATCCATCTGACATCCGAATGCAGTCCGTTTTTATCATCTTTTACATACTGTAATTCTTTATGTAACTTCAAGCTACTTTACAAACCTAATAAAGCATCATATATACAGATATAGACAGACCTGGTGCGGTGGAAATCGGGCTTGGGGTTGATGTCAGCTGGGATTTGTCAAAATTCACAGCAGCCATCAAAAAAAAAAAAAAAAAAAAAAAAGGCATACAGGCCTGACGTAGTCCACAATTGGAATGCTGAAGAACATAAAAAGAGAGAAAAAGACAAGACACTGTCCCTCATTCACCAATCTATTAATTAGAAAACAAATTCCCATGCAGGTCTGCCGAAGTCCATGGCAAACCCAGAATCCAACGTCCAAAGGGTACGAAGCCTAGTTCAGTAACTACACTACTCAGAGGTGAAGAGTCACGCTGACCTCTATGACACTCGGCGACGCTGATGAGCAGTGCAGTTACTGACATCACCTCTGTTCAGAGTCACCGGGTTCTCGCGGAGCGCAGAGGGACTTGAGTGGCTGCTGCTACAACCTGTGGAGCTTTGTTCTCAGAACGAGGCTCCATAGCCTTTGGATGTCGGATTTGGGGGAACTTTTTGTTTTCTAATATATTGAACAAGGGACAGTGTCTTGATTTTATTCCTCTCTTTTTAGGTTCTTCAGGTTTCCATTTGCGGACTACGTCAGATTCCCTGGAATAAACCGGACCTGCATGGCTTTTTTTTTTGGCGAATCAGAGAAAGCGCGCGTGTGTGGGGGTGGTTTTTTTTTTTTTTTAAATAGTGTACCCTGATTGCCACAGCACCAGGGCAATCGGGAGGAGCCGGGCTGAGCACAAGAACTGGCGCATCTAATATGATGCGGCACTTCTGGGGCAGTTGAAGACTTGTATTTTTAGACTGGGAAGGGCCGAATAACTAGGGACCTTCCCAGCCTGATAATATAAACTCTGAGCTGTCTGCTTTACTTTTGCTGGTTATCAAAAATAGGGGGGACCCCACGTTTTCATTTATTTAATAGGTTAAACAAGGCTAAACACCCTTTAGTGCCCCATGAAACACACTGAAGGGTCCTAGTTTATTTCTAGGGATTATCGAATAGCTTCAGGTAAGTGTTTATCCGAATAGTTATAGTACTTACCGAATAGCTGCCTCGATAACCCAGATACCTGCAGCGCTCCCACTAATCAGCTGTTCGGCGCCACAGCTGCATGTGTCGAGGCTGTGTGACAGTCATAACACATGTATGGAGAAGCCTGTGTGCTATCCATGCATATGTTGAACAGCTGATTATTGGAAACGCTCCAGGTATCTGGGTTCCAGATGAAGCTATTCGGTACGCGTTATAGCTGTTCGGACAAGTGTTTATTCGAAGCTATTAGATCATCCCTATTTATTATATGTAGGGGGCTGTCACATTAAATATCTACAGAACATCTATCTACTACCTATTCTCAGGGTTTGGGCTGTAAACTTACTGTACTTGGCTGATGAAATTTCGTGGTTCGTTTGAGAGGTGTGCGAGAAAAAGAGAAAAAAAAAAAAAAAAGGACTTCACAAGTATGGTCTTTGTGCCTTCGGTTTTTCTCTTCGCATCCATTGGCAATCCTCGGTCATTTTACGCGGCCATACGCTGCAGGTTTTTTCTCAGCACAAATCCAGCTGAGGAAGAACTCACAGGTGAGCACAGCCTCACAGAACACCACTGATGCGAGCACATTAGCACACTGCACTCAGTGTATATACGCAGATGGGAGCGAAACCTTTACCTCAGAATGGAGTATTTTGATAATGACTAATCAATTCCGGTAGAGACAGAAGCAGCTCTCTCCAATATGATCTATTACAAAGTTGCTTATTTTCATGCGTACTATTCATTCATGAAATAAAAATTAAAATGACGGCTACTCTAAGTAAATCTATTATGTTAGGTGATTCCACAGGGAAATCAGCCTGAAAAGATGTCATGTGCACATACCCTTACAATAACTTCTAGCAGTTTCTATGACGTTCTCATGGTTCATATGAGAAAAAAGAAAAGGGACCATGCAGTATCTGTATTAAATTACCGTATATACTCGAGTATAAGCCGATCCGAGTATAAGCCAACCCCACTAATTTTGCCTCAAAAACATGGGAAAACTTATTGACTCAAGTATAAGCCTAGGGTGGGAATTGCCGAAGATACTGGTAAATTATAAAAATAGATAAGAATAAAAGTAATGCTGCACAGTGAATAATGGTGGCCCAAATACCATAATGCTGCACAACATATGCCCCCATAAATGCTGCACAGTGAATAATGGTGGCCCAAATACCGGTACCGTAATGCTGCACAACATATGCCCCCATAAATGCTGCACAGTGAATAATGGTGGCCCAAATACCGGTACCGTAATGCTGCACAACATATGCCCCCATAAATGCTGCACAGTGAGTACCGTAATAGTGGCCCCAATGCATGATAATTTATTGGCCAAGTGATAGAATTACCGGTAATCCTATCATGTTGCTGCTGCCCCTGCTGGAATTTAAACAAAAAAACACTATATACCGTACTCACCTCCGTTGCTGACAGCTGCTCCTGAGCGTTGCCGGCTCTTCAGTGACTCAGGCAGAGGGCGCGTGCTATCCACGTCATCGCACCCCCTGTACGTCACTGCCAGAAGAAGGAAGGCGGGAGAGAGAGAGGCGCGCAGCGACTTGTAACACCGCCGCCGGGACACTGACAGGCTGCAGGGGACCACAGACACATACCGGTGACCGCGGAGATGACGGGGACCAGGTAAGTTTGAACCGTAACCCGATTATAAGTCGAGGGGGGTCTTTTTCAGCCCAAAAAGGGGGCTGAAAAACTCAGACTTATATTCGAGTATATACGGTATTATGCGGTGCACAAATACGTGCAAATCACAAACATACAAAGGGTAGCCATTAATAAATACAAGAATGACACTATTGCTATACATGTACAAAACATGAGGCTCTTGGTTTACAATTTTTTTATGAAAAAGTGTAAGAGCCAACCAACCACACCAAGTGACCAGAGTTTGGATCGACCCTACCTATACAGACTCACCTCTCCATGTGCCCACACAGGGCAATGGGGAAAAGTAGCTTATAATAGAACTGCTTGGGGAGAGATGGGTGGGATAAGGAAGCACAATCTGGGAGGGGGCTACACTACCAAAACCAACTGCAGATAAAAAAAAAGTCTGGGCAACATGGAGGCGAGTCCCTGGAGTTAGGGTTCATCCATGAGACCGGTTTGCTGTGGTTGGATGGCTTTTACACTTTTTTTTTTTTTTAAATACAAAAAGATAAGGGGAACCCATCATCTCTAAAGGCTATTAACCTACAGATATTAGGGTTAATGGCGTGTCAAGGCTACACGAACACTGCATTGAAAGCCTGGCTACAGGGAGGAAAAGGGGAAAATAACTTTATTCCTACCAGCAGCCTCAGGCTTTCAGTCATAGTGGAGCAACGTCAGTCACTGCTCAGTACATAGTGAGTGGCGGCACGCCCCGGCACTGACTGACAGCTGGCTCAACAGCTCATCAGTACAGAGCCGGCTGTCAGTTAGTGCCGGGGAGCGGTTATAGCCACTGCTCACCATGTACTGAGCGGTGACTGAAGCCACTCCTCTATAACTGAAAGCCCAACGTTGCTGGGAGGAATAGTATTAAGTTACGTACCGGTAACGGTATTTTTCGGAAGCCCATGACAGCACCACGAGAGAGGGGATCCGCCCTTTAGGAACAGGAAACCTACAGATACAAAAAGGGCGGCACCTCTCCCACGCATCAGTTGGATTACAGAGCTTGAGAGGCTACCATGGTTAGTACACAACATATAATATATACAACCTATCTACCAGAAATATTTTATACCATCTCCCACATACAGTAAATTGTGGACAATCTTCTAAAGGAGTGCACCCCTATATGTGAACAAGGGAGGGAACTAAGGGTGCTGTCATGGGCTTCCGAAAAATACCGTTACCGGTACGTAACTTAATACTTTATTCGGACTCCCATGACAGCACCACGAGAGAATTACAGAGATGTAAACTAACTTAGGGAGGGACTACAGCCTGCAGCACCCTTAGCCCAAAGGTGAGATCTGAGGAGGCACCCATGTCTAACCGGTAGTGGTTAAAAAAGGTGGAAGGAGATGACCAGGTGGCCGCCTTACATATCTGATCAATTGACACTCCAGATCTTTCTGCCCAAGATGATGCCATGGCACGAGTGGAATGCGCCCTCAGGTTCTGCGGAGCCGGACCTCCACCTGCTGTGTAGGCAAGAGAGATAGCCTCCCTAATCCACCTTGCTAATGTGCGTTTCGATACCCTACAACCTTTCCTGGGACCTTGGAAGGATAGGAATAATGCATTCTCCTTCTTCCAAAGATCCGTGGCTGCTAAATATTTAAGTAAGCATCTCCTAATATCTAATGCCTGAAGTTTTTGCTCCTTAGGGTTGGTCGGATTAGGGAGGAAGGAAGGCAGAACTATCTCTTGTGTCCTGTGAAATTGTGATGCTACCTTGTGAAGGTATGCTGGATCTGGCCTTAGGATTACTCTATCCTGTAAGAACTCTGTGTAAGGGGGTAATCTGGAAAGTGCCTGTATGTCGCTCACTCTACGTGCGGATGTTATCGCTACTAGAAATGCTGCCTTAAGAGATATAATCTTTAATGAGGCAGAATCCAAAGGTTCAAACGGACTCTCTGTCATGGCTGTAAGGACTAAGTTTAAGTCCCAAGGCACACATCTGTCTTTGTGTATGGGTCTCGATCTAGCCGCTGCTTTGATGAACCTTGCTACCCAATAGTTATTGGCAATATCACATGCAAACAAGGCTCCTAAGGCTGAAACCTGTACTTTTAATGTACTTGTGGAGAGACCCAATTCGAGACCCCTCTGGAGAAACTCCAGAATATGTTTCGTGGGAATTCCGTCTCTGACATCAAACTGAAAGGTGGACAGGAATTGCTTCCAGGTCCTAGCATAAATGTTAGTGGTAGTCAGTTTTCTGCTTTTTAGGAGGGTATCAATTAAATTTTTGGAGAACCCTCTATCCTTTAATAGAGTCCTCTCAAACACCACGCCGTCAAATGGAGTCCCGCTACTTGCGGGGGGCTGACTGGCCCCTGGTAGAGGAGATCCGGAAGGTTTGGTAGTACCCAGGGATCGCATACCGACATGGTCCTCAACCATGCGAACCAGGTCCTCCTGGGCCAAAAGGGGGCAATTAATATGACTCTTGCCCGATCTTCCCTGATCTTCCTCACTACCAGAGGTAGAAGATTTAATGGTGGGAAGGCGTATGCCAGAGAAAAGTTCCATCTTATCAGGAGGGCATCCACTGCCAGTGGATTTTCCCTGGGATTCAGAGAGCAGAACGATTTTTCTTTTCTGTTTTCTCTGGTGGCAAAGAGGTCTACCTCTGGCTGACCCCATCTGCTGACAATCTGGTGGTAAATATCCCTGTTCAAAGCCCATTCTCCTTGCTTTAGAGCCTTGCGGCTTAGAAAGTCTGCCTTCACGTTGTCTTTTCCTTTGATGTGGAGGGCTGTTAAAGATAGAAAACTTTCCTCTGCTATCTGAAGGAGACGTTCTGTTATCCGCATCAGGGCGTCGGAGCGGGTTCCACCTTGGTGGTTGACATATGCTACCGCTACCTGGTTGTCTGAGAGTATCCTCACGTGATGGCCCTGTAGGTACATAATGAGTTTTTTGACTGCCCGCTCTATCGCCAATAGCTCTCTCTCTTTGGATGAGATCTCAGCATCAGAATCCCAACGTCCCTGTACCACTATGTTCCCCATATGGGCCCCCCAACCGAAGGGACTAGCGTCTGTGGTTATAATACGGGTTATCTGCGTTACCCAGGGCACCCCTGAGGCTAGGTTCTTGTCATCGAGCCACCATCTAAGCGACGTAACAGCTGAGGGGCTTAGCAACACTCGACCTTGTAAGGAGCCTTTCAAGGCCCTGCTATAAACCAGGACGTCCTTCTGAAGGGCTCTAGTATGGAATTGTGCCCACCTGACTGCTGGGATGCATGAGGTTAGAGAGCCTAACAGGGACATGGCCTGTCTGAGGGTCATAGAAGGATTATCAATCGCCCGAAGAACCTGCTGCTGTATCTTTTGCAATTTATCCAATGGTAATAGACACCGCTGAGTTTCTGAATCTAATAGTAAGCCTAGAAACTTCTGTATCTTTAACCCCTTCCTGACATCAGACGTACTATCCCGTCCATGGGACCCGGGCCCCTATGCCCATGGACGGGATAGTACGTCTAGCGCGATCAGCGGCGCCCACGTGGTGAGCGCCACTGATCGCGGCCGGGTGTCAGCTGATTATCACAGCTGACACCCGGCACTATGTGTCAGGGACGGTCACGGACCGCCCCCGACACGTTAACCCCTTGCACACCGCGATCAAACATGATCGCGGTGTACCGGGAGTTAAAGGGAAGCATCGGCAGGGAGGGGGCTCCCTCCGTGCTTCCCTGAGCCCTCCACGGCAGCGCAATGTGCAGCGCTGCTGCGGGGAACTCCTTTCCTCCAGGCCCCCGGATCCAAGATGGCGACGGGGGCCTGGAGGAAGCTGGCTTCCTCAGTGCCTGCAAAGCGCAGGCATGAGGAAGCCTTGTGCACTGCCTGTGACAGATTGCTGATCTGTCACAGTGATCTGTGATGTGACAGATCAGCGATCTGTCACAGGACAGTGATGTCCCACCTGGGACTATGTAATAAAGTAAAAAAAAAAAAAATAAAAAAAAAGTGTAAAAATAATTTAAAAAAATCGCCAAATAAATTAGTAAAAAAAAAAAAAAAAAAAAAATATTCCCCAATAAATTCATTTTTTGAAAATAAAAAAAACCAAAACAATAAAAGTACACATATTAGGTATCGCCGCGTCCGTAACGACCCGCCCTATAAAACTGTCCCATTAGTTAACCCCTTTAAGCGAACCCCTAAAAAATTAAAAATAAAAAACGAAGCAAAAAATAATGATTTATTATCATACCGCCAAACAAAAAGTGTAATAACGCGCGATCAAAAAGACGCATATAAATATCCATGGTACCGCTGAAAACGTCATCTTGTCCTGCAAAAAACGAGCCACCACACAGCATCATCAGCGAAAAAATAAAAAAGTTATAGCTCGCAGAATAAAGCGATGCAAAAATAATTATTTTTTATATAAAATAGTTTTCATTGCATAAAAGCGCCAAAACATAAAAAAACGACCTAAATGAGGTATCGCTGTAACCGTACTGACCCGAAGAATAAAACCGCTTTATCAATTTTACCGCACGCGGAACGGTGTAAACGCACTCCCCCAAAAGAAATTCATGAAACGCTGGTTTTTGTTCATTCTGCGTCCCAAAAATCGGAATAAAAAGTGATCAAAAAATGTCACGTGCCCGAAAATGGTACCAATACCAACGTCAACTCGTCCCGCAAAAAATAAGACCTCATATGACTCGGTGGGTCAAAATACGGAAAAATTATAGCTCTCAATATGTGGTGATGCAAAAACTATTTTTACAATAAAAAGCGTCTTTTAGCGTGCGACAGCTGCCAAAAATAAAAACCGCCATAAATAGTAAATCAAACCCCCCGTTATCACCCCCTTAGTTAGGGAAAAATAATAAAATTTAAAAAATGTATTTATTTCCATTTTTCCATTAGGGCTAGGGTTAGGGCTGAGATTAGGGTTAGGGGTGTGTTGGGGTTCGGGTTGGAGTTAGAATTGGGGGTTTCCACTGTTTGGGCTCATCAGGGGCTCTCCAAATGCAACATTGCGTCTGATCTCAATTCCAGCCAATTCGGAGTTGAAAAAGTCCTATGGTGCTCCTTCCCTTCCATGCGCCCAAACAGTGTTTTACCCCCACATGTAGGGTATCAGCCTACTCAGGACAAATTGCAAAACAATTTTTGGGGTCCAATTTCTCCTGTTACCCTTAGGAAAATAAAAAATTGGGGGCAAAAAGATCATTTTTGTGGAAAAAAATGATTTTTTTATTTTCACGTCCGAGCGTTATAAACTTCTGTGAAGCACTTGGGGGTTCAAAGTGCTCACCACACATCTAGATAAGTTCCGTGGGGGGGTCTAGTGTCCAAAATGGGGTCATTTGTGGGGGGTTTCCACTGTTTAGGTACATTAGGGGCTCTCCAAAGGCAACATGACACCCGCAGACCATTCCATCAATGTCTGCATTCCAAAACGTCACTACTTCCCTTCCGAGCCCTGACGTGTGTCCATACAGTAGTTTTCTCCCACATATGGGGTGTCAGCTTACTCAGGACAAATTGGACAACAACTTTTGGGGTCCAATTTCTCCTGTTACCCTTAGGAAAATAAAAAAAATCCTGACTAAAAGATCATGTTTGTGGAAAAAATATGAATTTTTTATTTTCACGCCCGGGCGTTATAAACTTCTGTGAAGCACTGGGGGGTTCAAAGTGCTCACCACACATCTAGATAAGTTCCTTGGGGGGTCTAGTTTCCAAAATAGTGTCATTTGTGGGGGGTTTCCACTGTTTAGGTACATCAGGGGTTTTCCAATCGCGACATGGTGTCCGATCTCAATTCCAGCCAAAAACGTCAAATGGCGCTGCTTCCCTTCCGAGCTCTGCCATGTGCCCAAATAGTGGTTTACCCCCACATGTGGGGTATCAGCGTACTCAGGACAAATTGCACAATAACTTTTAGGGTGCTGTTACCCTTGGAAAAATAAGAATTGAGGGTGAAAAGATCATTTTTGTGGAAAAAATATGATTTTTTAATTGTACGGCTTTATGTTATAAACTTCTGTGAAGCCCTTGGGGGTTCAAAGTTCTCACCACACATCTAGATAAGTTCCTTAGGGGGTCTAGTTTCCAAAATGGTGTCATTTGTGGGGGGTTTCCACTGTTTAGGTACATCAGGGACTCTCCAAACGTGACATGGCGTCCGATCTGAATTCCAGCCAATTTTGCATTGAAAAAGTCAAACGGCGCTCCTTCCATTCTGAGCTCTGCCATGCGCCGAAACAGTCGTTCCCCCCCACAAGTCAGGTATCAGCGTACTCAGGACAAATTGCACAATAACTTTTGCAGTCCAATTTCTCCTGTTACCCTTGGTAAAATAAAAAAATTGAACCTGAATTATTTTTTTTGTGAAAAAAAGTTAGATGTTCATTTTTTTTTAAATATTCAAAAAAATTCCTGTGACGCACCTAAAGGGTTAATAAACTTCTTAAATGTGGTTTTGAGCACCTTAAGGGGTGCAGTTTTTAGAATGGTGTCACTTTTGGGTATTTTCTATCATATAGACCCCTCAAAGTGGCTTCAAATGTGATGTGGTCCTAAAAATAAAATGGTGTTGTAAAAATGAGAAATCGCTGGTCAACTTTTAACCCTTATAACTTCCTAACAAAAAAAATTTTTGGTTCCAAAATTGTGCTAATGTAAAGTAAACATGTGGGAAATGTTAGTTATCAAGTTTTTTGGGTGCCGTATCTCTGTGATTTAAGGGCATAAAAATTCAAAGTTGGAAAATTACGAAATTTTCAAAATTTTTGCCAAATTTCCGTTTTTTTTCACAAATAAACGCAAGTTATTTGAATGAAATTTTACCACTAACATGAAGTACAATATGTCACGAGAAAACAATGTCAGAATCACCGGGATCCATAGAAGCGTTCCAGAGTTATGACCTCATAAAGGTACAGTGGTCAGAATTGTAAAAATTGGCCCGGTCATGAACGTGCAAACCACCCTTGGGGGTGAAGGGGTTAAGGGCTGAAGTCGGGATTTTTCGTAGTTTAATATCCACCCGAGGTTTTCTAACCTTGATTTAGCTCTATCTGGGATATACAATGGCCCACTGATTTCCCCACAATCAAAAAATCATCTAAATATGGAACAATTAAGATGTCCACTTCCCGTAAATGAGCCATAACCTCGGCCACTATTTTTGTAAATACCCGGGGTGCTGCTGAGAGACCAAAGGGAAGGGCTCTATACTGATAATGACGGACTGTGCCGTCTACTGAAACTGCCACTCTCAGGTACTGCTGGAAATCTGCATGGATAGGTACATGATAGTACGCATCTTTCAAATCTATGACTGCCATAAAACACCCTTTAAACAATATTTTTATTGTTGTATTGATGGACTCCATCTTAAAGGTACGATTAACCAAAAACTTATTAAGGAAACGTAGATTAATAATCGTCCTAAATGTCTTATGAGGTTTTTGGATCAGGAATAAGGGAGAGTAGAACCCTCTTCCTCTCTCAGAATCTGGAACCTCTATCAGGACGTTTTTCTGGCAAAGGCTTAAGACCTCCGCTTCTAAGGCTGCTTGTTCGAGGGGTGAAGATCTTAAAGGAGTTGCTTTAAAGGTATCCCGCGGGACCTGGGTAAACTCCAATCTAAGCCCGGTGGATATTACCTTGCGCACCCAGTCACTATTTGTAATCTGTAACCATGCCGGGAGGAAGGATGACAGTCTACCCCCCACGGGAATTACAAGTCATTGATTCTGTCTCTTTTGATCTCTCGACGAGCGTCTGAACATGTAGCCCCGTACCTCTTCTCCTTCTATCTTCCCATCTGGGACGGTCTCTAATAGGCGAAGAATTGCGCCTTCTCCCCTGACCGAATCTCCTTCTACCAAATGGACGTCGGTAGGACGCAGACCAGAGATTTGGGAATTTTTTCTTGTCGTCCCCAGCTTTCTCAAGCAGATCGTCCAGGGCTGCGCCGAACAAATATTCACCTTCACACGGAATAGCACAGAGCTTCGCCCTGGACTGAATATCCCCTTGCCAGCACTTCAGCCACAGGGCTCTACGAGCCGCATTAGAAAGACCTGCTGCCCTGGCGGCCATTCTTACTGCATCCGCTGAGGCATCTGCTAAGAATGCTGCTCCCTCTTGGATTGTTGGTAGGGCCCCAAGAATTGTTTGCCTCGGTGTACCCTGTTTTAATTGTGACTCCAACTGGTCCAACCAGACCATCATGGACCTGGCCGTGCATGTTGATGCCACTGCTGGTCTTAAGGACCCGGCAGCCATTTCCCAGGTATTCTTAAGGAAGGTATCTGCCCTCCTGTCTAGGGGATCTTTAAGGGATCCCATGTCCTCAAAGGGTAGCGAGGATCTTTTCGATGCCTTCGCAATGGCTGCATCTAATTTGGGGCCTTGTCCCAAGTATTCACTGCCGGATCGTCGAAGGGATATCTGCGTTTGAGGGCTGGTGGTAGCGACCCTCTCTTATCCGGTTTTTTCCACTCTCTGTGGATCAGATCCTGGATTTTCTGTTTTAATGGGAAGACTCTACGCTTCCTCTGTTCCAGGCCCCCGAACATGACATCCTGCATGGATAACTGGGGCTTAGGCTCCTCTACTTCCATTATCCCTCTGACTACTTTGACCAGCTTGTCTACTCGGTCAAGTGGCAGACAAAACCGCCCCGATTCCTCTTCTCCTGAGGAGGACGAGGGAGATGAAGCCTGGGAGTCTCTACTTCTCCTCCATTCTGCCGAGGAATCGGACTCCACCGGGACCTCGCCCCTTAGACTTTCCGGCTGGGACAAAGACTTTAGGGTTTCCTTCATTTCTGCCCTGACTATGTCCCTTAAACTCGCCGCTACCGCGGGCGACTCTTCCGCCACTGTCTGCTGAATACAGGGGGGGCACAATTTTTTGTGGCATTTTTCAGGTAATGGGCATGCACAGAGTGCGCATTCCCTGTGTTTAGTTTTACTTGTAGCCTTCTTCCCCTAGAATAAAACACAGAAGGGGGGTCCCGTCACTGAGTGAACTTTCACGAAGATCACTTACCAGTGCCACAATCAAGTACCGGAGAATGAGGGGGATTTTTCTCAGTCGATGCTCCTGTCTGCCTAGAGGAGCTTTTATGACTGGATTGGTCACTTCGTCCCGCACGTTCCTTACTGTCACGGGACTCATTCTTTTTCTGCTTGACCTGCCGAAGGTCATCCAGGGGCGGCAGGGATGCTTGTCGCTGCTGCCGACGTTGCTGCTGCTGATCGCTCTCCATTACTGCTCGCAATAATGAGGCCAAGGCAAGGCACCCTGCCAGGGTCCTGCCTATATACCCCTCCTCCGGACAGCAGTATTCCTGCCACGCCCCTCCCCCCTTAATAGGGCTCCCTTCCCCAGCTGGCGCCGCACCCGGCCGGAGAGCCGGCGCTTACCGGCGTTTTCGATGGGCGCCGCCATTTTGGTTTCCTCGCGCCTGCGCAGTGGCGCCGCTGACCCCGGAAGCGCATCATCCGCCCGCCCCCTGACGTCACCGCGACCCCGACGTGACCGGAAGTCACGCGGGACGCCCGGGCGCTCCGGAATGTAGCGCTCCCCGGCCTCAGCACCCCGCAGTCGCGCCGGCCCCCGATACCACCGCACATGCGCCGCCGAAGCCGGGAGCCCCCCGGGGGGGAATACTCACCGGCGGCGGCCTTACCCTGGAGACGGACCTCCTCCGGACGCCGCTCCCTGCTGCATACGCCACCGCCGTGCCACCCATCCTGGGCCACTGTGGCGTCCTCCAGGATTTCTGCACCAGGCCGAGGTAGGAGACCCCCTCGCTACCTGTATCGGCCGGCCTGGGAACCGGTTTCTCTGTAGGATCCCGTCCCCTCAGGAACAGGAAACCAACTGATGCGTGGGAGAGGTGCCGCCCTTTTTGTATCTGTAGGTTTCCTGTTCCTAAAGGGCGGATCCCCTCTCTCGTGGTGCTGTCATGGGAGTCCGAATAAAAAGCTCATTTCCTCCGAGCAGCAGGGCGCACAGTGTGGCAGCCACAAGGCTTTAGAGTGCCATTAACCTGCAGATTAACCCCATGTCTACAGGTTAATAGTGTTTTGGGACATTACAGGGACCCTTTAAGTACCTTGTGGTTTTTTTTTAATCTGTATAGCAATAGTGGAGGTCGTGTACGCAGTAGTTGCAGTGTGCTGACATACAGTGTATGTATATACATTCTCATGATTACTGACCAGTTTACAAATAACAGAAAACTGACAGCACATCAAGAACTAGTGTGAACAAGTGCATACCACAAAACAGCTTACATATCAAAATGAGGAAATGGTTGCACTCAATTGCGTAAGGCACATCAATGTGAAAAAAAAAAAAAGTGTGAATAGCGTAATGGGTTTGGAAATTTAGGAAAAACACACGAGATACCTAGCCCAAAATTTGGCCAAAAAATATGAGCCCATTCACCAACGTCAAGGTGATCTCATCGAATGGGTTCCTGACCTAACTGCCTAGTGTGAACACTTACCTCTGTGCCGTCAGTTTTCTGACTGAGCACTCCGCCCTTCACCAAGCTGTGGCTTTAATTCCATCCAATCACATTTGGGTCCGACCTTCCTATAAATACAGGCTTTACCATGTTATTAGCCAGAGGTAAGTGGTCACACTAGGCAGTTAGGTCAGGGACCCATCCGATCAATGAGATCACCTTGACGTTGGTGAATGG
This sequence comes from Dendrobates tinctorius, assembly GCF_039654945.1. NCBI lineage: Eukaryota > Metazoa > Chordata > Amphibia > Anura > Dendrobatidae > Dendrobates > Dendrobates tinctorius. The sequence continues at coordinate 23,809,180 of NW_027361783.1, forward strand.
GCTCACATTTTTTGGCCAAATTCTGTGCAAAGCATCTCGTGTTTTTCCTAAATTTCAAAAGCCATTATGCTATTCACACTTCATGTATTTCACACTGACATGCCTTAATGCAATTAAGAGCAACCATTTCCTCATTTTGATACTGACCAGTTTACATCACAGATAACATATAAAATGTGATTATTAAAGTCACTCCTTTATGGAGTGGCGGCCTTGCAATACTAGCCCTGCCAATCATAACAAATGCCCACGCTCTGCCTCGTACACCGCTATAAAGACATGGCATACATATAAGAGTAGAACACATCCTACCTTCCAACTCGCAGTGCAGTGCCAGTCACCATTTTCACTTTTGTCCCACACCTGCCATAGAAATGATGAATATGTTATTCCGAAGCCGCTGATCTCTGAAGGTTCTTAGAACATTTCCACCTAAAATGTACTTGTATGGGGACGCACAGCCCACTGGCGTGTACAGGGGACGCACAGCCCACCGTGGCAGTATGCTTCAGCCGATGCCTGCACAGGAGACCTCTGAATGCAGCGCCCACAGAAGGGAGGATGAGGTATTACTGAGCGTGTGCAGGATTCTGGGGCCGTAACTGACGTGCATGGGAGGGGGGGGTAGTATTGTAATGAGGGCAGGGATTTAATATGTCCAAATTAATAGGTGATATACGTTTTGGGGGTAACATTCGCTTTAATGGGGTTGTCCGGTTTAAATGAATAAGTCTGCAGTCACTCTGTCCAACTGATAACAGAGACTTATGAATCCTCTCCAGCACAAACACTGTGACCGGCAAGGATTCAGCAGGCACACAAGCATTACACAGCGAATCAGAAGAACTATACTACATTCCTAATTGGAGGTATTTACTAATATTATTATTACACTTACTTATAGGGGGTATTCCCATGTCCAGGATCCTATAAGTCCAAGTGGATCTTTTATTAGTTTCCATTGGTAGCGTGTAAAGAAAAATAGGAACAAATCCCAACTCCAGCTCTCTGCAGAAAGCACTGTGTAAGTCTGACCTGGGCCTTATGCGAAGTGTCCATGGGGTGAACACCGAGGCTTTACACTGCCAGCAGAGAGCAGGACATGAGAAGAGAAGGTATGTGCAAGTGGATACAGTGTGGAGCGGAGCGGGGGCTAGAGGGGCCCACGTCACTCTGGGCTGCGGATGGAGGGGCTTCCCTGCACTCTGTCACAACGATACATGAGCGCCCAATACGGGGCATCACTGCAAGACCACTGCTGCAGGGGAAAATAGCCCAACACCGCTGGCGTCCTCACCCCATCTCCGGGCTTCAGGACATGAATGGACCGCTGCAGCCAGTCACTGAGGGGAAACCATGGCAATAGTATAGAGAAGGGTCAGGTGGAAGATTTTATTCTGGGCTGGTGGACCCTCCAAAACTACCTGCACATAAGATAAAGTATAAACAATAATAACACGTCAGGGCCGCCACGGGACCGACGCCAGGGCCGCCACGGGAACGACGCCAGGGCCGCCACGGGACCGACGCCAGGGCCGCCACGGGACCGACGCAACACACTGTTCTGTAATTCTCACTGTGGTCACAGCCAGAAATGTCAGCTGTCAATCATGTAGCGGTGCGTGCAAAAGAAGAACGTGAGGGGCAGCCCAGTGGGACTCCATATGCAGTGATCTCCATGCCAACCCCCCCGCCTGACACGTGCAGACCCCCCCGCCTGACACGTGCAGACCCCCCCATCTGACACGTGCAGACCCCCCCATCTGACAGATGTGCAGACCCCCCCATCTGACAGATGTGCAGACCCCCCCATCTGACAAGTGCAGACCCCCCCATCTGACAAGTGCAGACCCCCCCCATCTGACACGTGCAGACCCCTCCATCTGACAGATGTGCAGACCCCCCCATCTGACACGTGCAGACCCCTCCATCTGACAGATGTGCAGACCCCCCCCATCTGATAGATGTGCAGACCCCCTCCATCTGACAGATGTGCAGACCCCCTCCATCTGACAGATGTGCAGACCCCCCCATCTGATAGATGTGCAGACCCCCCCATCTGATAGATGTGCAGACCCCCCCATCTGATAGATGTGCAGACACCCCCCCATCTGATAGATGTGCAGACACCCCCTCCATCCGACATGTGCAGACCCCCCCCCATCTGATAGATGTGCAGACCCCCCCCCCCCGTCTGACATATGCAGTCCCCTCCATCCGACATGTGCAGACCATCAGCCCCCGCACTACATGTGTACATGGCCAGGACGTGCCTGCTACCGACCCCATCACTCACTTTCACACTCTGATCACTGGAACAAGTAGCCATTCTCCGGCCATGAAAATCGAAGGAGACATCATGGATGAGATCTCTGTGATCTGCCGAGATACTCCGCGCCACGAACATGCCGACCACTGCGGCTGCTAATGCCGAGTGCTGCTGACGTCACGAGAAGCCCGAGCTCACGTTGTACAGTAGTCAGACGTACTAGTAACTGCGCATGCGCTAAACTTAGCCGCCCTTTACGGATTAGCCAGCTACAAGATCAATCACGTGATGTTAAAGGTCAGGTGACAGGTCATGTTTCCGTGAATGAAAATGAAAGGGCGCGCATGCGCTCTGCTCCCATCTAAACAAGCCGCTTCTCACCCAAATAATATTATCATTGAAGTGTTGGTGTTGCAGCAGCTACCGTGAGGCTTATTCTGGTGAGAGCCGGGCTCAGCCTACACCGGAGCTTAGGTTACATGCCAATGGTAGGTTTTGCAGTTTCCTCCTAGACCGCTAGATGGCAGATTGTGACCTGTCTGCAGTGTTCTGGTGGAGCTTCCTGGTGACTACCTGCTGCTCTCAGCACAGTGAGGGTGTATGCCATGTGGCATTATATGGGCAGCTCTCTCTGGCCCTGTGTAATAACCAGCAATTATATGTGAACTCTCTGGGCCTCAATTTATCATCTGTCACTTTTTTAATTTTTTTTTGTCTTTTATTAATTTACTTTGTTATCTAAAATTCTTCCCAGTGACGCACACTGTTCATGAATTTTCCATAAAATAATTAAAAAAATGCTTTTTACTTTAATCTGTTTTGTGGATATTAGAGCTAAAGTTTTCCTAAAATATCAGAAAATTCCTGCAAATCAAAAAAAAACAAACACAAAACAGGCACAGATACAATCCCAGCGGGGACTGCAGTACGTGTGCACAAATATGGAGAACTTTTCCATAATTCCCAACTAATGAATCAGCTAAGAATAACTAGAAATCCCAAAACACAGAACGCATGATACAGAGACAAAATTAAAAAAGAATAAGGCGACCATGGCACCCCGTCTGCTCCTCACTATTATGTCAGGGGCAGGCTAATGGTGCCTGAAGAGGCATGCCACTGGCAGAGATTGACAACAGCATTTAAAGGGTTAAACAGCAGTGATCAGGGCTAGCTCTGCTCACCTCTGTAAGAGGCAGATGCTGGCTGTAACACTGGCGGACACAGACAGAAAAGGGCCCCTGTGCAAGAACATTATATGGGCCCTTAGCAGCCCAAAGCTAATCATAGTGGACTATTACACCTACTTAGGAGGTAATAGTGGCCCCCTTACTTCTTGGGCCCCTGTGCAGCCGTATGTGCTTCACCAATGATATGTCCACTGCCGGGCTGTATAATACAGTCGGCACATACCAAGTGTGGTGCAGGCTCAGCTCCTAAGCCCGCTCCATGCACATGTACCATACATGTACAGCAGATGAGAGGCACTCCGTGATATTTTGTTACCATATTTATACTTATGTAAATACAATAAAAAGTTTCCCCTCTACATTCAAACTTGCTAGAGTATAAGGATCGGCATAAAAGAAAGACTTATTAGCAAACCAAAACTCCACCCCTCTTTATAGTCTCTGTTGGGACCAGAAGCAATTACGTTCCTTCCCGTCTGTCATGGGACTGATCAAAAGGATGTCATCCCACTGTAATAAGTCACCAGTGACTGAGTGGGTAGGACATAATCATTTCCAATCCCAGTGGAGACCCCAAGAGTGGAGGATAATTGATTTACTAACACTTTTGTAACTTCGCTCTGGGAAAGTTTGAAAAGTCAAAGAAGAGTTGCCAGCAAAGTTTGAAAATGTTTTCACAGTGTAGCAGCACGGTGGCTTTGCAGCGCTGGGGTCCTGAGTTCCAATTCAACCAAGGACAAGATCTGCAAGAGTCTGTATGTTCTCCCTGTGTTTGCGTGGCTTTATTCTCAAAGACCTACTGATAAAGAATTTAGATTGTGAGCCCTAATGGGGACATTGCTGAAAGGTGCTGTGGCATTAATAGCGCCATATAGGGGATGATGACACACAGATCTACATCTCTGGACCAGATATCACCTTCCTACTAAACAGAATCCCTCAATGTCTGTCTGCTATTTCATCCTTCTTCTCCGCTAGATTTCTAAAACTTAATATGGACAAAACAGAATTAATCATCTTTCACCCATCTCACGTGACCCCCCCCCCAACAGACCTAACCATTAAAGTAAACAGCTGCCCACTCTCTCCAATCCCACAAGCTCGCTGCCTCGGGGTTATCCTTGACACTGATCTCTCCTTCAAACCACATATCCAAGCCCTTTCCGCTTCCTGCCGACTTGAACTCAAAAATATTTCACAGATCCGTACATTCCTCAACCAAGAATGTGCAAAAACCCTAGTCCTTGCCCTCATCATCTCCCGCCTTGACTACTGCAACCTCCTGCTCTGTGGCCTCCCCTCTAACACTCTCACACCCCTCCAATCTATTCTTAACTCTGCTGCCCGACTAATCCACCTGTCCCCCCGATATTCCCCGGCCTCTCCCCTCTGTCAATCCCTGCACTGGCTCCCCATTACCCAAAGACTCCAGTTCAAAACCCTAACCATGACATACAAAGCCATCAACAACCTGAGTCCTCCATACATCTGTGACCTAGTCTCCAGGTACTTACCTGCACGAAACCTCCGATCCTCACAAGATCTCCTTCTGTACTCCCCTCTTATCTCCTCTTCCCACAATCGCATACAAGATTTCTCCCGCGCATCCCCTCTACTGTGGAACTCTCTACCACAACATATCAGACTCTCGCCTACCGCGGAAACCTTCAAAAAGAACTTGAAGACCTACCTCTTCCAACAAGCCTACAACTTGCAGTAACCACCGATCCACCAAACAGCTGCACGACCGGCTCTACCCTCGCCTACTGTATCCTCACCCATCCTGTTGTAGATTGTGAGCCCTCGCGGGCAGGGTCCTCTCTCATCCTGTACCAGTCGTGACTTGTATTGTCTAAGATTACTGTACTTGTATGTATTACTGTATGTATACCCCTCCTCACATGTAAAGCGCCATGGAATAAATGGCGCTATAATAATAAATAATAATAATAAATAATAATAATAGGGATGTAATAAAGAATGTGAATGCTACTATCTGGCAATGTGGCTACAAAGTGCTAACAACTTTAGTGTTTTCTGACTGAAGTATACAAGATGTTGAAGACTGCATTCATCCACGTCTGTACATTGGGTGTTTGGCTTCTATTCCATAGACAGCGGTGTTCTGGAACTATAATACAACAGATCGAAAGGGAAACCAAGAGACTGCATTAACTTCTGAGGTCCACCAGGTTCTCCCAAGGTGTTCACTTTATTTGCTGCACTATTATTTCTGTTAGGGCTCATGCACATGTCCGTACTTTTGATCTGAATGTTATCCGTTAAAAAAAAAAAAAAACAGATCGCACTCTTGACAAATGTTATTCATTAACCGAACCTGTGTGCAAAAAAAAAATTTGCATTATGCACTAGTTTCTTCCGTGAATCGGATGAGACCTGCCCATTTAAGTTTATGGGGGCTCAAAACAAATTGGATGACACAGTATAGCATTCAATTTTTATGGATAAATTGCAATACTGTAACGTAGGAAACTGTAAATGGTCTTACATATTATTAATAGTTGCTGTATAAAAGAAAAATTGCATGCAGACTTCTCGTGGATGACAAGTAAGAGAAGAATCGTCCCACTTTTCTGGATTAAACTTTTTACGGTCGTGTGAACCTACCCTCAAAGTGATGAGAGTCTGTAAAGAAACCGTCACTAACAGCAGTTATACTGCCCTACAACTATTGCATCGTGTAACTTGATTCTCATGAAACTTTTGGGCCAGATATCATGCATCACAATTGTCTTTGACTCTTTAGGGTTTTCTTTTGCATATCAGCTCGTGCTGGTAGTTATAATAGTATTTGATCAATCTTTCCCACTGTATATTTTAAACTAAAGAAAGACCCAATTTATTACATAGCGGCTGCTCATTTTGGCAGCAGGAGGGAAATCTAGTGGTAGCACAGCAGAGCCTAGTCATCACACCAGTCCTTCTCCACCCTGCGCTGAGCTGGCATCTGACGCTTCTCTACCCTATGCTGAGCTGGGATCTCAAGCTTCTCCACCCTGCGCTGAGCTGGCATCAAATGCTTCTCTAACCTATGCTGAGCTGGGATCTCAAGCTTCTCCACCCTGCGCTGAGCTGGGACCTGATGCTTCTCTACCTTTTCTGTCTGGTTTTGAGGAGGTGTTTTCTGATGAGGGGTGCAAGGAATTGCCTCCTCATGGGACTTATGACTGTCCTGTTAACTAGCTCCCTGGAGCAAAACTACCCAAATCCAAGTTATACAATTTTTCAGGTCCCTAAACAGGCCATGAAGGAGTATATCGCATAAAGTCTTGCCAAGGGACATATCAGACCTTCTTCTTCCGTTGCTGCAGGTTTTTTTGTCAAGAAAAAAGATGGGAGTCTGCATTCTTGTCTGGTTTTTCAGGAATTAAATCGTATTACCATCCGATACTCTTATCCCCCACTACCACTCATTACAAATTTGTTTAATCAGATTGTTAAAGCAAAATGGTTCTCCAAGTTGGACCTTAGAGGGGCCTATAATCAGATTAGAGTCAGAGAAGGGGATGAGGAAAATGCAGTTTATACCCCTGAAGGGCATTTTGAAAACCTTATCATGCCATCTGAAATGTGTGCTCGCCGTTTAGGAGGTGCAATTGCTGGGTTACCTGGTGTTGGCTGTGGGTTTCCAGATGGATCCTGAGAAGGTCCGCGTTGTATTGGAATGGGACCTTACAGAAAATCTTAAAGCCCTACAAAGCTTTCTGGAGTTTCCTAATTATTATCAGAAGTTTAACTGAAACTTCTCGTCCATTGTCAAACTACTCACGGACATGACCAAAAATGTTTTTCCTCACCTCCAGTATTCATTCAGCTTGAAGTTTCACAGCAATTTATTGTGGAGGCGAACACATCTGAGGTGGGAGTTGTGGCCTTCTTATCATAGGGATTATTTCCTGGGAAATGGCGCCCGTGCACATTCTTCTTTCAGAAACTGTCACCAGCCGAATTATGACATAGGTAATAGAGAATGTTTGTCCTTTAAGGAATGGCATTTTCTGGAGGGGGCAACTCACCCTGTCGTGGTAGTTACAGGTAAAAAAAAATTGTATTTAGAATCTGCGAAAAGCTTCACTCCGAGAAAAGCTAAGTGGTCTTTATTTTTTAAAAGATTTAATTTCTAGACAACTTAATGCCCTGCGGTTAAAAACGTCAAGACTGATGCCTTGTCCCAAAGTTTCCCTGGGTGAGGTAGTACTATTTTTGCCATATGTTGATATTGATAGTGCAGTATTCACATTTATTCCTGCAGGTAAGGGTTGGGTGTCAGTGTTGGCTTCATGTCCAGCAGAGTAGGAGTTTCTGTGTGTTTGCTTGGCTGTGTGAGACTGAACAAAGGCCAGAACCAGAGACTTAGGCAAAGTCATTACTGTACATGAGATTCCTACGGTGGTGAAGGCGCCAGAGACTTAGGCAAAGTCATTACCGCACCTGAGATTCCTACAGTGGTGCTTGTGCATGAGACTTGGGCAAAGCCATTACCGCACCTGAGATTCCTAGAGTGGTGGAGGCGCCAGAGACTTGGGCAAAGCCATTACAGCACCTGAGATTCCTACGATGGTGGAGGAGCCCGAGACTTGGGCAGAGCCATTACCGCACCTGAGATTCCTACAGTGGTGGAGGTGCCAGAGACATGAGCAAAGCCATTAACGCACCCGAGATTCCTACGGTGATGGAGGCGCCCACAGCACCCAACTGTACACGGATGCTCCGGCTGCGAACTGAATGAAAAAGGTTTGAGTATATTTTGTAAGTTGTCAAAAAAATACTTTTTTGCTGAACCTACCTGGGTCACTGAATCGTTATCACGCTGATGTGAAAGCCACTGCCTAACATTAATTAGGGGCTATTGATTCTGATTGATATGTCTTACTGGGAATCTATATTGGGAAACTCTGGTCACAATGTCTGGCCATAACCTTTCCATCCTCTGGTAAAGGTTCTTAGTTAGCCTTACATACAGCTGCTTCGCACAAAGTAAGAATATCAGTCATTACAAACAGAGTGATCTATTTCAAGTGTTTATTTCTGTTTATGTTGAGGATTATGGCTTACAGCCAATGAAGACCCAGACGTCATTATCTCAGTAAATTAGAATAATTAACCAAAAACACAAGCAAACGCTTCCTATGCGTTTAAAAAGGTCCCTTAGTCTGTTTCAGTAGGCTCCACAATCATGGGGAAGACTGCTGACTTGACAGATGTCCAGAAGGCAGTCATTGACACACTCCACAAGGAGGGTAAGCCACAAAAGGTCATTGATAAAGAAGCTGGATATTCACAGAGTGTTGTATCCAAGCATATTAATGGAAAGTTGAGTGGAAGGAAAAAGTGTGGTAGAAAAAGGTGCACAAGCAACCAGGATAACCGCAGCCTTGAAAGGATTGTTAAGAAAAGGCCATTCAAAAATTTGGAGGAGATTCACAAGGAGTGGACTGCTGCTGTAGTCATTGCATCAAGAGCCACCACACCCAGACGTATCGAGGACATGGGCTATAAGTGTTGCATTCCTTGTGTCAAGCCACTCATGACCAATAGACAATGCCAGAAGTGTCTTACCTGGGCCAAGGAGAAAAAGAACTGGAGTGTTGCTCAGTGGTCCATGGTGTCGTTTTCAGATGAAAGTAAATTTTGAATTTAATTTGGAAATCAAGGTTCCAGAGCCTGTAGGAAGAGTGGAGAGGCACACAATCCAAGCTGCTTGAGGTCTAGTGGGAAGATTCTACAATCAGTGATGGTTTGGGGAGCCATGTCATCTGCTGGTGTAGGTCCACTGTGTTTTATCAAGACCAAAGTCAGCGCAGCCATCTACCAGGAAATTTTACAGCACTTCATGCTTCCCTCTGCTGATAAGCTTTTTGGAGATGGAAATTTAATTCTCCAGCAGGACTTGGCACCTGTCCACACTGCCAAAAGTACCAATACCTGGTTTAAAAACAACAGTAACTGTGACAATCTCTCCAGGATGATATCCTTATCCACATAGCGTATGGACATGGTAATTGACTCTTAGGGTACCGTTACACCTAGCGATGCACCAGCGATCCCGACCAGCGATATGACGCGGTCAGGATCGCTGGTACATCGCTAAGTGGTCGCTAGTGAGCTGCCACACAGGCAGATCTCACTAGCGACATCGCTGGGGACGGGGATCGCTACTTACCTGTCAGACGCGGCGATCCTGAGTCCTCCCGCCCGGCTCCACGCGTCGCTCGTCGGCGCCACAGGAAGCGCAGCAGGAAGTGGCCGACGAGAAATGGTCCAGCAGCTTCTCGCGCGATCAGCGATAACCAGCGGGGGAGCCGGTCGGAGGTAAGTATCACATGCAGCGATATCGCTAGGAATATCGCTGCAACGTCACAAAATCGGTGACTTTACAGCTATATTGCTAGCGATAATGCAGTGTGTAACGGGGGCTTTACAGTTATGGTCTCTAAAACAAACTCTCTAGTATCTCACGTCTATTCATCTTTATTATCGACACTCATCACACACTCCCCTCTTTCCCTCCCCATTCTGTTAAGACTAGATTAGTCATGTTATATTTGTTTTTCTACAAATATTTAAAAATTAAGATAAAGTCAAGGACAATATATGACATATTGTGTCTTTTCCTATGTACTTCCCCCTGCGAGGGGATCCTTGTACTCTAATGTGAATGTATTTCATGTTTAATGATGTTTCCTTTTCAATAAAACCGTTGAAACTAAAAACAACATTAACTGTCATGATCCAGACTGGATTTTGAGTCCTGTTTTCCTGGACTGATCATGTAGGGGTTAACCTTTCTCAGCCTCAGTCTGGGTTCAGGTTGTCAACCCAGTTGCCTTTCACCTACGTCTACCTCCGTCACTTCGGATCCCCGATGTGTTCCATAAGACTCTCCTGAAGTCATTTGTACCTTCCTCTGATGGGTCTCCATCACCTCCGCCTCCAGTTTCTGTGGACGGGCAGATGGAGTATGAAGTGGAACAGATTGTGGATTTGCACATGGTCCACAGTTCCTTGTAGTATTTGGTCCATTGGAGGGGCTACGATCCTGAGGATTGATCCTGGCTCCCAGAGTGTTTCATGAGCGGTATCCTGGGAAACCTGGGGGTCTGGTGGTCCCCCCTTGAGAGGAGGGTACTGTCATGATCCAGATCGGGTTTTGAGTCCTGTTTTCCCTTGGAGCAGGAGATTCGTGAGGCTCAGTCTCTTGCTCCTCCGTCATTGCCTGACAACAAGCGCTTTGTCCCGGATCAGTACCGGTTGAGGGTACTCCAGGAATTCCACGATTCTGCTCTTAGTGGGTATCCTGGAATCTCTGCTACTCGTAGAGCTATTGCTAGGCTGTTTTGGTGCTCCTGTATGGCTTCTGATGTCGTGTTTGTGTCTTTCTGTGATACTTGTGCCCATGCTAAAAGCTCTCATTACCGGCCGGCCGGGGAATTGGTGCCACTGGTGCCTGCGGAGGGAAGGTCGGGAAAAAAATTTTAAGTTTACAACTATGACCAAAAGCTTTGGGAATGCATTAATGTCATGATTGGAGCATTTACAGAAAGTATAATAGTGTTAACCATGTAAACATTGAAAATTAGCAGCAACGGTATATACAATATATACATCACTTTTGTTTTTTTGAGTAATTTTCCAAAGCGTTTTGACCTGTGTGAACAATACCAGAAGAGCGCGTGTAGGTAGGTGAGCCGACTGGGGGGTGGTCCTTCTTTCCGCCGTGAACAGACTGATGTGTGTCCAACAGGTCCTCTTTATTGGCCGTCCCTCTGACGACCGCAGCACGACACTTCCGCACACAGGCCCGGGTACCTTTCACTTGCTTCCTTTTCTTGATTGTCGTCCCTCGCGGCTTTTTCACTGTGGCTGCCCTAGGCCTACCACCACAACGCTTCACCCGTCCAAGTCCGTCTGTCTCTGGTACCCCGGCCTTCTCTGTCCTGCGGCTCTCCTGTCAGGGCCACCCCCCTGACTGTCTTCCTCTTCAGTCCCTTCTGGAGCATCTCTCCCTTAAGTCTGCTCCTCTCCTATGCTCCTCTCCCTGGACTGGCTGGCTTCTGGAACTCTCCACCTCTTCTTATATTCCTCCCTGGTAATTCCCCTCTAGAGTTCCTGTATCCACGCCCCCCCATAACTGCGGTTTTGTAGTCATAAGCTGATGTAAAGCCCTTTTCTCACTGCTCTCTGCTCCCATCTTGTGGCCAAACTGCAGTACTACACCATCTTATATTTCTGCTGTCCTTAGTCTCCCCCTAGTGGGAAAACCCAGTACTTCACCCTCCTTCTCCTATGTCTAGCTGTCTCCCACCTTCCTATACAGCAGTCCATTTCCAGCACATTGTACATTAACCCTCTTGCTGCAGACAGGTCCATAGGTCAGTCCACTTCCCCTACACGTGTCCTAGGAAACACTGCAGAGCTCTGTAAGGACATGTGCAGACGGTCAGTAAACGCTGCGGGATGGAGGCTGTGTACTTGTGCAGCGTCCAGATGGTACAGCATAGAGGATGGGAATTCAAGAAATGGTTTGCCTACTATGCGTCCAGGGACGCCTGTGGAGACGGACATGTGGAGCGTCTCTCCACACAGCAGCATGGCTATCTTGTAGTCACGCGATTCTCCACAGGAGAAATGTCACCCACACAATATATTGGATGCGATGGAGCTGCACGGTTCAGTGATCACAAGCGGCATCACCTGCGTTCAATAGCCGGCGGCGGTATGGACACAGCGGACACGTGCTGCCAGTTCCTGATCATCTACACATACCCTATGGGAAATCCAGCGCGTGCCCGCATCAAACCCACACGTTTCAGGTTCCAGCAGTAGAAGGACTAGTATAGGCAGTGGAGAGTCCGGCAACAGCGGAGAATGGCCAGGCGTGCCATGTCCAGTCCTCCGCCTCATATGATCCCATCCCCTCCGGCTCTTGCCATCTATATGTGCCCATATCACAAGCTCCACCCGAGAGCCATAAAGACACGGGTGGATCAGTGGCCCCACACACCGGTCCTGTGCAGTCACCACATTCACTGTGGCCTGTGCTCCTGCACAGGGAAACACTAAACGTCAGCGATAGTCCCACAACACTGCGCCCCCTAACGGTCCTTCCGTCCGCCAGGAGCGCGCAGAGAGCCGGCAGCAATGGCCGCTGTCTACCTGCAGCTCATACTTCACCTCGTACTCCAAGGGATCTCCGACTGGGCGGAGCATCAGCAGGCACCGCCCCTAATGTCACAGCGCGCTGCTCATTGGGTGCAGGGCAGAGCAGCCGGTTGCCAAGTTAGGGATGAGCGAATGATGCTTGGAATGGGGGCGTGGTAGTAACCGGAAGAAGGCGTGGCTGTGAAGGCCGGTGCCGCGGTTGGTGTCGCAGGTCCGGTTGTTGCTTGTTTCCTCTTCTGTTCCCGTAAGCATCGCCGCTGTGTCCCGGGGCCGTGCGGAGAGCAATGCGGCTGGGCGGGGAGCTGTGAGCGCGGCACCAGAGAGCGGCTCCGCCGACGGCGGGAGACATGGAGAACGAGTTCAAGAGCATTGACGAGGAGAACCGCTGGAACCCGCTGTATGGAGTGAGTAGTGCTGTCACGGGGCGACCGTGGGCCGTCACCCGGAATTACCCTCTGTCTCCATAGCGTGTGCTCCCGTATAGCACTCACATGTAGCGTGTGCCCCCCGTATAGGGCTCACATGTAGCGCGAGCCCCCCCGTATGGCGCTCACATGTAGCGCGAGCCCCCCCGTATGGCGCTCACATGTAGCGTGTGCCCCCCCGTATAGCGCTCGCATGTAGCGTGTGCCCCCCCGTATAGCGCTCGCATGTAGCGTGTGCCCCCCCGTATAGCGCTCGCATGTAGCGTGTGCCCCCCCGTATAGCGCTCGCATGTAGCGTGTGCCCCCCCGTATAGCACTCACATGTAGCGTGTGCCCCCCGTATAGGGCTCACATGTAGCGCGAGCCCCCCCGTATGGCGCTCACATGTAGCGTGTGCCCCCCCGTATAGCACTCGCATGTAGCGTGTGCCCCCCGTATAGCGCTCGCATGTAGCGCGAGCCCCCCCATATAACACTCACATGTAGCGTGTGCCCCCCCGTATAGCGCTCGCATGTAGCGTGTGCCCCCCCGTATAGCGCTCGCATGTAGCGTGTGCCCCCCCGTATAGCACTCACATGTAGCGTGTGCCCCCCGTATAGGGCTCACATGTAGCGCGAGCCCCCCCCCGTATGGCGCTCGCATGTAGTGTGTGCCCCCCCGTATAGCGCTCGCATGTAGCGTGTGCCCCCCCCATATAGCGCTCGCATGTAGCGTGTGCCCCCCGTATAGCGCTCGCATGTGGCGTGTGCCCCCGTATAGCGCTCGCATGTAGCGTGTGCCCCCCATATAGCACTCACATGTAGCGTGTGCCCCCCCCCGTATAGCGCTCGCATGTAGCGTGTGCCCCCCCCGTATAGCGCTCGCATGTAGCTCGTGCCCCCCGTATAGCGCTCGCATGTAGCTCGTGCCCCCCCGTATAGCGCTCGCATGTAGCGTGTGCCCCCCCCATATAGCACTCACATGTAGCGCGTGCCCCCCCCGTATAGCGCTCGCATGTAGCGTGTGCCCCCCCCGTATAGCGCTCGCATGTAGCGTGTGCCCCCCCCGTATAGCGCTCGCATGTAGCGTGTGCCCCCCCCGTATAGCGCTCGCATGTAGCGTGTGCCCCCCCCGTATAGCGCTCGCATGTAGCGTGTGCCCCCCCCGTATAGCGCTCGCATGTAGCGTGTGCCCCCCCCGTATAGCGCTCGCATGTAGCGTGTGCCCCCCCGTATAGCGCTCGCATGTAGCGTGTGCCCCCCCCGTATAGCGCTCGCATGTAGCGTGTGCCCCCCCCGTATAGCGCTCGCATGTAGCGTGTGCCCCCCCGTATAGCGCTCGCATGTAGCGTGTGCCCCCCCGTATAGCGCTCGCATGTAGCGTGTGCCCCCCCCGTATAGCGCTCGCATGTAGCGTGTGCCCCCCCCGTATAGCGCTCGCATGTAGCGTGTGCCCCCCCCGTATAGCGCTCGCATGTAGCGTGTGCCCCCCGTATAGCGCTCGCATGTAGCGCGTGCCCCCCGGTATAGCGCTCGCATGTAGCGCGTGCCCCCCGGTATAGCGCTCGCATGTAGCGCGTGCCCCCCGGTATAGCGCTCGCATGTAGCGCGTGCCCCCCGGTATAGCGCTCGCATGTAGCGCGTGCCCCCCGGTATAGCGCTCGCATGTAGCGCGTGCCCCCCCCCCCCCGTATGGCGCTCACATGTAGCGTATGCCCCCCCCCGTATGGTGCTCACATGTAGCGCGTGCCCCCCCCCGTATGGCGCTCACATGTAGCGCGTGCCCCCCCCCGTATAGCGCTCACATGTAGCGCGTGCCCCCCCCCGTATAGCGCTCGCATGTAGCGTGTGCCCCCCGTATAGCGCTCGCATGTAGCGTGTGCCCCCCCCGTATAGCGCTCGCATGTAGCGTGTGCCCCCCCCCGTATAGCGCTCGCATGTAGCGTGTGCCCCCCCCGTATAGCGCTCGCATGTAGCGTGTGCCCCCCCCGTATAGCGCTCGCATGTAGCGTGTGCCCCCCCCCCGTATAGCGCTCGCATGTAGCGTGTGCCCCCCCCCGTATAGCGCTCGCATGTAGCGTGTGCCCCCCCCCGTATAGCGCTCGCATGTAGCGTGTGCCCCCCCCGTATAGCGCTCGCATGTAGCGTGTGCCCCCCCGTATGGCGCTCACATGTAGCGCGTCCCCCCCCCCCCCGTATGGCGCTCACATGTAGCGCGTCCCCCCCCCCCCCGTATGGCGCTCACATGTAGCGCGTGCCCCCCCCCGTATGGCGCTCACATGTAGCGCGTGCCCCCCCCCCGTATGGCGCTCACATGTAGCGCGTGCCCCCCCCGTATGGCGCTCACATGTAGCGCGTGCCCCCCCCCGTATGGCGCTCACATGTAGCGCGTGCCCCCCCCCGTATGGCGCTCACATGTAGCGCGTGCCCCCCCCCCGTATGGCGCTCACATGTAGCGCGTGCCCCCCCCGTATGGCGCTCACATGTAGCGCGTGCCCCCCCCCGTATGGCGCTCACATGTAGCGCGTGCCCCCCCCCCGTATGGCGCTCACATGTAGCGCGTGCCCCCCCGTATGGCGCTCACATGTAGCGCGTGTACCCCCGTATAGCGCTCACATGTAGCGTGTGCCCACCAGTATAGTACTCACATGTAGCGCGTGCCCCCCCCTGTATGGCGCTCACATGTAGCGTGTGCCCCCCGGTATAGCGCTCACATGTAGCGCGTGCCCCCCCCCGTATGGCGCTCGCATGTAGCGTGTGCCCCCGGTATAGCGCTTACATGTAGCGTGTGCCCCCCCCCGTATGGCGCTCGCATGTAGCGTGTGCCCCCCCCCGTATAGCGCT
Source organism: Dendrobates tinctorius (assembly GCF_039654945.1). NCBI lineage: Eukaryota > Metazoa > Chordata > Amphibia > Anura > Dendrobatidae > Dendrobates > Dendrobates tinctorius. Next base: position 23,825,069 of record NW_027361783.1, read on the forward strand.
CGCATGTAGCGTGTGCCCCCCCCGTATGGCGCTCGCATGTAGCGTGTGCCCCCCCCGTATGGCGCTCGCATGTAGCGTGCGCCCCCCCGTATAGCGCTCACATGTAGCGTGTGCCCCCCCCGTATGGCGCTCGCATTTAGCGGTTGCCCCCCCCCGTATGGCGCTCGCATTTAGCGCGTGCCCCCCCGTATGGCGCTCGCATTTAGCGCGTGCCCCCCCGTATGGTGCTCGCATGTGCTCCTATATAGTACTCACATGTAGCGTGTGTGCCCCACCCCCCCACCATGCGGTTGTCGTGTATAGTGTATGCGCCACGTATTGTGCGTGTGGTTGGTGCGTATATAGTGAACATGCCTTCAGACTGCATATGTCCGTGTAGTGCCTGCATATACCGTAAGGGTACAAAGGTTTAAGCTTCTGTGAAAATACTTTCAAAAGTGTTAAGTGTATTTTATCAATGCACAAAAGACATGTAAATCCCGTCAGTACAGTTGTGGCCAAAAGTATTGACACCCCTGCACTTCTGTCAGATAATACTCAGTTTCTTCCTGAAAATGATTGCAAACACAAATTCTTGGGCATTATTATCTTCATTTAATTTGTCTTAAATGAAAAAACACAAAAGAGAATAAAGCAAAACATTGATCATTTCACACACAACTCCAAAAATGGGCCAGACAAAAATATTGGCACCCTCAGCCTAATACTTGGTTACACAACCTTTAGCCAAAATAACTGCGGCCAACCGCTTCCGGTAACCATCAATGAGTTTCTTACAATGCTCTGCTGGAATTTTAGACCATTCTTCTTTGGCAAACTACTCCAGGTCCCTGATATTAGAAGGGTGCCTTCTCCAAACTGCCATTTTTTAGATCTCTCCACATGTGTTCTATGGGATTCAGGCCTGGACTCATTGCTGGCCACCTTAGAAGTCTCCAGTGCTTTCTCTCAAACCATTTTCTAGTGCTTTTTGAAGTGTGTTTTGGGTCATTGTCCTGCTGCAAGACCCATGACCTCTGAGGTAGACCCAGCTTTCTCACACTGGGCCCTACATTATGCTGCAAAATTTGTTGGTAGTCTTCGGACTTCATAATGCCATGCATACGGTCAAGCAGTCCAGTGCCAGAGGCAGCAAAGCAATCCCAAAACATCAGGTAACCTCCGCCATGTTTGACTATAGGGACCGTGTTCTTTTCTTTAAATGCCTCTTTTTTTCTCCTGTAAACTCTATGTTGATGCCTTTGCCCAAAAAGCTCTACTTTTGTCTCATCTGACCAGAGAACATTTTTCCAAAACGTTTTAGGCTTTTTCAGGTAAGTTTTGGCAAACTCCAGCCTGGCTTTTTTATGTCTCGGGGTAAAAAGTAGGGTCTTCCTGGGTCTCCTACCATACAGTCCCTTTTCATTCAGACGCCGACGGATAGTGCGGGTTGACACTGTTGTACCCTCGGACTGCAGGGCAGCTTGAACTTGTTTGGATGTTAGTCGAGGTTCTTTATCCACCATCCGCACAATCTTGCGTTGAAACCTCTTGTCAATTTTTCTTTTCCGTCCACATCTAGGGAGGTTAGCCACAGTGCCATGGACTTTAAACTTCTTGATGACACTGCGCACAGTAGACACAGGAGCATTCAGGTCTTTGGAGATGCACTTGTAGCCTTGAGATTGCTCATGCTTCCTCACAATTTGGTTTCTCAAGTCCTCAGACAGTTCTTTGGCCTTCTTTCTTTTCTCCATGCTCAATGTGGTACACACAAGGACACAGGACAGAGGTTGAGTCAACTTTAATCCATGTCAACTAGCTGCAAGTGTGATTTAGCTATTGCCAACACCTGTTAGGTGCCACAGGTAAGTTACAGGTGCTGTTAATTACACAAATTAGAGAAGCATCACATGATTTTTCGAACAGTGCCAATACTTTTGTCCACCCTCTTATTTATGTTTGGTGTGGAATTATATCCAATTTGGCTGTAGGACAATTCTTTTTGTGTTTTTTCATTTAAGACAAATTAAATGAAGATAATAATACCAAAGAATTTGTGTTTGCAATCATTTTCTGGAAGAAACTGGGTATTATCTGACAGAATTGCAGGGGTGTCAATACTTTTGGCCACGACTGTATTTGCCTTCCTCGGTGCGCACAGATGTTAGAGGAACTCAGCAGGGAGGTTGTGCTAAACATCTTGGAGAATTAACCGCAGAGCTGTGTATGTAGACTTATCTCTTCATGTAATCCTGGGCAGGCTCGGTGATGGCCATGTCATCACTTCCAGGACTCCTTGATGCTGTGGATAGGTGTGAATAACATTGACTGTATCTTTGGGGTCTTTCTGCTGCTGAATAAACAAGTCAGAGCCTCCCTGATGAGACTGCATGATGGATACATTTCTGACACTATCAGTATTCCTCAGCATTGAGGACAGGATACCAAGAAATGGGCAACGATGAGGACTATAGATGCAGTGGTGGTCAAAGGAAACTTTGTGCGGCCATCCCTTTTCAGAATGTGTAGATTTTTCTTCAGTGTCATCCCCTCAGAATTGGCACGCAGCAACCACCTTGGACCCAGGTGCACCTGTCTACTGTGGCCAGAAGTGGTCTTCATGGAAAAATTTTGGCCAAAAACTATACCTGCTACATGAAAACAAGACCACGTGACTGGTGTGTGCATGCAATCATAGGCACTGTGGTGCACAAAAATGGCAGCAGATGCTTTGCTCCAACAGGATGTGGTTTGTCACCAAAGAGGTGGATAGCGGCACATTGAGTGTCTGCTGGCAACCGCGAAGAATAGCGGAGGTTCCTTGCAATTTTGGGGCTGCATTTCAGCAACTGGAGTTGGGAATTTGGTCAGTATTAATGGTGTCCTAAGTGCTGAGAAAAGCAGGCGGATACTTGCCCATCAAGCAATACCATCAGGGAGGCGTCTGAGTATCTCCAAATTTATTCTGCAGCAGAACAGTGATCCCAATCATACAGCCAGTGTTAAGAGCTATCTTCAGCATAAGAACAAGGAGTCCTGGAAGTGATGAAATGGCCCCATAGAGCTCTGATCTAAACATCAAATCTGTGTGGGATTAATGCTGATCAAAATGACTGTTATTGTGAACAGTTAAGTTGAAGATGAAATGATCTCTAAAAGGCCTTAAGTTAAAGCGAACCTTTCAGCTGGGTTTTGCTACTAAGGCTATGTGCACACGTTTTTAGATGCGGATCCACAGCGTCTTTGGCCGCACAGACTCACATCAAGTCCGCAGTGTAGTGCACAGCCAATGTTATTCTATGGGAGATTTGTTGTGCACATGCATGTCAATTTGCGGGTCTGCAGCATTTCTGCACCCATTGAGTCAGGCACATTTGCAGCAAAACTGCAGATGTTAAAAAGATCTGCGGAGGTGGGTGCGAGAAACGCTGCAGATCAGGAAGTGTGTGGGCGGAACTATGTGCGTGTATGTGTGTGCCTGCGTGAACCTGTTGGTGTGCGAGGGTCTGCGGGGCTGTGTCTGTAGGCAGGCATTGTCCGATGGGACTACTAGTCCCATTCCGTTATGCCTGCTACAGTGACACCATTAGCCAACATTCAACACCATCTGGCTAATGTGTTGAATGTTGAAAAAAAAAAAAACCCCAAAAAAACAACAAAACGCATTTAATACTTACAATATACACCTAATTCTGGAAGCCAAGAAACAAACAATATACTCCTTGTGTCTGACGTAATCCAATTAATAACGATTGTCCCACGACAATCTCCCGTGGAGAGCTGTCACATCAGCAGATGCGACCGCTCTCCAGGGGCTCCGGTGTTAGAGTGACGGAGATAATCCTCTGCACTGTATCACTCCGCCTCCGACAGGTCATCTGAGTTTATCCTGTCACTTGCGGCACCGCAGCTTGAGAATTTTTTTTTTCACGCTGTAGTGCCATAAAGTGAGAGGCTTAACTCCGATGATACACTGCGGGAGGGTTATCTCCAGTTAGTGTGTCATCGGAGGCCTTGTAGAGCGGTCACATCTGCTGATGTAACTGCTCTATAGGGGAGATCGTCGTGGGACACTCGTTATTAAAGGGATTACGTCGGAACTGGTAGTATTTGTTTTACATTTTTTTTTTTTTTTTTTTACAGGAGATCGATTGCTTCGGGGAATTAGGCGTGCAATCAAAAGATGGAAAACTGTGTAGTGTTTTATTTCATTAAAACACTTTTTTTTCTGGCTGTCTTTAACCCATTAATAACTATAGGATTAGTAATGGATATGTGTCTTATTTATGCCTCGCCATTATTAACCGGGCTTAATGTCACTTTACAATTAAAGATGACTTATTACCTATATCCCACGGCTACATGGCAGAGGGAAGAGAGGCTAAGTGCCGGAATTGGCGCATCTTGGAGATACGCCATTTCTCTGGCAGCTGCGGGCTGGTGTTTGTAGGGCAATATCCATGGCCCCTTCCTAGGCTGATATTCATAGCCCGCAGCTGTCTGCATAGCCTTTCTGGCTATTAATTATACGGGGACCCCACGTCTTTTTTTTTTTTTTTTTTTTCCCCACAACGTCCCCCTGACAGCACCATGGAGGACGTCGTCCTCCTCCTTACAGGGACAGGAAAGCACACGAGAGGTTAAAAGGCCCCGCCCCACCCCTTTTCCCTCAGTGTCTTTCCTGTCCCTGCATGGAGGGACATATGAGAGGAAGATCAGCTTACCGGAGGGCGCAGGGGGATCAGCGGCCAGTCCATACCTTCCCCCTGCCGGGATGCCCAGGGACGACACTTCCCGGTGGGGAGTCCCTCGGCCCCAAAGACAGGAGCAGGACGTCGCTCCTGGAGGGAGCCGCTCCTCCCTGTGGGAGGCTCTCGGCTCCAGGCTGTACTGTAGTGGCAGCCGAGTGGGTGCGGGCGCCGGCTTCACAGGACTCAGGAAGCCGGATCCCCGCCGGCAGTGGTGTGGACGCCGCCATTACAGAACGCCCGGGGTGCGTCAGATCTGGGCAGGAAGCGGCAGGCGTGATCTTGGCTATCGCGGGAGGACCCGTGGCGCGGCGGTGACGTCACGCGCTGACTTTGAATCAGCGCAAGCCAGCAGGCTCCGCGCACGCCAGCAGCAGCTTTGGTGGTTATGGACCCAGAGGCACCAGCTGACTGAGGGGTAAGGGCGCTTGGCGCAATCCACCCCCCACACCGCCTTCCCCGCAGCCCATTATGATTGACCCGACTATCCCTGTTCTGTATCATACAGGAGAAGGGTACCCCAGCCGCCCCGACAGGCTAAAGATCCGGCCAAGGCCCCATCTAAATTTGTCAGATGCCCGGTCTGCAGGGTAAAGCTGCCAGACACCCACATCAAAACTCTCTGTGGACCCTGCACTTAAAGGGTTGTAAGAGACGAGCAACCGTCCCTCCTTGCCGAGATGCGATCCCTGATCCGGGAGGAGGTACAGGCCTCCAGATCCAGCCCTTCTCGGCCAGAGTCCCCCAGTCCGGGGCCAGGCCGGAAGCGGCCGAGGTGGGAGATTGAGCTAGCCTCGGAAACAAGCTCGCCTGAGGGGTCAGACCTCCGGGACTCGGATCCCGAGGGAGAGATCCCGACCGACAGGCGGGGCCAAGGCAGGAAATACCTGTTTAGGCTAGAGGACACTGATGACTTGGTGCAGGCGGTAAGGAACACCAAGCAAATTGAATAAGTTCCTAAACCGCAGTCCCAACAAGACCTGATGTTTGGGGGACTGGTTGCTCGGAGACAGACTTGTTCCTATGGGTGGGACAGTTGGAAGAGCACTTAACCAAGAAGACCCTCTAGATCCTAGCTTCCCTCCCCTTGATGAAATCAGCCACGACATTTTTCAGATACGTCGGCCGAATCAGTAAGGTTCGCAGCCAGAAACAGCTCCCTTTCCAATGCAGCTAGGCGAGCGGTTTGGCTAAAGTCCTGGTTGGGGGATAATGCATCAAAGGCGAAGCTTTGCTCCATCCCCTTTTCAGGCTCAAGGGTGTTCGGACCAGCTCTAGATAGCATCTTAGAGCAGGTGTCTGACTAAAACAAAGGGTTTCCAGAGGAAAAACCCAAGCGTCCCCAGTCCTTTTGGAGGGGGCCCTTTTTCCGGAGACAGACCGACTTTAGGAGCCAGGGTAGATCCAATAGAAGCTCCTATAGAAACGTTCAGAGCCAAGGGGGAGAAGCAAAGCCCCTCTTTTTACATCAACCTCCAGGTCCAGAAGGCAATGACGCCATAGGCGTCGGGGGAAGACTGCGACACTTTGCAGAGAGGTGGGGCCAGGTAACTCACAACCAGTGGATCCTCAGAACCATCGCAAGAAGGTTACAGCATAGAATGTTGTTCCTCTCCCCCCGACAGATACATTGCCCCACCGTAGTCCCGGAAGGCTCTGCCATGTGGGCAGACCTACAGAACATGCTCAGGTCAAGGGTCATAGTGCCAGTTCCGTAGTCGGAGAGGGGAAAGGGTCACTACTCCTCCCTGTTCTCCATTACAAAACCATCCGGCGAGGCCAGAACTATCATAAACTTGAAACCTCTAAATGCCTGGGTGGTATACAAAAGGTTTCGGATGGAATCAATACGTTCGGCATTTCATCTTATAGACAGGAATGCCATTATGTACCCTTGACCTGAAAAGTGCGTATTATCAGGTCCCCATCCATCCCTCATCTCAGAGCCTGCTAAGATTCGCAATCAGACTACCGGCCCGAACCAGCTACTTCCAGTTCCAATGCCTTCCATTCGGGCTGGCTTCAGCCCCCCGAATATTTACAAAGCTGGTAACAGAGGTAGTGGCCTACCTGAGAAACCAGGGGGTCACTATAATACCATACCTAGACGACTTTCTCCTAGTTGCAAGATCAGAAGAGAGGCTCATTCAGGACAGGAACCGAACGATCAGAACATTGGAGTATCTCGGCTGGCTTATCAGCAAACAGAATTCGGACCTAAAGCCAGAAAGCAGGAAAATCTTCCTGGGAGTCCTTCTAGACTCAAGAAGCAGAGTATCCCTGCTACCAGAAAAAAAGCAGCGGATCATTCAGGACAGAGCCAAGAGCCTCCTAAAACATCGCTCCTCCATAAGAGGGGCAATGGAGGTCCTGGCCTGATGATGGCCTGCATTCCGTGCGTCAGATGGGTCCAGTTCCATTCGAGGCCCCTGCAAAAAGAAATCCTCGCAAGATGAGACAGACGTCAGGATTCACTAGACGGGCCCATATCATTGCCAGATCTGGTAAAAAGATCTCTACGGTGGTGGATACAGCCCAGAAACTTAGCACGCCGACCTGTATGGACAACCTCGCCATACGTGGTAATCACTACAGACTCCAGTACGTGGGGATGGGGAGCCCATGTAGAAGGAAGAATTTTCCAGGGAAGATGGCCAGTCAGCATCAGAAACAGATCCTCCAACTTCAGGGAGCTCTATGCGGTCTGGGAAGCCCTGCGTCAGAACCGGTCGGTAGTGAGAAATCGACACGTCCGAATACTGTCCGACAACACAACGGCAGTCTCGTTCCTGAAGCACCAGGGGGAGGCCCAAGACATCGACCACTCCAGGCACTAGCAGGACGAATATTCGCTTGGGCAGAAGAGGTTGTCCTCTCAGTAACGGCAATCCACCTGGAGTGTTCTCAGAATGTAGTGGCAGACTACCTAAGCAGACAGCAGTTCTGCCCGACAGAGTGGGAGCTAAATGGAGAGATCTTTCATCAACTATGTCAGCGTTGGGGGACCCCCAGTATAGACCTGTTCGCAAACCGGAAGAACTCAAAGTTTGCCAGATTCTACTCCCTGAACCCAGCGGACCACCCGGATGGAGTGGATGCCCTGAGCCAGGCTTGGAAGCAACCCCTCCTGTACGCATTCCCACCACTGGCGCTTATACCGGCGGTACTCAGGAAGATCTGTGAGGACCGCGTGACTGTGTTAATGATAGTGCCATACTGGCCAAGGAGGAGTTGGTTTCCACTGCTAGGGGCCATGGCAGTAGGAAACCCAGTCGAGCTACCCCTGAAGGAGGACATCATCCACTAGGGCCCGATCCGCCACCCAGATCCAGCAAGACTACACCTCTCGGCATCAATCCTGAAAGGAACATCTTGAGAGCAAAGGGCTTATCCGATCAGGTCATATCCACTCTACTGGCCAGCAGGAAGCCGGTAACATCCGCAATCTACCGGAAGATTTGGAAGAGATACTGCCTGGAAGGTGGCAGGTCCGATCTCCTGGCAGGTACCCCCGACCTCCCTAGTATTCTAGACTTTCTACAGTCGGGGTATAGTAAGGGCCTTAAACCCAGCACGTTAAAAGTCCAGATTTCAGCCTTGAGCTCCTTCTTTGTCTACCCTTTAGCTTCCCATCCTTGGGTGGTAAGATTCATAAAGGCCACGCAGCGTCTTCGCCCCACTATTAGGCAGCTCACCCCACCATGGGACCTCGGCCTGGTACTCAGATCCTTATGTAGGGACCCCTACATCCCTAGTAAAAGGATGACCTTTTCAACTTTCACTCGGAAGACTGCTTTCCTTGTAGCCATCACCACGGCCAAAAGAATAGGAGAGATCCAGGCCCTGTCCACCAAAGATCCATATCTCCAGATCAGAGAAGATCATATAATCTTAAGATTAGATCCGGCGTTTATCCCCAAGGTAGCCTCTTACCAGAATATAAATCAGGAGATAGTGTTACCATCCTTCTGCAGCAATCCCCGCAATGGGAAGGAACAGCGTCTCCACTCTAGACATAAGACAGGCAGTTATAAGCTATCTAGAGGTCACTAATGACTGGCGTATTGACCCAAACCTGTTCATCCTCTTTGGGGGTAGAAATAAGGGGAAAAAAGCCTCTAAGGCGTCCATCGCAAGAATGGTAGTTCCCTCCCTGTTTATGTTATGTCATATGATGTAATATGATGGTATCATTAAAAGAATTATTGCATTATCCACGCTGTGGTACTTGTTAAATCACTGAGGGAAAAGGGGTGGGGCGGGGCCTTTTAACTTCTCGTATGCATTCCTGTCCCTGTAAGGAGGAGGAGGAGGACGTCCTCCATGGTGCTGACAGGATGGACTCCTGGAAACATCATTACCGGTAGGTCTAATACCTATTATTTTTTTTTTTATTTTTTTTTTTTGGGGTGCCCCTATTTTAATAGCCAGTAAAGGCTATGGAGTCAGCTGCGGGCTGATATTGATATCCTGGGAAGATCCATGGGTATTAACCCCTTCCCAGGCTATAAACATTGTCCCACAGTCGCTGGCTTTCCCTCTCTGGCACCATTTTGTTTTCTAAAATTTTCTTAAATTTTTTTAATTAAATTAAAAAGATAATGCGTTAGGCCCGGGTTACACTTGTGAGAAACTCGCACGAGTCTCGCACCTCAATACCCGCACTCTGGTCCAGAGTATACGGCTGCATGTATTTCTATTTTCTATCCATAGATATAGCTATCTCTCTCTCTCTGTGTAAACATTATTCTTCAATAGAGTATGTAAAATAAGAGGTTGGACAAAGAAATGACATCACAACTTTTTATTTTTTTTTTAAATAACATCTTTATTTAGCTTTCAAAAACGCATACAAATCTGCATGATAAAGTGTGAATACCGCACAGATTTTTCCCTGCTTTTTCTGCTAAGAGATGCAGATTCTGTGAAGAAAATTCCGCAGGCAAATTTGCAATGTGTGCACATGCCCTTAAACTACAGACACTGTCAGGTTGTCGGTGTTAAACTGACTAAAACAGGGGTGGACCTACCGCCCGTGCAGCCCGTTCATTGAACGGGGCCCCGGGGGAGAGGGGGCCCCTCCCCTCCAGCACCTCATGGCTAATTATTTCAAAATTCAAATAAGCCATGTGTAGCGCAAGGAGGAGAGCAGCGCTGCGGGAGGCGACGGGAGCGGGTCTGACTCCTCCTGAGCAGGGTCAGCATTAGGGGCAGGCAGCTGCCTAGGAACCCCACTCCCCCAGGGGCCCCCAGCCAGCGGCGCATCACGCAGCCACTATGGGGCCCCTGTGAGGCAGGGGGCGTTGAAGGAGGCAATGATGGAGGAGAGAGCGTGAGCTGGCGCTCCCTCTCCCATCGTTCCCCGCTCCGCCTCTGACACAGTGGGTGCACGATGACGTCGTTGCGCTCACTGTGTACCAGGCAGTGCAGGAGAGGAGACAGAAGAAGCCAGCAGCGCAGGCATGAGGAGTTGGTGAGGATTGTTATTTTTTTTTTTTTTTTAAATCAGTGTGAGTACTGGACTGTGGGGCCATGCTGGGGGGGACTATATACCATGCTCGGCTGTATTATACCATGCGGGGGGGGGGGCTGTATTATACCATGCGGGGGGGGGGGCTGTATTATACCATGCCGGGGGGGGCTGTATTATACCATGCCGGGGGGGGGGGGGGTGGCTGTATTATACCATGCCGGGGGGGGGGGGCTGTATTATACCATGCCGGGGGGGGGCTGTATTATACCGTGCCCGGGGGGGGGGGGGGGGGGCTGTATTATACCGTGCCCGGGGGGGGGCTGGCTGTATTATACCGTGCCCGGGGGGGTGGGGGGCTGTATTATACCGTGCCCGGGGGGGTGGGGGGCTGTATTATACCGTGCCCGGGGGGGTGGGGGGCTGTATTATACCGTGCCCGGGGGGGTGGGGGGCTGTATTATACCGTGCCCGGGGGGGTGGGGGGCTGTATTATACCGTGCCCGGGGGGGTGGGGGGCTGTATTATACCGTGCCCGGGGGGGTGGGGGGCTGTATTATACCGTGCCCGGGGGGGTGGGGGGCTGTATTATACCGTGCCCGGGGGGGTGGGGGGCTGTATTATACCGTGCCCGGGGGGGTGGGGGGCTGTATTATACCGTGCCCGGGGGGGCGGGGCTGTATTATACCGTGCCCGGGGGGGCGGGGCTGTATTATACAGTCCACCATTGTATACAGCCTGTATACCATGGTGGGCTGTATTATACCATGGTGGGCTGGGCTATATACCATGCGGCAGTGTTATATACCATGGGGGGTACATTTTATATTATATTCTATAGGGGAAGGCTGTTTTATATAATATGGGGGCCTACATTATATGCTATAGGGAGGTGGGCTGTATTATATTCTATTTGGGGCTACATTATATTCTATAGTATTATATTGTATGGAGGCTGCACTATACTATATGAGGAGGGCTACATTGTATTCTATGAAGGGGCTACATTATTTTATATAAGGGGCTGCATTATATCCTATGAGGGGGTTTGCCATATATTCTATGGAGGGGCTGCATTATACTATATGGGGGGGACTGCGTTATATTCTATGGGGGAGGGTTACATTATATTCTATACAGATATTATATCCAGCCCTGCATAGCCTCAATATTAGATAACAACAAATAACAAATGACTTTGTTGCCCTATGAAGGGCGGGGGCACGAAAAACTTTTTCTACAGGGGCCCACTACAGTCTATGTCCACCCCTGGATTAAAACGATGCCTGAGGTGAAGAAATCAGTTTTGTGATTCTTGTGTAATTAGTGTTAGAAGTTGTCAGATATCTTCCAGCTGTAAGCTAGAGAAACCAAGAAGAGACATGCCTGCAGGCTGCCCCGAAGCACCCAGTCTGTCTCTATGATGAGGAACATGTTTGTGCTTCAGGGTGGCCTGTGGGCATGTCTTTTGCCGACAGCTGCTGCTGCACAAATGCCGGCGGCGCCATCTTGGAGGAGGATTTTTTTTTTTCTCTAGCTAGGTGGCGCCACCTGCACAGCTGGCGCCATTTTCAAATTTTAGTGTATTATATTTTTTTTTTTTTTTTTTTTGAATATCAGGAGAACAGCAAGGAAATGCATATGTATTGTGCTTATAATTCGTTTATGCTGCAGAGCAGGTGCCACCGCCGGCACCTACCTGCAAAAGGTTTTTTTTTTTTTTTCCCCAAGATATATATAATCATTACTAGCTTGGCCCGTGCAAAAATTTTGCATATTGGTCGTCGGGGCGCAGGCAATTTCAGAAAAAGCAAGCTTGTCAAATGGAAATGTATTTAATGAGATGATGAACACAGACAGGTATTTATATATGTAGATTGGTAATACAATAAATTGTTTTGATAAGTAGAGGCAAAAAAATGTTTTCCGGTTGAGGTGCCACCTGCAGGTCATTGTGTCTTTCTGCAGGTTTATGAAAATGAATGTTTAAACTGTATTTAGTGACAAAATCGTGAAAGTGTGGTTTGTTTGGCTGTTTTCTTGCTGAAGGAAGCAAGTTTACCTTTGAAATGGTGGTGTATAGTGTGTGGTGGGGCGAAGTAATCAGCGAAAAAGCAGTGCATATTTACAAATGTGTTGGTAGTGTGCTTTGGGGTACTGTGGTGCCACCTGCAGGTAATTTTTCCTTACTGCAGGTTTATGAAAATGAATGTTTAAACTGTGTTTTGAGATCATATCGTGGATGTGTGGTTTGTTTGGCTATTTTCTTGCTGAAGTTTACCATTCAAATGGTGTATCATTTGTTTGTGTGGGTGCAGTATAAACTGGGATTCAAAGGAATCACCGAAAAACAGTGTTAAGAAATAATAGCATAGATTTAAACTAGCTTGGGAGGTCCCTGAGAGATCAGTGACTTGTCAAAAGCCATACTGAACTGATGAATACCTAATCAAAGAGAGCACCACAGGAACCCCCCCCCCCCCCCACAGGCCGCCCCGGAGCATGAGCATATTATTAACTCAAAACTGAAAATAAAGATTAAACAACCATCACTAGACGGATTTCACCAACCCAGGTATCATTGTAATCAGTATAACGGCTCCGACCTGACACTGTCTGTAGGTTACTGTGCACAATCCTGCTGACACGTTCCCTTTAAGACCCTGTCTTATTTACGGTGAAACATGGTACTTATGTTTTGCTGTTAGAGGAAAATGTATAAACGTGCATTTCTCATTTTTATTTTCTATCCTTTTCTGCATTTTCTCTTTGACGTAGCTGCTTTTCCCTATATTTTTTTAAGGTTTAAAACTTAGTTTGTTGTTCATTGTTCTTGTGCCGGCAGTCTTCCAGGGTTGGTGTACAGACACATAATATTCTATGGCATGTAAACAAATGAGTCATGCCCCGGTCTTGTCTGTTTAGAGGACAGAAATCCCCCATTTGAGTGGGTAAATGAAAAAAACCGGCCATCACACTGACATCTCTGGGCAGTATAACACTGACGAGTTACTGGGTAGAAGCTTGAGAAACCTCCATCTGATTCTCCATAGAATAACTTATGATACAAAAATGGTAGAAGTGAGCACACAGAAGGGAAGATGGAAAAAGACAGCCATTTTCTACCAATGTGAAGATTGCTTTTTGTGACATGTTAAACTCCACAATCTTAGAAATGTCACCTGTCATCTGATTTCTGTCTTCCCAGAAGTAGTGGCCAAGTCTAGTTTTCTTGGAAACGTTTTGACTTTACAGAGGAGCTAAACTTTGACAGATCTCTGGGTCATGTGTTCATAGTGAGAAAGCTGTCACTTACCTGCAGCAACACTGGGAAGAGACTTCAGAGCTGCTCACATCATGTGCGAGTGTCAATATAATTGTCTTTCTTTATCTTGACATCAGAGCATTTCAGAGAAGAATATACCTAGCTGCCATCATGTAGGCTCTGGTTCTTGCTGCCTGCAGTTTGGGCAACATGAATCAGCTGCCAGGTTCCCCTGAAAGTTCTTCTCCACCCTAGCACTGAAGTGTCTGTGCATTGTGGTGTATGGTCACCCTACCTGCTGCATCCTCCGTTGACAGTTGTGGTCCTGTCCTGCTGCATCCAGGATGGCGGCTGCCCCGGAGTGAAGTTGCTTTTCCTGGGCTGTCGAGGCATATTTTCCCAAGAATTTCCTGCTCTTAATGAGCGGTGACAACCTTCTTGAATGCAGGATAAACGAGCCACCATTCTCAGCACAGGAGGCAGCGGGAGGAAACCTGAGGGCACCTGGTAGGGCGACTACATGAAAACAAGTATGGTACTTCAGTGCCAGGCTGGAGCGTCGCCTGGAGCACATACAAGTGGGGAAGATCCAACAAGTACTAGCGGCAGAAATCCTAGACAACTGCCCGGACTCTGCACAGCAATAACCCTATAAAGGGAAAGTGTCGTTAGGAAATGACCCACCGTTTAAATTGTCAGTTTTTGTTACATGCAATTATTTCAATTTTTCTGGCACATATTACTTTTTTTTTTTTTTTTTAACTATTTTTCTTAATTTTTCTTGAGATATGAAAAAAGCAAATATTTTTTCAAAATACTGGATATACAGGTCATTGTTGTTCTTATACGATTAGGTTAATTCTGCATAAATTAGTTTTTTTTTTTTGCTAATATACTTTGCTATAAAAACATGTTAGCGGGAGTTATTGCTCCAGAATCATGTGCCATTGAAACGGTGAATCAAGGGAAGCAACATGACTACATTTATAATAGGAAAAGGGTTAATCTAGTAATCCAATATTTTACCTGGTTCCAGGTTTTTTTTCACCCCCTTCCTGTGTGTTGTTGGAGCTTTTGGTTGGGTTTAGGCTTCTGAATCATGACAGCACAGTGTGTGGCGCGAGAGGACGGCCCATAAGTGTGCATTTTGCATACATGAAGTCGCGTGCTGCGTAGACGTGCAAGGCCTTTCTCATTACCAGTGCACTGAGCGGGGTCGGATACATCTCGTCTGAATGTATACTTGTGGTCATATGACCGCCTGCACATGGCGCTAGCTTCGGGGAGCCCTGACATAGTGACTGCAGACTTGAACCGCAAGCCTGGACTGCCCCTTTTTAATATACAGATCCACGAATACACTTTTTTGTGCTTTTAAATATTAAATACTATAGAGAATACATGTACAGGTAGATCTATCTATAGCTAATACGTCGTATACTAGGTCCTAATTCACACATACTGACACAAGATTAATTGCATCTAATAGTCTGTGTAACCAGTCGTCATATCCCTTCCCTTCCTGGGTTCCAACTTTTGAATCTGATTCATGAACCTGGGGGAGAATTTTCCAGTCCTGGTTAAAAGATAAAAAAAATCCTGTAAGTTTCCAGCCTTTGGAATTGTCTCCCACATTTCTGGTTATCACACTTTAAGATGTCTTTGAAAGCATTATTCTTCTCAGAAAATATGGCCCTAAAGGGAACTGGGTGCTTGGAAAACATAACTTAATATTTAATTGCTGATCGTTTTGCACTTCCTTCTTGAACACCATAGAAAGTCAGTAATATAAATGTCTCTCTAGGCCAAGATGGGCAACTTCCCAGAGCCAGGTAGTTCTTGCTCCTAGAAACCTGCGGCAGGCGCCTCACTTTTTGGCTTGTTTTCTGTTATGTTGCTGCTGCGCCAACCTTTCCTTGTTCTTGAATTAGTTTTTATAACCTGGGTTATTGTGCGGTTTAACATAGAAAACAAATCTCAGACAAGTGACCGAAATGTTTGCACCATTTGTCTAGGACTTGCTGATGTGTGACTAAGCCCAGTTATCACACCTCACAAAACCAAGCCCAACCTGTGTGCCAGGTAGCCCAACCTGTGTGCCAGGTAGCCCAACCTGTGTGCCAGGTAGCCCAACCTGTGTGCCAGGTAGCCCAACCTGTGTGCCAGGTAGCCCAACCTGTGTGCCAGGTCTTCTAATGCAAGAATGCCCCACTTTCACAGGTGTATGTGATTGGGCTTATTCATAGATTAAATAGACCACAATATTTTCCACTTGTTTGACAACCAGAGAGTACTGTGTTTTGGATTTGTTATAAATTGACAAATTGCATCAGGGTTGTCTTCAGTTCAGATATTGGTAAAATTACAAAGTGCTTGTAAGTACACGCTACTTTTCAATTTACTTATTTAAAGGGATTTTTACATGTTATAGTGTACAGTTGATTGCACTCTGCAGTCGTATAGTGGCCAGTTACCTATACAAGTAGGACTTGGCGTGAGCAGCCTTTCCGGACCACTCAGAAGCTGGCCAGATTGCTGGATACAATCCGTGTCAGTGCTTCTGCGTTTCTCGCATGTTACATAGGAAAAGGAGCAACCATGCCACTGATCTGAAAAGTCTGCCTGAGGGCTGGGGCTGGTGCGGTCCTGAAGATGCATCTTGAAGGGGTTATCCAGAACTAATTTTTTTTTTTTTTTTCCTTATGGGCCTAAGAACTTATAGGGAGGTAGTTGCTGACTACCTTCCTGGCGCTAATCTCTTCTGGCTCAGAGTGGTCACAGGCCACTCCTGCTGTGGATTGTGCAGCTTCTGCTGACATCACATGGGCAGAGCAGCTTCTTCTCTTCCGCTCTGCTCTGTTGATGGCCTGTGACTGCTGATGTCATGCTGACTTACAGCCAGCTCCGGCTGTCTAACTGCAGGGACGGGTGGTTTAGGGTTTTTTCTGAGTGGACCAGCTTTAAAAGAATCCTCTTAAAAACTCCTTATGCACATGGCCTAACAGCAGTAACTGGTCTAGTCGTGCAGCACAGCGCTTACAAGCTTTTTGTCATACAGCTTCTCTGAAGCTGGCGGAATCACATGTCTACAATAGTGCATGGCTGTAGAGTAGGCTCTGAGTTTTTGGATTTGTACTCTGAAGCGGGTCCACATCAAAATGCCTATTCGCTAGTGGAAAATCTGCATTTGACAGTTCCAACATAAGAAATCTCATGCACATACTGTGAAAGTGTATCCAGATTATGTATTGACATGATCTGCTGCATCTCAGCAAAAGGTCCAAAGTAATTATGCCCTGCAGTAAAGATGTAGCCAAAGATCATGTGGATTTTGAAGCTGATCTGCTTTAAAAATCCATATAAAAAAAAGTGTGAATGTAGTCTGTGTATAAGCCCACAATGACTTTTTCAGAAGGTTTCCGCCTGAAAAAGCACTGCAAAAAATAAACCTAAGCAAATCAATATAAAAGCACGTTCAGTCTTTTGCTACCTCTTTTAACTACTTTAGGTAATAGAAAACCGTGATGAGGTTAAAAGAAGTAGCATTTTTATTCTTTGGGTCCCCACTATAGAGGAAAAAAAAAACTAAGCGGCCGCTAGCGATGCTGTTTAAGGAATGGGTCTGCCAGCGTTTTCCTGAAGAGGCTTCACCTTCGGATAACCTGAGATACCGCAGGTATCCTTGTGAATGGGACACAAATTTAATTTTATTTTTAAAACCGAAGTGAAAGCTAAGTAATGTAAGGGAAGAACAGGGCAGGTTATATTATGGCTTAGAGAGTTTAGTCTCGCCATAAATGGATAAAATTACACAGAGCTTTTAAAGCCAGCACCTTGACAATTTCTTGTATAGATCTTGTAAGCGCATCTCTGAAGCTTCCAGGCTGCTGCTACCATCCCGCTTCCATGGCACATCCCTCCTCACATGCTTGACAGGAAAAGCTGCTGGCACAACATCGCTGCTGGTCCGAACTGTAAAGGTATGTTCACACACAGGGTTTTTTTAGCGGTTTTTACCACGGTTTTCTCTATAAAACTGCTAAAAATAAGCTTCAGTCATTTCTATGCATTTTGCACTTTTTGTGCACATTGATGCATTTTTTACCGCGAAAAAACCGCATCGCGGTAAACGCAGCATGCTCATTAATTTTGCGGATTTTTCCGCGATTTAGGCTTCCATGCGGTTTGAAACCGCTGCGGAAAAAAAACGCATCAAAACCGCGCAAAAATGCGCAAAAACTGCTGTGGAAAAATAGGTGCGTTTTCTGGGAAGGGAGTCAGGTTTTTGAGCAGAAATTTTCTGCAACGTGTGCACTTAGCCTTAAGGTATATTCACACATGGCGTTTTTGCTTTTTTTTTGTCATGCTACGTTTCTCTTGTGCATGCTGATAAAGTTTATTAACAAAAAAAAAATTCATATTCTTCTTCATAATGTTTTAGCACAAAAATGCTGCAAAACCTGATGCCTGCGTTTTTTCATTGTTCATTACTTTCACAATCACCTAGACTTTTCTGGTACTGTCAAAAGCAGCTGAAAACCTGCATATAAAACCCCCGAGTGGGAACATAGCCTTCAGCTACATTTACATTGAAAGATCATCGTGAACTAGCATTTTAGGAAAACACTCTCAGTTCACGATTGAACAGGCTTCCGATTAATTAGCAAAATGCTCGCTCATTGCCCAAAAAAAAAAAAAAAAAAAATTCTTGGTGGTGCATGGACTTGTGCAAACAGTTATCTCACTGCCAAGAGCTAAGGTGGTCTATGCGCACTGAGCCATCTATTACACATCGCCCAGTGCTCATCATTTGCTTTGTAAGTGTCAGCAGGCTTTTAAATGACCACAGAATGGTAAAGGTTTACAGATCAACGGACATATTGTGCCGCCGGTCCTTGTAAACATCCCGTATACAAAAGCCCACTGCCTCGCCGGGAAGCAAAAGAAATAACGCTCTTGTAAAAAATGAGACAAACCCTTTTAGTAATGTGATGCTGCTACAGCATATTATGTTGCTCAATCGGTAATGCATAGTTACCCACTGGGGTATTTTTAGGGTAAGTTCACACTAGACTTTTTTTTTTTTTTTCTGTTGCAAAACTTGATTTCTTAATGTTTTCCTTGATTTTTCTTTTATGCTACAGTTTTGGCATGCTAGATTTGTCTTTTGCGCATGCTGATAAAGTTAAGTGTTGGAGAAAAAGTCCTATTCTATTTAATTAGGTTTTTGCGCAAAAAATGCAGCAAAACCAGATACCTGCGTTTTTGGTGCGTTTTTTTTTCACCACCAATTCATTTCAATAGGTGAAAAACACAAATAAGGGACGTGCTCTATTCTTCAAAAAACCATGCAAAGCACAAGCTGCGTGCATGAGATTTCTGAGATCTCATAGACCTAGTTGGTACTGTAGAACACAGCTGAATATTTGCATTAAATGGAACCTGTCGGCTGTTTTGGCCGCAATAAGATGCGGCCACTGCTTTATCTACAGCATTCTATAATGCAGTAGATAATCCCCTGATCCAACCTGAAAGATAAGAAAAATAAGTTATACTCACCCGGGAGGGTGTTCCGGTGTGGTCCAGTCCGATGGGTGTTGCGGGTCTGGGTCCGGGGAGCGATGAAGCAACCGGAGGGTGGCATCACAAGAAGATGGGAAGACCCGGACCTGCGACACCCATTGGACCAGACAGCATTGGATCACCCAACCTCTCCTGGTCCACCTGTGTAAACTGCGCTTTTAATTACTGAAATGCAGAACCACATCATAACTTCATGTGAATAAACCCTTCTAGATACCAGCTGCTGGCTGCACTATCCATATTTTTGGAGAGAGATATGTGGTACATTAGGAAAAATGAGTGTTTTATATTGGATAAAATTTATATATACTTCATGGTACTTTACTACCCTTCAGTTTCAATTGTTTTTTTTTTTTTTTCTTATTCATATTTTAGTGTTTCCAAGAAAAACAAATTGTTTTCTGTATTATCAGATACGCATACGTCTGGTATTTCTGTGAAAATGCCATTAAAAATGTCAATGTCTTGTTTAATAGGCGTTTTTGTTATGAACCTTTGGACTACCCTTCCCCCGAGGGTATTACTGGCTTTGCTCTGTTCACATGGAGTTCATTGCTTTGGATTTTATTGCGGCTATAACTTCTTTGCCAAAAACAGATCTATTTCTCCTAATGGACCTTATTGACTTGTAATAGGGGTCTGTTCAGGTTCTAGTGTATGTGTGTGTATATATATATATGTATGTATGTATTATTATTTTTTTTTATTAAGATTTTGCTGATCCTGTCTTTAAAAAACAAACAGCATGGTGGTATTCCTCCCAACTATCAAATACTGCCCTTGGTGCATTCAATTTCTGGAAACTGTCCCAGTTATGGTAAGTTATTTGCCGCCGCCTTTTCCTATGTGGTTAGTTTAATCAGAATTCTACCAGCACTATAAGAGTTGGTGCTTCCTTCGCCCTCACTTTACAACATTCAATACAACCCGTCATCGACCAATTGATTGCCAGCCTGGGAGACACCTAATGGCTGGATCTTTGTGTGTCTGTGCTTTTTTTTTTTTTTTTTTTTTTTTTCTCTTTAGTGGTGCGGGTGTATTAGAACTACATAATGAGATTGGCCAAACCCACCAATTTTAGTAGGGCTGGCTAATCATCTAATGTGTATGGGGGTATACCGTATATACTCGAGTATAAGTCGACCCCCCCCCCCAAATTTGCCTCAAAAACCTGGGAAAACTTATTGACTCGAGTATAAGTCATAAGTCTAGGGTGGGAATTGCCGAAGATACTGGTAAATTTAATGCTGCACAACATACAGTATGCCCCCAAAATGCTGCACAGTGAATGCTGGCCCAAATAACGCTGCACAACATACAGTATGCCCCCAAAATGCTGCACAGTGAATGCTGGCCCAAATAACGCTGCACAACATACAGTATGCCCCCAAAATGCTGCACAGTGAATGCTGGCCCAAATAACGCTGCACAACATACAGTATGCCCCCAAAATGCTGCACAGTGAATGGTGGCCCAAATACTGTAATGCTGCCCCCAAAGTGATAGGATTACTGGTAATCCTATCATGTTGCTGCCGCTGCCCCTGCTGGAATATAAAAAAACCCCCCCCAAAAAAACTATATACTCACCTACGTTGATGACAGCTGCTCCTGAGCGTCGCCGGCTCTTCAGTGACTCAGGCAGAGGGCGCGTGCTATCCACGTCATCGCGCCCCCTGCACGTCACTGCCGGAGGACGGGAGAGAGTGGCGCGCTGCAGGGGATGGGAGACGACTGGGACCGCGGAGATGACGGGGACCAGTTAAGTTGGCACCGTGACCCGAATATAAGTCGAGGGGAGGTCTTTTTCAGCCCCAAAAGGGGGCTGAAAAACTCGACTTATACTCGAGTATATACGGTACTTATCCTCCCCTAACATATGATTTTAAGGGAGTTTAGGGTTGGGCAGCTTGAACTGTAATGTGTGGCAGATAAGCCTGTGCCAGAACTTCTCCGCTGGCCTCATGGAAAACGCATGAATGCTTGGCGATCATGAGTGTCCAAATACACGTGTGACAGTGGCAGGTTGAATGGTTATGGCAAACGTTAGAACATTGTTTTAACTGTTGTCTTCCCATAGTTAAAAATAACATGGTCAACTGTATTCGTCCCCTGTTAGTTCCTTGCTAAAGACTGTGGTGTTGTTGTGACCACTGCAGCCAATCACTGGACTTGGCGATCTGGCACCATCTACATCTGTATCATCGCTGAGCTCACAGATTGGTTTCAGTGGTCTCATGATATTGATGCGACCTCACACCAGCTGCCATATCTACAAAGGTTTGAGCTGTCTTTTATTATTTAAGTACAGGAAGCCAATAGAATAACAGGAAAACACTTTAAAATCAAATATACATTGTATGTGTTATCAGAAAGGAGGAAGAATTACGGTAATATAGTAGGAAGTGAGCAGAAATGGGCAAAACCAAGGTAAAACAAAGAAATCCGTTTGGCCCTTCTAGTTTTTAAGTGTTCTCATCTTAAATGCTTATGCCACGTGCCGTACATGTCTGGTGGATTGTCCTTTTGGATGAAGAACGTCTTCAAGTACTGGGATCCCCTGTTTCATGGCTACTGTATCATACTTTACAAAACAACCCAATGGGAAGAAAAAACCTTTTTTTTGCAATGCTCCATGGATTTAACAAAACATTCGATCAATGATCAAAAAAGACAAAAGAAAAAATGTTGGCAGAAAAATGTTTAAAAAAAGGAAGTTGTGGTACTGTATCTCAACATCACATGTGTGGATCTGGACGGACTCCTTCCTGGCCTGGTTCTTTCAGACTTGAATCCAATTAGATGGCCTAGGAATGTGGATATTAGGAACACATCATTTTTTTTTTTTTTTCCTTTTTTCCCCTTTAAAGGGAACCTGTCAGCAGGATTGTGCACAGTAACCTACAGACAGTGTCAGGTTGGTGCCATTATACTGATTACAATGATACCTGGGTGATGAAATCTGTCTTGTGGTTGTTGTATAATCTTTATTTTCAGTTTTGAGTTAATGATATACTCGTGCTCCTGGGCGGCCTGTTGGGGTCTTCATGTGTGCTCTGCTTAGGTATTCATAATGCAGCCTGCTGACAGGTCACTGATCCCTCACTGACCACCGCCCCCTAGTTCACATAATGAATATCTGTACTTACTGAAGAAAGAGACAAAAAAACGCTCCTGCGGGCGGGTGCCAGCCGTGGTATCTGGTCTGCAGGATAATCACATGCTTACTGTCCTGATAATAGCTGTGCTTGAGGCTATTTCAAATAGTACAAAAAACGTTTTAAAATGGCTCCTGTGCAGTAGCAGCTATCGGTGTATATAGAGGTAATCCTTCCCAGGCATCAGCGATGCCATCTTGAGGGAGGAGAGAAAAAAATTTCCACCTCCAAGATGGTGCCGCCTGTGCAGAAGCAGCTATTGGAGATCAGTATAATTTAATCATTATAATGGCGCCAAACTGACAGTCAGTAGGTTATTGTGCACAATCCTGCTGACAGGTTCCCTTTAATGAATTATCATTGGTTACCCTTAGGGCTATTTCACACAAGCGGCTAACTTGGACAAGAGCTATCTGATGTTTTCTCATTAAGCCCTCAGACCAATGTTGTCTATTGGGGCATTTTAGATCAGAGTTTTTTTTCTACAGACAATCTGGGTGAATGCCATCTGATTTGCCGAGCCACTCGCAGCATGTTGCAGCTTTTTCCCTTCAAGTCTATGGGTGCATGTAAAACATGGGACTGCAGGCTGACATGAGTGGACTCTGATAATGGAGACGTTTTGTTGTACTTGTATATCTTCTCCTTCCTCATCTGAGAGCATCGGATCGCACTATGCTGAGAGTTAGATCGGAGTGTCTTTGGCATAATCCAGCCAATTCTCTTGCATGAGAAAATCAACGCTCGTATGGCCCTGGCCTTAATATCTGACATGTTATATGTATTATGGCTGATCTTGGCGTTGAAAATCTGTTTTATTACATTACCAACACTTGTGTATACGCCAGCCCTGAAAGGTGCCCATGTTCTCGGGAGTCTTGTGCTGGCAGGGCATCTTGATTTGGTGCTGCTGTCTGTGGCGTCTTGTGTTTTCTTTGCTGGTAATGATCCTCTTGCGTAAGGCTTCCTGTTCCTTGTTACTTCTGGAAAGTTGTAGTAATTTGATCATCTGGATGATTATGTTCTGGGAAAAATGCTGATCTTTATCTCAGAAAAAGTCAATGAGCAAAATACCCACAACTTCCAAGACTGTTGTTTTTTTTTTACACATGTAATAACTTAGTAATTTGGAGTCAGATTAGTCTGTACAGTATTTGATTCTGGCGTTGAGACCTTCATCATACATTTATTTTGTCACCTTCTGTGCATTACTGGTCTATATACATTTGTGCCATCCATCACAACATATAAACTTAGGACTCAATCACTTCACACATCAGTGTTTTTTTTTTTTTTTTTTTGTTTTCCATTGACTTCTCTCAGTAAAGTGTCAGTTTTTACCATAAGCTTCCTCAGATGAAAAAAAATGAACCGATGAAGGTTTCTCAAGCATCAGATTCCCTTTGTTTTTTTTTTGTTTTTTGTTTTTTAAATCTTTTCACAAACCCATGCACTTAAATTGACTTTGATGAAAATCAACTTGTCTCTCCACTCAGGTGGCAAAAATACACTGACACGTGAGACTATAATAAATACTAGTTTAATCTGTTAAAAAAAAAAAATGTAGCACGTAGGAGAAAAGCAAGAATTTTTATCTATATTGCCGTAGTTTTCAAATGTGACAAAAAAGAGCAAACGTCAATGGAGTGAAATGTGCAGCGCTGCTGTGATGATTCACATTGAGCAGAAAGCCTAGCCAGAAACTTAAGGCCCTTTTACATTTAGCGATGCACCAGCGATCCGACCAGCGATCCGACCCGGCCAGGATCGCTGGTGCATCGCTAAATGATCGCTAGTGAGCTTTCATACAGAAAGATCTCACAGCGATGCAGCAGCGACGCAGCGCACGATACTCACCTTTCACACACAGCGATCCTGCGTCCCCCCGCCCGCCTCCACGCGTCGCTCGTCGTCACAGCAGGAAGTCTCAGCAGGAAGCGCCCGACGAGAAATGGAGCCGGACATTCTCGCGCGATCAGCGATGGACAGCGGGGGATAGACTTGTAGCACCAGAGTGGGACCAACTGCGGAAATGGAGACCAGCGAGATGTAATGTTGGGTGGGCTTCGTATGTTGGGCCTTATTTGATCAGGGGAAATGTCAAATTTACCCTTTGTATATTTAGTACTTTATCATCTAGCATTACTTGCACAAATCCCACCTTAGATGCGATGCAGAAGGGGAGTATACGTTTTTTTTTCTTTATTTTACACTGGGAAATGGTTTTAAGAATTGTTATCCAAATAGTGGCCAATCTTTCAGCCACTAGGTGCCATGTACTTGTCATTCAGCTGAAAAATAAAATGGAAGAAGTCTTTTATGATATCTTCAAAGTATCATGTCTCTGCTGGCTTCCCGGCTCGCAGTGCAGTTGTTTTAGTTTATAGCTTTATTTCTACTATTTTTCTCCATAATACTGAGCGCATTATGAAACCTGTTGTATGTTTGCAGATTAAAATACCATTCCGTTACACTGAGCCCCGTAAATAACGTGTCTGTGATGCGGTTGCCATGTACTAATCAAATAGGTAAAATCAGGAATGTACATTTTTTTCTTTAATCCTGCCTTCGGCCTAATGTTCATGATAGAAAATACTTATGTCAAAAACAGCAGATAGCATGATGTGTGTGAACCCTGGCTAACCATAAAAATGTTTTCCAGCTCTCATGGCTCAAAGGACCATTCAGACAAATGTCTAAAATCTAAAGTGCTTAGCCAATAAGGAGATCACTCCTAAAATGCTCTTGTGGCTTCTTTTTTTCTTTGTATTTTAAGTATCCCTGCTCTGGTTTAACACACAGCTTTGTCTCACAGCAAAAATGTTATTTTTTCTTTCTAGGAAATAAGGTTTAATTCACCTGTGTTGTCCAATAAGATAGCGAAGAATCCAGAAAATAAGAATCGGAACAGATACAGAGATGTTAATCCATGTAAGTACAGTGTTGCTATTTACTGCCTTATTTTTTTTCCTTGTTTTTCTTGATTTATATTATCTAGAAAAAAGAGCCGTGATTTACAGCTTGGCCCCCACTGCATTTGCTATTCCCAGAACTTCATAGAATCATAGAATGGTAGAGTTGGAAGGGACCTCCTGGATCATCTGGTCCAACCCCCTGCTCAAAGCAGGATTCACTAAACCATCCCAGACAGATGTCTGTCCAGCCTCTGTTTGAAGACTTCTATTGAAGGAGAACTCACCACCTCTCGTGGCAGCCTGTTCCACTCTTTGATCACCCTCACTGTCAAAAGGTTTTTTCTAAAATCTAATCTGTGTCTCCTCCAATTCTGTTTTATCCCATTGCTTGTTCCATTACCATGAGGTCAACCCCTTAGATGCTGCAATCAATAACAATCACAGCATCTGAGGATTTAGGGTATGTGCACACGTTGCAGATTCGTGTGTGGAATTTTCCGCGCGGAATCTGCAGAATCCGCAGGTCAAAATAGCCGCATTTTTACTGTGGATTTTGTGCGGATTTGGCATGCGTTTTTACACCTGCAGATTCCTATAATGGAATGGATGTAGAAACGCTGCAGAATCCGCACAAAGAATTGACATGCTGTGGAAAATAAACCGCTGTGTTTCCACATGGATTTTTCTACAGCATGTGCACAGCGGATGTTTTTTTTTCCATAGGCTAACATAGTCCTGTACATCACTAGCGAATCTGCAGCGGATCCGCAGGACCAAATTTGCTGTGGATCCCCACACGAATCCGCAACATGTGCACATACCCTTAGAGGGAAAAACACCCCTTAAAGTGAATCTGTCACATTTGACCCAACTAAATTATTATGGGCAAACAGGTTATAGAATGCTGACAACAGTCCTCCCTGTGTCTCATATCAGATACCTTATTGTTGAGAAATCCTTTTTTTTTTATCGGTCGTCCATGACAGCACCACCTGAGAGAGGGGATCCGCCCTTCAGGAACAGGAAACCTACAGATACAAAAGGGTGGCACCTCTCCCACGCATCAGTTGGTTTCCTGTTCCTAGAGGACGGGACTTCCTTCAGATCGTCCATCATGGAGTCGTCGAGGGATTCCCAGGCCGGCTGACCGACTCAGGTAGCGGGGGGATCTCCTACCTCGGTCAAGCTCGGGGTACCTGGAAGCGCCACGGTGGGGCCGGGTAGGTCGCCACGGCAGTGGTTAGAGCAGGCGGAGCAAAGGGTCCGGTGGACAGCCGTCTCCAGAATGCGGGCACCAGGTCTGTATGCAGGCCGCTCCTGATGCGTTTTCCCCCGGGGTCCGGTCTCAAACCCCCTCCGGCCGGGTCGGCGGTTGCGTCCGGTCGCCAAGCGCAGGCTGGCGCGCATGGGGGCGGCGGGCATACCGGAGCCGGGGGTGCCATGCCGGCTCCTTTCCGCGCGCTCCCGCGGCCTCTGACGCGCGGCGGAAGTGACTCGGTAGAAGGGGCGGGGCCGGGAACACCAAAACCGGAAGTCGGGTGCCGGCCGCCTTCCTAGTGTGCGCGGCGATCCGGGGGGTCGCGCGGTACCCGAGGCGGTGGGGGGGGGGACGGTTCATGCGGGGGAAGGTCGCGGGAGGGTTCCTGGGGGAGGTGCCGCTCCAGTGCCCTGCTGACCGGATACTGGGAGGCCTTTATAGGGCAGGAGGTGATGCTGCCGGGGTGCTTCTGAAGGCCCAGCGATGGATGACAGATCCCCCATAGAGCAGCAGGACGTGCAGGAGCACCCACAGAAGGAGGCCTCGGTGAAGCCTCATACGAGTGGAAGCGGACGAGTGAGCAGAGCCGCAGAAGTTCCTCCAGTCTAAAGGATTCCCCCTGCCTCCCTCCGTGATCCGGTACCTGCCTCATCTGCATGGGTAAGAGATCTCCGTGAATGTACCCTCATGCAGTGTTCCCTTATGCTGGTTTCGCAGGGGAGGAAAGCTACGGTAAAACAGAAGCACAGGGAATGTGCGCTCTGTAGTTGCCCCTTACCAGACGGCCACCCCAAAAGACTATGTCAGCCATGTGTGCGACAGACGGTAGGGGTTGGAAGGGGACGGGGGCCCAGGCATAGACTGACAGGCCCTTGCACTCTCCCCCATCCTTACAGGGACAGAGATGAAAGCCCTATCTAAAAGGGACTCTTCTAGGGGGAGAGAATTTAGTTTCTCAGGGTCGGAGTCCTCAGCTGCCCCTAGGAACAATTACTCCTCGGATTCCCCGGCCTCCACTTCATCCTCTTCGGATGAAGACTCAAGCCGATTCTGCTTCCCATTAGACCAGATGGACAAGCTAGTTAAAGCAATAAGGTCCACCATGGCAGTAGCAGACTCAAAGCCAGAGCTTTCGGCACAGGTAATGTTCGGAGGTCTAGATCCCAGGAAACACAAAGCTTTTCCATTAAATGATAAGGTCCAGAGCCTGATAGAAAGGGAATGGAAGAGACCCGAAAAAAGGGGCTCCTTACCACCTGCCTTCAAACGGAGGTACCCATTTGATGACCCAGTGGTAAACAGATGGGATAAGGCCCCTAAGCTGGACGCGGCAGTAGCCAAAGCCTCCAAAAAGTCCTCCATACCGTTCGATGATATGGCCTCCTTAAAAGACCCGCTGGATAAAAAAGCGGATTCCTTTCTAAAGGGAACATGGGAGATGTCAGCAGGCGCCCTAAGACCAGCGATAGCTGCCACTTGTATAGCCAGATCCGTGATGGTCTGGCTAGATCAACTAGATTCCCATCTGAAGGACGGAGCCCCAAGAGCATCCAGTCGGAAAACTCTACCGATCATCCAGAGTGCTGCGGCTTTCTTGGCTGATGCCTCAGCAGACTCGGCAAGGATGGCGGCTAGATCAGCTGGGTTATCAAACGCAGCTCGAAGGGCCCTCTGGTTAAAATGCTGGCCAGGAGATATCCAGGCCAGGTCACGACTCTGCTCCATTCCATATGAGGGGAATATCTGTTTGGCCCCGTCCTGGACGAACTTTTAGAGAAAGCCGGGAACGATAAAAAGAAGTTCCCCAGCCTCCCGAATCCTTCTTATAGACGCCCCTTCACCAGGAAAGGATATTTCCATAGAAGGCCGTCCAGAGATCAGGGCAGATGGGACGACAAAAGGAGAGGTACAGGTTTCATGTTCGGAGGAGGGGGGCGCCAGGAATGTCCATCACGTGACACTAAAAAACCGCCCCAATGACTAGATGCTGTGGGGGGAGACTAGCTGCCTTCTACCCAGCCTGGTCGCTGATCTCTAGCAGCAACTGGATACTGGGGGTGATAGCTGCGGGTTTACGACTAGAGTTCACCCGGGTTCCCCTAGATCGATTTAAGGTCACCCCTCTCAGGTCTTCCACATCAGAACAAGCTGCCCTGGAGGCCGAGGTTCATGAGCTTTGCCACAAGAAAGTCCTGACTATGCTTCCAGAGGGAGAAAGGGGGAAAGGTTTCTACTCCCCTCTGTTCCTGGTCCGCAAGCCAGATGGCTCCTTTAGGACTATAATTAATCTCAAGTCCCTCAAACGATTTCTTGGTTATACGGCCGTTCAAAATGGAAACAATCAATTCAACAATAAAGTTGTTGTTTCAAAACTGCTTTATGGTGGTGTTAGATTTAAAAGATGCATACTACCATATACCCATTCATACAGCCCATCAGCGCTTCCTCAGAGTAGCGGTTCAGTTAAATGGGTCAGTTGAACATTTCCAATATGCGGCCCTCCCCTTTGGGGTGGCAGTCGCTCCCCTGGTGTTTACTAAAGTGGTGGCGGAAGTTATGGCCCATCTACGTGAATCTAACATTCTAGTAGTCCCCTACTTAGATGACTTCCTGATTATAGGGAAAACGGCAAAACATTGTAAGGAACAGCTACAGAGGGCAATGTCGGCCCTAGAGCGGTTAGGTTGGCTGCTTAATATCAAAAAATCTCGGTTACAGCCGATGAGAATTCAGCAATTTTTAGGCCTGATTCTAGATTCTGAGAAACAGGCTGCCTCCGGAGAAGCTTGTTTGCCTACACTATCAGATCCTAAACGCTGCCAATAACCCCACCATGTCCCTCAGGAAAGCCATGTCCCTTCTGGGTTCCCTTTCCTCCTGTATCCGGCGGTCCAGTGGGCCCAGTTTCATTTAAGAACACTACAGGGGAGGTCTTACTGCATCAAAAAATCCTTGGAGGTTACTTGGAGGGCCAGCTAACCTTGTCCCGAAGCACAAGGGAGTCCCTAGAGTGGTGGCTAGAAAAGGATAATTTGTCCAGAGGGGTTCCCTGGGAGTGTGATATATCCCCCATAGTCACTACGGATGCTAGCCCTTCCGGTTGGGGGGCTCATATGGGTGAAGTCCTAGTCCAGGGCCTATGGGACCATCACCAGATAAAAATGTCATCTAATTTGAAAAGAACTGACAGCAGTAGAGCAGGCAGCTAAGAAGTTACTTATGTATCTGCAGGGCCATCAGGTGCGAGTGTTCTCCGACAATCAGGTCACAGTGGCTTATGTCAACCACCAAGGTGGGACTCGTTCCAAACCCCTGAGGAATGTGGCAGAACAGTTGTTCCAACTAGCAGAACAGCCATTCTAAGCTGAATGTGCATGCCCTCGTCAGAGCGCAGCCGTTAAGCAGCTTGAGGCCGGGCCAGTACCGGCATGGGAGACTGGCTGGGAATCCCTTGTCCTGTTGACATAAATGCCGCAACCTACTAAAACAAGGAGAATGGTCCCTAAACAATTCGATCTTCGACCTGATTATACAAAAATGGAGACAGCCAGAGGTAGATCTCTTCGCCACCAAGGAAAACAGGAAATTAAGACTATTCTGCTCCCTAAATCCCAGAGAGAACCCCCTGGCGGTAGATGCCTTTCTGATAAAGCGGGACTTCAGGCTAGCATACGCCTTCCCTCCCCTATCGCTACTACCCTTGGTGTTGAGAAAAATCAAGAGAGACAGAGCAAGGGTCATAGTCATTGCTCCATTTTTGCCCAGGAGGGCATGGTTCTCATGCCTCAGGACCATGTCGGTGTCCGATCCTTGGGTTCTTCCGGACATCCCGGATCTCCTATCCCACGGCCCAGTCTTCCACCCTCAGGTGGCTGGCCTACATCTGACGGTGTGGAGTTTGAGCGGGCACTCTTAAAAGAAAAAGACTTCTCCCCAGATTTGATTAACACCCTACTTAAGAATAGGAAAGCCATTACTACCAAGATCTATGCTAGAATTTGGAAGAAGTTCCTGCAGCGCTCTGAAATAGTTGCTGGGGGTTCAACTCCAATAAATCAGATCTTAGAGTTTCTTCAGAAAGGTCTGGATATGGGACTTTCCACTAGTACTCTTAAAGTACAAGTATCAGCTTTGGGGGCTCTCTTTAGCTGCAACATCGCAGGTAATTACTGGATTAGTAGGTTCATTAAGGCAGCAGGTAGGTCCAGGCCAGTAGTGAAGGATAGATTCATGCCATGGGACTTGAATCTAGTCCTTACGGCCATGACGGAAGCTCCATTCGAACCTATTTCATCAGCTTCCATTAAAAATCTGTCCCTCAAAGTAGCCTTCCTGGTAGCTCTAACCTCAGCTCGCAGAGTAAGCGACATCCAGGCATTATTTAGGCGTCCTCCTTATATACAGGTTAGGACGGGTAATACTCAGACCTGAT
Source organism: Dendrobates tinctorius (assembly GCF_039654945.1). Taxonomy (NCBI): domain Eukaryota; kingdom Metazoa; phylum Chordata; class Amphibia; order Anura; family Dendrobatidae; genus Dendrobates; species Dendrobates tinctorius. The sequence continues at coordinate 23,855,879 of NW_027361783.1, forward strand.
CCGGCGTACTTACCTAAAGTGGTTTCTAACTTTCATAGGACTCAGGAAATAGTCCTTCCATCCTTCCTCCCTAATCCAGCTAATGAGAAGGAAGAAAAACTACATACCCTGGATGTTAGGAAATGCCTCATAGAATATCTGGCAGCTACCGATCCTTGGAAGAAAGATAATGCCCTATTTATTTCCCACCAAGGCCCTAGGAAAGGTTGTAGAGTGTCAAAAAATACACTAGCCAGGTGGATTAGAGAAGCAATTTCTGTAGCATACACTTCAAAAGGCAGGTCGCCACCTGGGAAGCTGAGGACGCATTCCACCAGAGCCATGGCGACCTCGTGAGCCGAGAGATCAGAAGTCTCCATCGACCAGGTATGTAAGGCGGCTACTTGGTCCTCTCCGAGCACCTTTTATAGTCATTATAGGCTAGACCTGGGTGCTTCCACAGACCTCTCTTTTGGTATAAGGGTACTGCAGGCTGTAGTCCCTCCCTAAATGGTTATTACTCTCTGTAATTCTCTCAGGTGGTGCTGTCATGGACGACCGATAAAGTCTTAGTTACTCACCGGTTAACGGTATTTTTCGGAGTCCATGACAGCACCCGTATATTCCCTCCCTTTTAGTCTATTTTGGGTGTGCACTCCTTCCTCTTATACGTACACGGGTAATTTAAATAGTCGTGTATAGTATTGTATATAAGTTATGCTATTAACCATTGTGGTGTTCTGTAATCCAACTGATGCGTGGGAGAGGTGCCACCCTTTTGTATCTGTAGGTTTCCTGTTCCTGAAGGGCGGATCCCCTCTCTCAGGTGGTGCTGTCATGGACTCCGAAAAATACCGTTAACCGGTGAGTAACTAAGACTTTTTTTTTTTTTTTTTTTTAATCACTTTATATAAGTGACCTCTTCCAGGCTCCAGGGACTCGGAGGACGCTGCCTGGAAGTTAACTCTGCCTCCAGATATTATTTTATATGAAGAGCAGTTACCACTGTGAGACAAGTACAGTATATACTCGAGTATAAGCCGAGGCACCTCATTTTGCCACAGAAAACTGGGAAAGCTTATTGACTAAAGTATAAGCCGAGCATGTATTGTCCCCTTATCCCTGTCCTTTCCTGGTATGTGGCTCCTCCGTCCTGTCCTATGTGTGGCTCCCCCCGTCCTGTTGTGCTATTTGTGGCTCCCTCTGTTGTATGCATGGCTCCTGAGCAGTTACGTGGCACCGCTCATTAAGGTAATGTATATGCGCTCCACGCCTATGGGAGTGGAGACGTGTGCATATTAATTACCTTAATGAGCGGTACCACATGACTGCTCAGCACAGCAGAGCTGCTGGGACATAGATGCAGCGACGGCGTGAGGAGGGTGAGTATTCATGTCTTCTGGAAGCTGGCAGCTGTCACTGTCCCACAGCCGCCAGCTCCTGCCGCTGCTCCCCCTCACCCTCCAGCTTTCTGGACAATGACTTGTGTATAAGCTGTGGGGAGTGTTTTCAACACAAAAAAAGTGCTGAAAATCTTGGCTTATACTCTAGTATACATGGTGACTAACAGAACAGGAGAAATTAAATTTGCCTTCTAGCAAACACATTTTCAGCTTCTCTCTCAGCTCTGCTGTATTGTACCAATATTACAAAACTGACAGTGAGCTGGAAGCTAAAGCTGAGAGGAACCAGCAGATGTGTCGGGTATAATAACACACAGCTCTGCAGTGAGATCAGAAGAGCAGAAAGCTGCCATCACACTGGGAACGCCTCTTTCACGTAAAATAATCTCTGGAGGCAGAGTTATCTTCCAGTTAGTGTTCTTTACATAAATGACATCTCCAGGCTATGGGAAGTCATAAACGATTTCTCAGCAACACATCTGATATGTGACACACAGGAGGCTTTTTGTCAGCAGTCTATAACTTGTGTGCCCATACTAATAGTTTATATAGGTTTAATGTGGTGACAGATTCCCTTTAACTTTATTGATGTTGATGGTTTGCTATGGCATACGGAGTACTCAAAATGACCCGCGGCTCGGCTATTTTGGAAGATCTATTGGATCCTGCTGTTATTGCGATATGTTACCTATGAAAGCAATCGATCTCCTATGGAAATATCCTTGTGGACCAAGTTAACATTGCAACAATACATGTTTGTAAGGGGTTTATTTTTTTAAATGGCAAAATCCATTCTCAATAAAGTGTCTTATTAGAAAAAAGACTTTACAAGACACATATTTTGCATTGCAGTGTCTACACTGCGTGGTATCATAATTGCTGTTTTTAGTCATTCTGACACGCACAAAAAAAAAAATTATCGAAAAGTAATATGTAATCCAAAACTACAGCTCTTTGTCTTAGAATTTCTTGCGCAAAAGTAGTGAAACAAACTATAAAACTGTATTATATTAATCCCACACAGAGAACACTGTTAAAATAACTATTAGAAACCATGCCAACATTGTGTTTAACCCCCTCTATGACTAAAGTGATCAAAAAATGTTATGTTCCCTGAATGGGCACCAGTGAAAACAGCTCACGCGCACCCCTACAGTCAGCTGTCTCTCTTAACAAATGTATATATTCAGCCCTCACATGGCTCTGATGCAGATCAGCGGGGGATGTTTTCTTCCCCCGGATTAATCGCCCCTTAACCATGACATCACGCGAGGGCAGCATGATTTTCTTGAGCAGTGTCACCAACAGCTCTTTGCAAATCTCTGCCTTCCTGGGCATCCGCAGTGTCCTGATGAAGCCCCCGCCTCTGTGCGCATTGTCAGGCAGAGGTTTGTGAGGAGGCGGCGGTGACTCAGCTCTTGCAAATCATGTTGTTCATTCCCACAGGAGTGATAACATAATTAGTTGGACGATTAGTTTGGGGGAAGAAACTGTCCCCTCAACTAGTCAACCACTGATTTACATATAGTAAGGGGCTTGTTGGAAGTGATAGGAAGAGTGGGATATGGACTGGTTGGAGGGATATGGGGAAGCTGTCAAATTCCCCTGTCAGTTATAGGAACCCCAAGTCATGCCAGTGAAAAATACAAGTCATCCTGCAAAAAAGTGATTGGACAGTTTGTGCATTAGAGGAGAAGATGTATGTCCATGAATTACGTCTACAAAATGAAAGCTTCTTCACGATTTGTCATGTTAACTTTAAAGGGTACTTATTTTGAAATGAACAGTTAAATTGAATCTGTTGTGGTCCTAAACAGCCACCATGTGTTTTTTTTTTTTTTTTTTTTTTTTTTCCGCAATTTTAAGAACCCCTTTTTGTCTTTCTGATATTGATCTATGTTCTTTTAAAATAAAATTTTATTCAGCATTTGTGTTATGCAAATCTCAGTACTAGTCCAGTGGGATGTTGATTTCCCCAGGCTAGTCCTGTCTCCTGCATCTTGGAAGCATGCCCCCTCTCTGTGCGATTGACATGATTTGCAAGAGCAGGTTTAACCATGAGCTCCTTGTAATTCACGCATGTGTGGTGTTCTGCCACACTTGTAATGTGCAGTGAAGCCGTCTGTATACTTTCCATCCTCACCGGCACCCTGTGCCTGCCCAGGGAGGCAGAACCTCACTCAGCGCATGCATGAGATTTGCAAGATGTTGTTGTCTATGCAAAATTGTGTCATTTGTGAACAGACAAACAGACTGGCAGCGATGAAGAGTTCTTGCTGATGTATAACAACCAAAGCTCATAGCCACAAATTTTCTGAAAGGGGGCAACCTCTTTGTACAGAGCCACATGGGACCAGAGTTATAAATCAAGTAGGTGGGAAGGTGCTCACACCAGTTTGGCCAAGCCATAGGTGGACTGATCGCTTGTGTGCCGACACTCCCTTTTAAAGACTGTTTTCTCGTTTTTTAAAAATGATGTGCAGAAATTGATCAAGGCTCTGTTAAAGGGAACCTGTCACCAGTTTTTAGGTCTCTGAACAAATGCCTACACCTTTATCTGCTTTTGCACTGCATTTCACAAATGTCTATTATCTCCTGACTCCCCCCTTACACCACCAAAAATACAGCAATTACAATTGTATTTAAGTGAAGATGGTGATTTTTGACTCCAACGTACCCTACAGTCGGATTGATGACGCTTGCACAGTAATGTTTTATACTCTGTCCACAGTGTGGCAGAGCAAAGTGTGCCTGCGCGGGCCAGCGATGCCATTGCACGGGTGCAAAACCTTGTTTCGCTATGTGGGTGACTCAGGATGTGTCAATCAAAGGCGGAGGACGGCGATTAGGAGCAAATGGGAAGAACAGACGCCACATCAAGCACGCCTGTCAGACCAGATCGTCCTCTTTTATATAAATTATGGGAGCAAGTAAAATGATCTTTTGGAGGTTTACAGGGGGAGTCAGGCAATGGTAGACATGTTTGTGGAAGGCAGCATTGGAGCAGATAAAGGTGGTGACATTTGTTCAAAGGCACAAACTGGTGACAGGTTCCCTTTAATGTCTGATGAAGGGGGAAAAAGAAGGTACGGTAATTCTGTAACATCTCATTTATATTCTGACCAGTTTTACCGGTATCTAAATGCAGCCGTCAGAGTAAACTGGTATGGTCCTGTCTGTGGACGTCTAGAGTTCTCTATTTCAATTGTCTTCCTTGTGAATCAGCTCACTATGAGAGTCCATGCGTGTCCAATAAGCTTCACCCATGTAATATAATGTTACTTTATAACCTTTTGTGCTTGATATGTGGCTGTGGGGGCTCTGCAGAGTAGCCCATCATTCACTGTGAGAAGAGCAGGGAGTGAATGGGAGATATGGGGCAGTTCTGGAACTGTGGTGTTCCGCCTTGTACATTGCTTGTATCTAGCCAGAGCTATCAGCTGATTGGTCAGTATGTTGGAGTTATATTGATGACCAAGCACACATTAATCATCAGTACCCCAACAAGCCTGGACCTAGTGTCATATTTTAGCAAAAAATATTACACATAATCATCTTCAGAAATACTGTTAGCATCCTGAATAATGGTTTCACATCCCACTAATGTTGTCTACTTTGAGTTGATAAAAATATGTTTAACTCACTAATGTGTTTGTGTGGAACAGGCCCATTAGCTAAGCCCGTTCCACATATGGCTGATCCTGACCGCTGCCGTCAGCCATTTAGATCGATTATCAATCACTGACAACTGCTAATTAAGCAGATAAGTTGCTGGTGCCCATGCTTACTGATTTTGCTGTGAAGCAATCTCTGAGAGCCAATGGGTTAACAGGTCAGCCGGGGGCCTACTAAAGGCATGCACGACTGGCCTCTTACTAACCCTATGAAGCTCCGCCACAGTCCGAGCTCTACGGGAGACCATGATTAACACTACATACTTCGATACACTCGAATTGTTGAATTGACCCCCCCCCCCCATTCAGAAACGGGCTACTTGGGTCCTGGCTGGGAATGTGCTTATCACATACTTTCAGTGGTGTGACCACCATTTCTAGTGCTGACACTGGTGACGACTCAGAGTGCGCTGCGATAATTCACAAGTTTGTAGTCACAGAGTACCTGCAGACTTGTCATTTTAGACCGGACAACCCCTTTAAGGGATTAAGAGGTGTTCCTATTCTACATTATGGCAAATAACCAGTATATAGTATTGCATTCTGAATGATGGAAGTCCTAACTCTGGAACCCTCTCTGATCCAGACAGGTCCTATCAGCATTTCTTCTGCACAACACAAGTCATCACCTGCAGGTCTTGTGTGGTTTTATACTAGTGCTGTAAAAATAATGTGGCATCATTACAGGTGACTTTTCAATGTGGCTGACCTGATGGATAAGGCTCTATCTGGGTAGTATATGTTTTGTATCCACTTTTTTCATTTCCCCCCTGTAAGATCAGCAGTCTCTAATAATCATCAGCTGGTCTGCAAATGGCTGAGGTGACACTGACAAACTGGTGTTTTTGATGACACTGCACAGGGGAGCAGGATCTCCTCTGTCTCCCCGCTTGACCCCAACAGACATGGCATTGAGAGCATTGTATAGCAGGACTTTCATGTGTCCCCTGATGTTTTTCATTTATTCTGCTACTGCAGTAAAACAAATTTTCAGGAAATACAAAATACTCTTTAAAACACTATATACTTAGTTACTTTATGGGTAGTATTACATGAAGTTCATAAATGGTTTTTAGCATGATGGGACTTCAGCTGTGCTCCACAGGACGTGACTTCTTCCTGTGCTTTCTCTAGTCTGTCTACTTAAATTGGTTGGGGAATGGGGACGACCTCTTGGACTCTTCTATCCCCTTAAGAATGGAGCAGAAGTGCAATTGACTGTAGTTCCATTCATTCCCTATAGGAGTGCCCAGGTTGCAGGGTACAGTGATGCATATGATGGTGACATGGGCATTAGGTTGTCCAACCCTTACTATTTTGGTTGGACCTGCTGACTATGTAATGAGTATTTGCTGTTGGCCTCTTATTTTGGAGACAAACCATGGGCCTGTCATGGGCTTCCTCTGAGCTACACGTCCAGAACACAAGCATGCGATCATGTATACGTGTTGTAGAGGGATCAGGAAGAATGGATGTGGCCCAAACTCATTGTGCATCTACATATTAAGGGTCAAGGATGCAATTTAATTTGGAACTTTTATGGGCCTGCATCATATCCTGTCCTTGTTTCTAAATATGTGGCCATAATGTCTTTGAATTTATACATGTCCAGATGCCTTTGGTCATTCTTTGATTTTGTCATACAAGGACACAATACAGTAATTTTGATCTTCTCTGCCATGGGCGAGCAGTGTTACTACATTTTTGCATCATTCATTTAATGAAAGCAGGGCCGTACAAGCTCCTTTTATCCTTCTCGCTTTTGTAATTGAGGTCTGTTGGTAGCCTAGGAGAAAAAATGCTAGTGTGCACAAATGCCAAAATATATGGAAATTTAGTATAGGAAATGCTTTAACTTCCGTCCTTGAGTTATTTGTTTAGCAAGTCAATTTTATTTGTCAAGTAATTGCTTATACAGCGCTTACAGTAAACCCTCGGAAAACAGCTGATGAATGAATCATAAGTGTCTCTTGGATATTCCGGTAAGAAATGAATCTGTGTTTGTTCCCTAAGTCGATAAAAGGCCTAGCCAAATCAAGTCACGCAGAAACCATGGAGCCTTACCACAATACTGTGCAGCACAGTGACAGTTTATCTTTTGGCTGCCGGTCAGTGCAAGTTTTACTTTTTTTGTATATAAAAGACCAGTTGCCACGTAAAGGTCACTTCTCATAGGATTGATTTTACTGGTAAGTGATCGTAATGACGCATCATTTCGTGTACTTGTTGAGTCTTGTCTCTTTTAATGAATTCAGTTTGACTTCCAGATCAACATTTATCCAGCGTGTCGAGTCTTGTCCATTATATAATATTAAACTGCTCCACCTCCTGCTGTTTTTATTTTTACTTTTAAATATTTGGCACATTCTTTTAAACTATATATTTTTTTTTTACTTGCCGTACTTTGCAAACGTTTTAGGCAGATGTTGATGTACGGTCAAATGCTGCAATGTAAGAATGCATGAAAAAAAAGTGTTAGCGTAAGAGAAATCTTAATTGAATCAAATTTTGGTGTGACCACCATTTGTTTTCACAAGAACTTCATTTCTTCTAGATACGCTTGCACACAGTTTTTGAAGGAACTCGCAGAAAGATGGTTCTAAACTTTTTGGAGAACCAACCACCAGGGCTGTGAAGTCGGTGTCGATTTTTTTGTGTAGTTGGAGACTGTATAAAATGGACAGACTCTGAAAATATATACCGTAATTTTTGGACTGTAAGCTACACCTAGGTTTTAGAGGTGGAAAATATAAAAAAAAATTGAAACAAAATCTGCAGTGAATGTACTAATATCAACCATCCTGGTATATACACTGCTCAAAAAATAAAGGGAACACTTAAACAGAATATAGCTCCAAGTAAATCAAACTTCTGGGAAATCAAACTGTCCACTTAGGAAGCAACACTGATTGACAATCAATTTCACATGCTGTTGTGCAAATGGAATAGACAACAGATGAAAATTATTGGCAATTATCAAGACACCCTCAATAAAGGAGCGGTTCTGCAGGTGGGGATCACAGACCACATCTCAGTACCAATGCTTTCTGGCTGATGTTTTGTCACTTTTAAATGTTGGTTGTGCTTTCACACTCGTGGTAGCATGAGACGGACTCTACAACCCAAGTGGCTCAGGTAGTGCAGCTCATCCAGGATGGCACATCCATGAGAGCTGTGGCAAGAAGGTTTGCTGTGTCTGTCAGTGTAGTGTTCAGAGGCTGGAGGCGCTACCAGGAGACGTGGAGGCGGCCATAGGAGGCCAACAACCCAGCAGCAGGACCGCTACCTCAGCCTTAGTGCAAGGAGGAACAAGAGGAGCACTGCCAGAGCCCTGCAAAATGACCTCCAGCAGGCCAAAAATGTGCATGTGTGTGCACAAACGGTTAGAAACCGACTCAATGATGGTCTGAGGGCCCGACGTCCACAGATAGGGGTTGTGCTCATAACCCAACACCGTGCAGGATGCTTGGCATTTGCCGCAGAACACCAGGCTTGGCAAATTCGCCATTGGCGCCCTGTGCTCTTCACAGATGAAAGCAGGTTCACACTGAGCACATGTGACAGAGTCTGGAGACGCCATGGAGAGCAATCTGCTGCCTGCAACATCCTTCAGCATGACCGGTTTGGCAGTGGGTCAGTAATGGTGTGGGGTGGCATTTCTTTGGAGGGCCGCACAGCCCTCCATTTGCTCGCCAGAGGTAGCCTGACTGCCATTAGGTACACGGGGTCTGAAGATCTCAGATCGGTGAGACCGTATGCTGGTGCGGTTGGCCCTGGGTTCCTCCTAATGCAGGACAATGCCAGACCTTATGTGGCTGGAGTGTGTCAGGAGTTCCTGCAAGATGAAGGCATTGAAGCTATGGACTGGCCCGCCCGTTCCCCAGACCTGAATTTGATTGAGCAAATCTGTGACATCATGTCTCGCTCCATCCACCAACATCACGTTGCACCACAGACTGTCCAGGAGTTGGTGGTTGCTTTAGTTCAGGTCTGGGAGGAGATCCCTTAGGAGACCATCTGCCGTCTCATCAGGAGCATGCCCAGCTGTTTTACAGTGTGGAGGTCATACAGGCACATGGAGGCCACATACTACTGAGCATCTTTTCCTTGTCATGAGGCATTTCCACTGAAGTTGGATCAGCCTGTAATTTGATTTTTCACTTTGATTTTGAGTATCATTCCAAATCCAGACCTCCATGGGATATTCATTTTGATTTACATTGATAATTATGCTTTATTGTTCTGAACACATTCCACTATGCAATGAATACAAATTTGCAACTGGAATATTTCATTCAGAGATATCTGTGGTATTCTAGTGTTCCCTTTTATTTTTTTGAGCAGTGTATGTCTGTCCCTAATCCAGGTGTGCATGGTCCCCTCATCCTCCCCAATCTATGTAAAGCGCTGCAGAATATATTCTCACTATCCCCATTGAGGCTCACAATCTAGATTCCCCATCAGTATGTCTTTGGAATGTGGGAGGAAACCAGAGAACCCGGAGGAAACCCACACAAACACCGGGAGAACATACAAACTCCTTGCAGGTGTTGTCCTTGGTGGGTTTTGAACCCAGGACCCCAGCGCTATAATGCTGCAGTGCTAACCACTGAGCCACCTTTAATGGTCTTTGTGGTGATAAATGTGGCTAACAGTTGAATCATTTCTTTATATTTACTGTAAGTACAGATAATGTTCTGTAGGCACAGGATCCCATTATTCTGAGCAGAAAAAAGTGACTATTTCATTGCATGACTGTCTTGGGAAAATGCTAAATTCCCTACTTTTGTGTGGGACATTTTGGGATAGTTGCCATTGTATCACTTTCTATGACAAGGTTATTTCGATCACAGTATACAAAACCATTTTGTGCCTTTCTTTTCATGTATTGTATGCAAAATTATCAGGCAAGTTTGTAGTTTTGATTTTTAGTTTTATTAATCAGCTGCAGTGCTGTCTCTCAATCCGAAAGGTTAAATATTTAAAAAAAGTAGCTTTTGTTCTTCTTAAAAGGAATATCTTCAGCTCAATGAAACATTTTAATTTCCCAACTCAGTTGTTTACTTTCATCTATTATAGTGAGAATAATAACCAAACAACTCAAAATGGACAAAGGATAGTGCACACGATGCATTTTTTTTTTTTTTTTGCTCGCGTAAATGGTCCAAAGGCACAATGGAATACTTATGCTAGGTAATTCAGTGACAATCCTGAAGTGTTGTGCAATTGATTAGTCAATTTCCGTCCATATTTGCAGCGTTTTATTTTCTGCAGCATGTCAATTCTTTTTGTGTTTCTGCAGCGTGTTTTGACTCATTGACTTCAATTGAGTCAGTCAAATGTGCAGCAAAAACGCAGGTGTAAAAAGGTTTGCGTATTTGCTGCCAAAAACGATGCAAATTGTCAAAGGAAATGTCAGGAGGAAGAGTTTTTGCGGAGAGTATGTGTTTGCGGAGAATAAGTGCAAGGCTAAGTGCCAGACTTGGCACTTTTATAAGATGCGCCATTTCTAGGGCGGCTGAGAGCTGATGTTTTTAGCCTAAGGGCGAGCCAATATCCATTGCACCTTCCCAGACTATTAATATCAGCTCTCTGCCTAGCCTTTGCTGTTTCGATTTTATAGGGGGACACATGTCAATTTTTTTTCTGGGGTTCCCCTGTAAACTAACCAGTAAAGGCTAAGCAAACAGCTGTGAGCTGATATTAATAGCTTGGGAACCTTTATGGCTGTTGGCTCCTTCCCAGAATATTAACATCAGCCGTCTGCTTTCCCTCAGCTGGTTATGAAAATTATGAGAGAGCCCATGCAATTTATTTTTTTTTTTTTAATAAAGATATTGCGTTTCACGCAGATTTCTGACAGTTGCTATTTCTGTTTTGTTACAGCATATGTTGGTTACTTATGTTAATGGTCCTACATAGACTGTTTTTGTGTTTTTAACTCTTTATGTACCGTTAAACTATATATTGAGAGATATAGATTTATAGAGAGAGAGATATAGATCTATCTATCACTTGGCTCTATGGATTTACAAAAATGCATAATAACACTGCCTTTTTCTGCCAAGAGATGCAGAAACCTTGTAGAAGTTCATGCAAGCAAATGCGCAACGTATTGACCAATAAGCCTTCCATTTACATATGTTTTGTTCTTTTTCTTGACTAGCCAAGCTGTGAGGTCATGTGGGAAAGCTGGTTATGGAAGTTTACAGCATTCAAGTCCAACTCCATTCTAAGTCCTGTGTTGTGGGCCCGGTGGGGGAGGTTGGAGGCTCGGCTCCAGTTCAGTTGGCCATGTCCAAAATACCCTGTCAAACTCTTGAAAGCTATAGCTAAACATACACTGGTTGGCTAATGGCCCTCCCTCAGTAAATAAGGTAGTCCGGTGTCTGAATCACACAATACTAATGGGACAAAAAGTATATATTAAGAGGAGCAATGGCTAAATGTGGTTAACAGCAGAGCAATGGGATTAGATGCCCTGTGGTTGTGTCCAAAGAGTTGGCAAAAGATTTGTTTTTTCAACTTGATACTTAGCAATCCTTATGTATGCATTGTATAATGCTTTTTAATTTTACCAATTTTGTGGGTTTTTTAGTTATTTCATTAGGTTTATTGTGTCTTTTTTTGTTTTTTTTTAAACAGTTTCTTCATCTGTTGCCATCAGTGATTTGGATAGAACCAGCCACAGCATTCCAGACACTGTTCTGAGAGAGACCATTTTCCTTCAATGTAAATTTACTTTTAAAGAAGGGCCCACAGGTTCTCAATAGGGTATTGTCCACGTGAGGAAGGTGTTATAATTTATTCTTTCATCTATAAAGCCTTAACAGGCAACCACGCAGTGGATGACTTTGATGCACACGATGGAGCATTGTCCTGCATAAAAGTCATGGTTTTCTTGAAAGATGTATACTCGAAAAGGTCCAACTAGCTCATCTTTAATGATACAGCCATAGCAGTACCCCACCTCCACTTTGAAGTCTGCGTTGAAGTGGACGTCTGTTACTGACACAGCCATGGGCCCATCACACTGGACCGTCAAGAGTCATTCTCACCTGATCAGTCCATAAACTCATGTAATGTCAATACTCAACCAAGAAATACCTGAACACAGAATTTTCAACTTGTCTCAAGTGGTGGTCTGGTTTCAGTCTTCCTTACCTTGGCCATGTCTTTGAGCACAGAAGACCTTGTACTTCTGTGCTCTCCAGGTTGGTTGCAGTTCTGGAATATGATAGTACTGGAGAAAATGGCTTCTTGGTCACTTCACATTTGATTCTTATCACATTTTTTACAGTTTCTCAATACTTTGACAGAGTGCTGAATCCCTCTGGAAAACGTATAACAATTTTTTTTTTCTAATTTTTCAGTCTGTTAAATCTTTTTGGCCCATTTTGCTAGAGGAAAACAAGTTGCCTAATAACTCTGCTCACATTGATAAAGGGTGTTGTATCTTTAGGCCACCTTCTCCCTCATTACACAAATACAAATCACCTGATCTATTTAATCTAATAACCAATCAAGTTTATACAGCTTGGAGATGGAAAATCTGAATAAAAATTATGGTTAAAATACTCACTTGCATAATAACTGCACACTGTGTAATTTAATAAAAACATGAAAAATTGCTCCATTTGTTTTTCTCTTGCAGATGATCATAGTCGTGTCAAGTTACAAAATGTTGAAAATGATTATATCAATGCCAGTCTTGTAGTTGTGGAGGAAGCCCAGAGAAATTATATCTTAACACAGGTAACTATAGGAAATAATGATATCAATTGAACTGAAATTTATGTAGAACTGAGGAGCACAGCACAAAATGCATTATTAACGTGGACTCTCCGGCAGACCTCTGTTGGTCTTTGATTGCCCACTGTTGGCAGAGACATGCTGTACTGTACTCTACTGCAGCCAAAAAGTGGCCTCAGTGGTCACGTGCTATAAATTCTGCCACCAATGCATTTGATGGGGCACGTTATCACTGACAGCTGTCAAACGGACAAATGTGGGACGACTAATATGTCTTTGTGGGATCGTAGTGAAGGGAAAGAGGCTGCTCGTTTTTGTTGTGGTACCAGCAGTAGGGCCCATACATCTTGTATCAGAGGGGTTGTCCATGTAATAGCTTTTTTTTGTTGTTGTTGTCTCGGGGCCTTCTAAATGTTGCATCTGGTTCTTCTGCTTTTTTGCCTCCTGTCACTCTGTAAGGGTTCCTCAAAGTTCACTGCCGGATTCACTTCTTCTTTCAATATATCATTTCAGCTGGTAACCCAATGGAGGGGGCAGGGGGGTTTCCAGCACCATCTTTATACCCAGTCATCAAGTGATGGATATTTTTTAATTTAATTCCTGTAATAAACACTGTTGGAGTCTGTAAGATGTATCTGCTACTTTTACATTTCTGTCTTTTATGAAGTCTTGCCTTCTCACTTTGAGGGTCCATGCACAAGGCTTTAATACAAATCTGTGTTCTATGGATGTTTAACATGGCACTCTCGACATGCTATTGGCCCGTACTGTCCATCAAAGTGTCTACTATGGCTGTCTTCGTCCCTCTTCAAAGCCTCTCACACTTGTCCAGGACTTCTCTCGTGCTGCACCCATATTTTGCATTGCTTTTTTTTTTTTGTGCCATCTCATTAGATTCTGATGATCACAATTTCAGACTTGCTGTGAAAGCTTCTAGTATAGGAAACTTTTCACATCTAATGTATGTGGTGCAGTAATAACCTTGATAACTACCTACATTCCTCTCATCCCCGAGGAGAAGGCTTCGATAGTCCGCTCTGCTTTAGTGTCATTGTTGGTAAACCTTTTGTTTGACTACTTCCCCTATAAAGAGCTGTACAATCAGTTGACCCTGTATAAAGAGGAAACCGTCTGCCAGCTTTATAAGCGTTTGTTCTTTTCCTTTCATAGGGCCCTCTTCCCAATACCTGCTGTCATTTCTGGTTAATGGTCTGGCAGCAGAAAAGCAAAGCGATTGTCATGCTGAACCGAATCATTGAAAAGGATGCGGTAAGTGTGCAGCTCAATGTGTTTTTCTCAGAAATGAAGTCATGTGTTCTACCAGATGCGATCGGTTTCACATCTCCATCTGCTGTCTCTGTGTAGCAGTATTTCCTGGCTGCAGATTGTTACTGCCCTGATATTTTTATTTTCATCTGCTTTGCCTTGCTAGTAATATCTGTAATTGATTCTTTCTGCTTATAATTAATCACTTGGTATCATGCATTCATCTCACATTATGGGGCTCCAGTGGATTACCAAGTATGACCAGACTCTGGTCAATATGTTTCCTGCATCAGTTCGGGCAAGCATCAATTTATTATTGTGTATTTAATTTTTAGGCTGTGGCTTCATGGTGATGTGTTTCTCAACTATTTTAGAGCTTTGATTTTGCTATTAATGAAACGGCCAAGTTGCAGATAAGCTGCAATTGAGGTCTATGGCAAATTTGTCACATACAACTTACACCCAGAAAATCCTACATGTTTGGAAACATTTGTGACTGTTGCAGTATGTCAAGTGTCGTAATGTGACTGACATAATAGGAAATATTAACTTTCCCTTCACCAATGACAGCACACCTGAGAGAGGGATCCACCCCGCCTGGACAGGAACCTGCCAAAATATAAGGAGCGGTACCTCTCCCCTCTTCATTTGGGTTCCTTTCATGGATGGGAATCTCGTAAGGCAGCAGTGCCAGTCATGGATGAAGGTCCCAGGCCCGTCTCGGTGGGGGAAGAACAGGTTTTCATACCTGTAGCGCCAGCCATCATGTGTCTGGAAGCGCAGTCCACGGGTCCCTCTAGGGCTCTGTGTTCGTGCGGGCAGCAGCTGCAGGAGGGCCTGGAGAAAATCCGCCGTGCCTCCCAAGCCGGCGTCCTGAGATTCAGCGTGGTGACGGGGGTCAACTTCGGGTGCCGCTGACGTCATGGGCACCGCAATGCATTGTGGGTGCGCCTGCTGACGTCAGGGAGGGGCTGGAAAAATGGTGCTCAGTGTGATGCCGGCTTTTTACTTTTTGGACGCAGTCTGGCCGGTGGTCGCAGGGGGGAGGGGCCTATGTCAGCTGAATGAGATGGCGTATATTAAGGCGGACGCCTGAGAGCGAGACTGCTGACAACATGGAGTCAGAGCAGCGGCAGTCGCTTTCGCCACCGCCACTACCTCCAGCTCAGTCTACAGCGCATCAACAGGAACGCAAAGGTGATGGTCGTTCAAGTGCCAGAAGCAGCAGTCGCCTCAGCCACAGATCTAGGGACTCCTCGTGTCCAGGGATGACACATTGCGTGTTCCTCCACAGCCTCTGAGTCTGGTATCCTTGGCTTTCACCAGGTGGTGAGTGATCTTTGTGAATGTTAGCTAGGTGATTAATTGGCCCCTCTTGTCTGCTTGTATCTATAGGAAAGGTCTAAAAAAGCGGGGTCAAGGAAGAATGACAGAGTCTGTGCCATGTGTAAAATTCCCCTAGCAAGGGATTGGCAGAAGGACCTGTGTTCTAACTGCATCCAAAGAACTATAGCAGAGGAAACCTCAAATTTTGCAGCTATCTTAGGTCAGCTGTTAGGTCGGAAGTAGAAGGCTCTCTCAAAACCCTACTAAAAAAAGGGAAAAAAGTTCAGAAATTATACATCTAATTCGAACTCTTCCTCGATCTCATCTATGGGTCGATTACAGGCTGAATCTGCTTCTTCCTCTTCCTCAGACAGTGATACGGGAGGTAAACCATTTTTTCCTATAGAAGACACAGATGGTCTCCTTAAAGCCGTTAGGGTAATAATGGGTCTGAAGGAAGAAAAGATAGCTAAGTCCCTGGAAGACGTTATGTTTGGGGGATTACGAGAAAGGAAGAAGCGAACATTTCCGGTTAATGACAAGGTCTGAGCACTCGTCAATAGAGAGTGGGAAAGAAACGGAAAAATCAGGGCCCCTGCCCTCCTCCTCTAAAAGGAGACATCCCTTTGAAGAAAAAGATACGGAGATATGGGACAAAATCCCAAAAATCGATGGGGGTCATCCAAAATACGGCGTTGCCATTTGAGGACTCAGGAGTTCAGAGATCCATAAGATAAAAGGTCTAATTCCTTCCTTAAGGGCCTTGTGACGTTAGCTAGCGATATCGCTGTGTGATACTTACCTACGACCCGCTCCCCCGCTGCTTATCGCTGATCTCGCAAGAACAGGCTGGACTGTTTCTCGTCGTCAGCTTCCTGCGGTGCTTCCTGTGGAGAGACGAGCAACTAGCGTGGATGCGGGCGGGAGGACGTCAGGATCGCCTAGTGTGACAGGTAAGTAGCGACCCCCGACCGCTACGATGTTGCTGGTGAGATCTGCCTGTGTGGCAGCTCACTAGCGACCACTTAGCGATGCACCAGCGATCTTGACAGCGTCATATCACTGGTCGGGATCGCTGGTGCATTGCTAAGTGTGACAGTACCTTAAGACATACATAGGAAGCTGCAGTAGGGGGATTAAGACCTGCGATAGCTGGAACTTGCACGGCAAGATCTTTTACCTCTTCGCGACCGCCCACAGTAGATAAACGTTGGCGCTTGCTGGGCTTTGTGCAGCGCCAACGTTTATCTACTGTCGGCGGTTTTGTGCCCCCCGGGACCCCCTCATACCTTATAACGCGGGGATCCCGGTGCACAATGCATGCTGGGACCCCCGACGTCATCGAGACCTGATTGGTTCAGGTCCTGATGACGTCGCGTCACAGCAGCCAATGAGAGAGCTCGCTGGGAAAGCTGCTTGTTTCCCGGCGATCTCCCTCATTATAACGCGACTTCTCCTCTGAGCTCATGCTGACAGATGAGCAGAGGTGAAGCAGCGTTAGTGTGACTAGATCGCTGCCTGGCACAGCTGATCGCTGCCTGGCACAGCTGTGTCAGGCAGCGATCTTGTCACACAGTAACGCTGCTTCTCCTCTGATCATCTGTCAGTGTGAGATCAGAGGAGAAGTGGCGTTACTATGTGCCGGGCAGCGATCTTGTCACATAGTAACGCTGCTTCTCCTCTGATCATCTGCCAGTGTGAGATCAGAGGAGAAGTGGCGTTACTATGAGTCAAAAATACAAAAAATAAAAAACACAAAAATAAAAAAAAGTAAAGAAAAAAAAGCAGGTAGGCAGGCTAGGGGTTAGGGCTAGGGGTTAGGGCTAGGGGTTAGGGCTAGGGGTTAGGGCTAGGGGTTAGGGCTAGGGGTTAGGGCTAGGGGTTAGGGCTAGGGGTTAGGGCTAGGGGTTAGGGCTAGAGTTAGGGTTAGGGTTGGAATTCGAATTGGGGGTTTCCACTGTTTAGGTACATCAGGGGCTCTGTAAATGCAATATGACGCCCGCAGACCATTCCATCAAAGTCTGCATTCCAGAACGTCACTACTTCCCTTCCGAGCCCCACCGTGTGCCCAAACAGTGGTCCCCCCCCACATGTGGGGTACCAGCGTACTCAGGACAAATTGGACAACAACTCTTAGGGTCCAATTTCTCCTGTTACCCTTGTGAAAATAAAAATTGGGAGCTAAAAGATCATTTTTGTGGAAAAAAAAATTATTTTTTTATTTTCACGGCTCTACATTATAAACTTTAGTGAAACACTTGGGGGTTCAAAGTGCTCACCACACATCTAGATAAGTTCCTTGGGGGGTTCTAGTTTCCAAAAAGGGGTCACTTGTGGAGGATTTCCACTGTTTAGGCACATCAGGGGCTCTGCAAACTCGACATGACACCCGCAGACCATTCCATCAAAGTCTGCATTCCAAAACGTCACTACTTCCCTTCCGATCCCCACCGTGTGCCCAAACAGTAGTTTTCTTCCACATATGGGGTACCAGTGTACTCAGGACAAATTGGACAACAACTTTTGGGGTCCAATTTCTCCTGTTACCCTTGTGAAAATAAAAAATTGGGGGCTAAAAGATCATGTTTGTGGAACAAAAATGATTTTTTATTTTCATGGCTCTACGTTATAAACTTCTGTGAAGCACTTGGGGGTTCAAAGTGCTCACCACACATCTAGATAAGTTCTTTAAGGGGTCTAGTTTCCAAAATGGGGTCACTTGTGGGGGTTTCCACTGTTTAGGCACATTAGGGGCTCTCCAAATGCGACATGGCGTCCTATCTCAATTCCAGCCAATTCGGCATTGAAAAAGTCAAACGGCACTCCTTCCTTTCTGAGCTCTGCCGTGTGCTCAAACAGTGGTTTAGCCCCACATACGGGGTATCGGCGTATTTGGGAGAAATTGCACAAAAAATTTTGTGGCTCATTTTCTGTTTTTACACTTGTGAAAATAAAAAAAATGGTTCTGAAGTAAAATGTTTGTGAAAAAAAGTTAAATGTTTAATTTTTTCCTTCCACATTCCATTCATTCATGTGAAGCACCTGAAGGGTTAATAAACTTCTTGAATGTGGTTTTGAGTACATTGAGAGGTGCAGTTTTTAGAATGCTGTCACTTTTGGGTATTTTCTGTCATATTGACCCCCCAAACTCACTTCAAATGTGAGGTGGTCCCTAAAAAAAAATGGTGTTGTAAATTTTGTTGTAAAAATGAGAAATCGCTGGTCAACTTTTAACCCTTATAACTTCCAAAAAAAAAAAAATTATGTTTCCAAAATTGTGCAGATGTAAAGTAGACATGTGGGAAATGTTATTTATTAACTATTTTGTGCGATATCACTCTCTAATTTAAGGGCATAAAAATTAAAAGTTTGAAAATTGCAAAATTTTCAAAATTTTTGCCAAATTTCGATTTTATTTATTTATTTTTTCATATAAGCGCAGTTCATATCTAAGAAATTTTACCACTATCCTGAAGTACAATATGTCATGAGAAAACAATGTCAGAATCAGCAGGATCCGTTGAAGCGTTCTAGAGTTATGGCCTCATAAAGTGACACTGGTCAGAATTGAAAAAATTGGCCTGGTCACGAAGGCAAAAACAGGCTCAGGCGCGAAAGGGTTAATGATCTGACTCCAGCAACTTGAGGAGCAAATGGCTTCCAAGGTGCCAAGGGATAAGATCCTGTCTGATTTGCATCTTTTACATGGAGTGGCAACCTTTTTGGCAGACACATCGGCTGACTCCATGAGGGTAACAGCCAGAGCAGCTGGATTATCTAACGCTGCAAGACTCGCCTTATTGCTTTAGTGCTGCCCAGGTGATATACAGTCCAAGGTCAAGTTGTGTTCCTTGCCGTGGGATGGTCACTTTCTGTTTGGGAAGAATCTGGATGATATCCTAGAAAAGGCAAATGATATGAAGAAAGGCTTTCCCAGGTTTCTATCGGATCAGAGAAGACCACACTTTCGGAGGAAGAAATTCAGCGGGGGCCATCCCCCAGGAGAAAAAAGGAAATGGGATGATAGGAGAAAAAAAGACTCTGGATTTATGTTCGGTGAGTCCGCCACTACATATGAAAAAATACCCACAATGACGCCAAAATCCCGGGGGGGGGGGGCGCGCAGGCTGTCGTTGTCGTCCAACACATGGATCCTAAACATAGTGAAGGAAGGCCTGAAGATACAGTTTTATCGTCAGCCAAAAACAACTTTTATAATAACCCCCATCAGAAAATGGATAGAGGATATCCATTATAAGAGGCCTCAATCATATCTTCAAGATGGCATCAGTAACTACGGCCATAAAACTCCTGCATCACAATTGTTTCATGGCGGTAATCGATTTAAAGGATTCCTATTATCATATTCCCATCCATCCAGGCTATCAAATATATTTAAGAGTTCGCCTATATATCCGAGGCAATCTCCAGCATCTTAGATTCAGAGCCCTTCCCTTTGGATTATCGGTAGCCCCGATGGTGTTCACCAAAGTGATAGCAGAAATGACAGGCTTCTTCCAGATCACAATTATAGTACCCTATTAAGTGGGAGACTCTGAGAACCACTGTACTATGCAGCTGAGACAAGTTACCAAAACCCTGAAAGAATTATGGTGGATTATAGATACAAAAAAATCAAGATTGCAACCCCTGACACAGGGCTTTCCTAGGCTTTATCCTGGACTCCGAAGTACAGGTCTGTTTTTTCGAGGACAAGATAGAAAAGATAGTAAACCTGACCTCAGCAGCTATAGCACATCCTTTTATCCCAGCAGTCAGATGGGCCCAGTTTCACACATGACATCTTCAGTGGGAGATCCTAACAGCCCAAAAATGGCTGAGGGTGTTTAGAAGGAAAGGTGGAACTTTGCTTAGGGGTCAGAAACTCCCTCATTTGGTGGTCAAACAGGACAAATTTAACATTGGGAATACCTTGGGAAACACCAGTAAGCGATGTGATCCTGACAGATGCAAGTTCCTCAGGGTGGGGGGCACACCTAAGGTGCCAGGCAGTCCAGGGGTCCTAGACTCTTCGGGAGCAAGGTTCGTCATCCAACCTAAAAGAACTTTGGGCAGTGAGCAAATCCCTGGAACACTTTATTCCACTCCTCCAAGGCCACAATGTCTGTATTATGTCAGACAACAAGGCCACAGTAGCATACATCAACCAACGGGGGAGATAAGATCGCAGCCCCTGATGGAAGCAACGAACAGTATTTTTCTCACAGCCAAACAACATTTTCTGTACCTGACGGCACTACACACAGAGGGCAGAAAACTTTGAAGCAGATTTCCTGAGTCGCAACAAACTAAAACAGGGGGAATGGGCCTTAAACCGCAGAGTCTTTCAACAAATAGTACACCTGTGGGGAAAACCAGAAATAGATTTGTTTGACAACAAGAGTATCTGGCAAGTAAAGAAGTTTTTCTCGTAAAACTCAAGGGAAATTCCATTTGCGGAAGATTATTTGCTTATTCCTTGGGATTTCAAGATGGCCTACGCATTCCCTCCAGTGACTCGGATTCCGACGGTAGTGAGGAAAGTCAGAAGGGAGCAGGCAAGAGTAATTTTGATTGCCCCATTCTGGCCAAAAAGACCTTGGCTTTCCCTTTTGTGGATAATGCCACTATCAGAGCCATGGATCCTGACATAGATCTCAGACCTTCTCAGTCGGGGTCCAATATTCAATGCGTAAGTGAATGGTTTCTATCTTGCAGCGTGGAATTTGAGAGGTCACTTCTGATGAGTAGTAAAGGATTCTCTCCGGGGCTAGTTTTTACCTTGTTAAAATGTAGAAAACCCATAACTACTAAAATCTATGGCATAACTTTGAAATAAATTCCTACAATTCTTAGGGAAACCGTTAGACCAAGAACCTCCGATTGGTCCCATCTTAGAATTTCTACAATCGGGGTTACAATTGGGTCTGGCTGTAAATACCCTTACGGTTCAAGAACTGGAAGGTCCTGCAGCTACAATGAAATACCTGTATGAGCAGCTCCTGGATGTCGGCACAGACACAGGAAGAGCCGTGGGGGAGCTGGGAGCACGGAGCCATCATCGGAAGGTGAGTTAACTGTTATTTTATCGTGTGTGCCAGCAGCACAGGGGGCATATCCAGGATGGGATGCGGGGGGCATGTGCGTACCAGCAGCACAGGGGGGCATATCCAGGATGGGGTGGGGGGATTGTGCTTGCCAGCAGCACAGGGGAGCATAACCAGGATGGGATGTGAGGGCCATGTGTGTGCCAGCTGCACAGTGGGCATATCCAGGATGGGATGTGGGGGCCATGTGCGTGCCAGCAGCACAGTGTGGTATATCCAGGATGGGATGTGGGGGCCATGTGCGTGCCAGCAGCACAGTGGGGCATATCCAGGATGGGATGTGGGGGCCATGTGTGTGCCAGCTGCACAGTGAGAATATCCAGGATGGGATGTGGGGGCCATGTGTGTGCCAGCTGCACAGTGGGCATATCCAGGATGGGATGTGGGGGCCATGTGCGTGCCAGCAGCACAGTGTGGTATATCCAGGATGGGATGTGGGGGCCATGTGCTTGCCAGCAGCACAGTGGGGCATATCCAGGATGGGATGTGGGGACCATGTGCGTGCCAGCAGCACAATGGGGCATATCCAGGATGGGATGTGGGGGCCAGGTGCGTGCCAGCAGCACAGGGGGGCATATCCAGGATGGGATGGGGGGGCCATGTGTGTGCCAGCAGCACAGGGGGGCATATCCAGGATGGGATGGGGGGGGCCATGTGCATTCCAGCAGCACAGGGGGGCATATCCAGGATGGGATGTGGGGGCCATGTGTATACCAACAGCACAGGGGGGCATATTCAGGATGGGATGGAATGTGAGGGGGGCATGTGCGTGCCAGCAGAACAGGGGGGGCATAGCCAGGATGGGATAGGGGGGGGCCATGTGCGTGCCAGCAGCACAGGGGGGGAATATCCAGGATGGAATAGGGGGGGGCCATGTGCGTGCCAGCAGCACGGGGGGGGGGGGCATATCCAGGATGGGATAGGGGGGGCCATGTGCGTGCCGGCAGCACAGGGGGGCATATCCAGTATCGGATGGGGGGGCCATGTGCGTGCCAACAGCACAGTGGGGCAATGTTCCAGTGCGCCAGCAGCATATGGGGGCCTTGTGCCAGGATGGGGGTTTAATGGATACCAGGATGAAGGACATGTATATGATTTGTAAGACAGACCCCCATTTAACATTAACAAAAAATTATTTTTCTTTAACAAATTTGGGGGTGCATCTTAGAATCTGGTGCGTCTTATAAATCGAAAAATACGG
Organism: Dendrobates tinctorius; assembly: GCF_039654945.1. Classification (NCBI taxonomy): domain Eukaryota; kingdom Metazoa; phylum Chordata; class Amphibia; order Anura; family Dendrobatidae; genus Dendrobates; species Dendrobates tinctorius. The sequence continues at coordinate 23,878,587 of NW_027361783.1, forward strand.
TAAATTAGTAGCCCTTACATCAGCTCGTAGAGTGAGTGATTGCAGGCCCTCTCCATAAATCCACCTTTACATGCAGGTATATCAGGATAGGATTGTATTAAAGACAGACCCTGCTTACCTACCCAAAGTAGTGTCAGATTTTCATCGGAGTTAGGAAATTATCCTTCCCTCTTTTTGTGAAAAACCAAGAAACCCGGGGGAAAAGAAATTCCATAATCTGGACATGAAGAGGGCTTTACTAGAATGTGTCTGAAACTAGCCAATGGAGGAGGTCCCAGTCCTTATTTATAGCCTTTCAGGGGGCCAGGAAGGGTTATGGAGTGTCAAAGGGGGACCATTGCCAGATGGATTAGGGAAGCCATTTGTATAGCATACTCGGCTAGTGGTACTCAGATTCCTAATGGCATCAAGGCTCATTCCACCAGAGCCGTGGCGACCTCCTGGGCAGAGAAAGCCGAGGTATCAATTGACCAAATTTGTAAGGCCGCTACTTGGGCCTCACCATCAACATTCTTTAAGCGCTATAGGTTGAATCTATCCTCCTCAGCTGACTTAACCTTTAGTAGAAGGGTTCTGCAAGCGGTGGTCCCTCACTAAGGTGTTTCAAATTCTCCAAAAGTCTCTCAAGTGTGCTGTCATGGGTGAAGGGAAAACCACCAAGGTTACTTTCCGTAACCCATGACAGCAACCATATATTCCCTTTTTCACCGTATGGGTGTACACGTTAGTTGGATGTTTTTACAATGTGGTGTTGGATTAATATGTGACTAACCGGGAAGTCCTCTCATACTCTACAACCAACTGAAGAGGGGAGAGGTACCGCCCCTTATATTTCGGCAGGTTCCTGTCCTGGCAGGGCGGATCCCTCTCTCAGGTGTGCTGTCATGGATTCCGGAAAAATCGGCTACTGGTAAGTAACCTTGGTGGTTTCTGTACCCTTACCGCCACTAAGTGCAGAAATCTGAAACTTTGTTCACATAAGGGTGCTGCCTCTTTTTCTCTGAGCTGGACATAACATTTATATAGCCTCTCATTGCTGGGCGTCCATATTTGGGACCCGGCCCTGCTCTCTCTTTACTCACATTGACTTAATTTGGACACATTGGAAACGTGGTAAGGTTTTCATACTAGAAGTTAAGACCATCCCTATTTGGGTACATCTTGGTGCTGGTGGGATGGCGCTTATGCTTTTTTTTTTTTTTCCCCTCCCCTTTCCTTTTAATCAAAAACAGTGTTTTCCAAGTACCCTATATTATTTATATGTGCTATTGCTTTCACTTATTTCCTTACAACAGGGTAAGTGTTCATTTTGCCTCTATCTTAGGTTTTGTCTGTTTTAATGGCCAGTGTGAACATGCTCTTATATTTTGCATGCATACTAACTTGTACTTCAGTTCAATTTTGTTTTCGGTTACCGTATTTTTCGGACTATAAGACGCACCCCAAATTTTAAGAAGCAAAATAGGGAAAAAATGAATACGTCAAATGGGGGTCCGTCTTACAGTCCGAATTCTGCTTACCGGGGGAAATCGGTAGCGCTGGTGTAGCGTGGTCACAGGGGGTGTTGGGTGGTTCGGCGATGATAAGACTTCCATCCCAGACTGGTGTGGCAGGTTCTGCAATGCTCGTGGTGCAGGGCTCCGCCAACATTTTGTGAAAGCCCAGAGCTCCCACACATCCATTACTGTGGAGCGGTGACCTCTGAAAAATCCCATCCTAGGCTGGTGCGGCAGGTTCGTCGGTGCTCAGTGGTGTGAGGCTCCGCAGACATTTTGTGAAAGCCCGGAGCCCCGCACATCCCCACTGCTGGGATGCAGTGGCCTCTGGGAAAACGGCTGCCGGGTCAGCGCATGCACAGATTGAGATCTCTGTGCCAAGATCTCAATCTGCGCATGCGCCACTTCCGACAGCCATTTTCCCAGAGGCCACCCATTATAGCAATGGAAGTGTGTGGGCTTCAGGCTTTCAAAAAATGTCGGCGGAGCCCCCGCACCAATGCGCACTGCCGAATACTATCGCATCAGCCTGGGAAGGGAATGTGATGATCGACCTGCAGCGTAGGACTGCTGCAGAATCGCCTGACTCCTGCCACCACACTACTTGTAAGTATATTCTGACTATAAGATGCACCCCCATTTTCCCCAAAAAATTTTGGGTATAAAAGTGCATCTTACAGTCCGAAAAATATGGTTAGTGTCAGATTAGGTAGCAAAAATCTTGTGAGATTCCCTTTAACTGCAGTAGGGAAAATAAGTATTTGATAAACTAATTTTACAAATTCCCACCTACAAAAAATGGAAAGTTCTGTAATTTTTGTCGTAGGTACACTTCAACTGTGAGAGACAGAATCGAACAATAAAATCCAGAAAATCACATTGTATGATTTTTAAATAATTAAATTGCATTTTATTGCATGAGATTAAGTATTTGATCACCTACCAACTAGCAAGAATCTTGCCTCTCACAGACCCGTTAGTTTTTCTTTTGCAGAGTAGGAGGGCTTCTTAATCATTACCTGTATTAATTACACTCGTTACCTGTATAAAAGACACCTATCCACACACTCACTCACATTCCATGGCCAGGACCAAAGAGCTGTCTAAGGACACCAGGCACAAAATTGTAGACCTGCACAAGGAAAATTGGCAAGCAGCTTGATGAGAAGGCAAGACAACTAGCAGGAAATTGGTCTAGAACTACACAGGAGAACCTGGTCAATGACTTGAAGAGATCTAAGACCAAAGTCTCAAACCTTACTGTTGGTAACACACTACGCCATTATGGATTAAAATCCTGCAGGCACACAAGGTACCCATGCTCAAGCCAGCACATGTCCAGGTCCGTTTGAAGTTTGCCAATGACCATCTGGATAATCCAAAGGGGGCATAGGAGGAGGTCATGTGGTCAGATGGGACCAAAATACAACTTCTAAGTATCAACTCTATTCGCCGTGTTTGGAGGAAGGACGAGTACAACCCCAAGAACACCATCCCAACCGTGAATCATGGTGGGGGAAACGTCATAATTTGAGGATGCTTTTCTATAAAGGGGACAGGACGACTGGACCATATTGAAGGAAGGATGGATGGAGCAATTGCAAGATTTTGCCGGACAACCTCCTTCCCTTAGTAAGAGCATTGAAGATGGGTCGTGGCTGGATCTTACAGCATGACTATGACCTGAAACACACAGCCAGCGCAACTAAGGAGTGGCTCTGTAAGAAGCATTTCAAAGTCCTGGAGTGGCCTAGCCAGACGTGAACCCAATAGGAAATCTTTGGAGGGAGCTGACACTCAATATTGCCCAGCATCCCCTGCAGCAGTGTGTGCAAACTTGGTCAAGAACTAAGGAATCGTCTTACCTGTTTAATAGCAAAGAGAGGTTTCTGTAAGAAGTAATATTAAGTTATGTATTTCTATTGTATCAAATACTCAATATACAACTTATTGCATGAAATATATGAAAACCATACAATGAGATTTTTCTGGTTTTTATTTTTACTTTGTCATTCACAATTGAAGTGTACCTACCTACGATAAAAATTACAGACCTCTCCATTCTTTCTAGGTGGAAAAACTTGCAAAATCGGCAGTGTATTAAATTGTAGTGAAAATATGTATTTGTAAGATGTATGACCAGCAGTAAATTAGCATCTGTTCTAGGCTGTATCTCTTCACAAAGGTCATGACATATGTTATCATGGGAAAATACAGCTTTCCTGGTCTCGGGGTCTCCGGCCCCTGGGTGCCTTCCTGACACACAGAATTGGGACAGTTCACACTTCTGGTGCCTTGAGGGCAGCTGGTAAATGGGACCTATTTGCAGCATGCCAATTTGTTTACTATGGGGAAAGAAAAGCTATGACAATAACCTGTAGAAAAAAATAATGTAGCCATGGTCCAGTCACAAACTAGGAATTAGAATATTAACACGAGAGACTGGTCTAGAAATCTGATCTGCAGGCTAAACCTATAAATTAGGCCCATACACAAAGTTCAAAGACTGAGGGACAGCAAAGCTGATGTGAGCCATTTCATTTTCACCCCTCATGGAGCAGGATACCAGACTGCAAGGTTTAGATATTTCTGTAAGTTTCTCTAATTTGTTTTTATAACTGTTTTGCATATCACTTTTTAGTTCCATATTTTTTTTATCTTTTTATTGTAAGCACTGTACCTTTTCTATTAAAGCTCAAAACTTTTTAACAAGTTTGAACCTTGTATGCTCTGAAGAATCCATAGCCTTAGAGTGTGTGACCCTTGTAATTGGCATACAGTAGTAGTAATATTTCTGGGACTCCTCACCCATGTGTTCGGTGAGTGGTGGCAGCTTGTATGAAGCGGAGTGTCTGGTCTGTCGGGGTGTGATTTATGCTCCCATTACAGCATAGGACAGAGGTTGAATGCTGGACTGAGCGAGAGGAGATAGATCAACCCTTGCAGGCACAATCCCAAGTGCTGAAAAGTGAGTACCTGACACAAATACTTATTTGCCCCAGTGTATATAGTAATGACATGGACTTTGCTGTTTCCAAGTTGCCAGACTGGCTCTGAAATGCGGTCGAATAACGCTTTAAAAAGGCATAGTGATTATTACTAAATGTTTAAAGTGACCATTTCATATTCTGTTTCTGTTGGATCAGGTAAAATGTGCACAGTATTGGCCTACGCCAGAAGCAGAAGTGCTTCTTTTTAAGGAAACAGGGCTGTGTGTCAAACTAATATCTGAGGATGTGAAGCCCAATTATACAATTCGGGTGTTGCAGCTACAAAATATCAATGTAAGTAAGATCAAGCTCTACATTATGTGTGTAATACTAGGTAGAACACTTACTCCTGTGTGTTAGAGTGGCTCACGTACCTTGTCGTCATATTGTTATGTGCTTTGTTTTCCTTCAGACTTCGGAGACCAGAGAAATTTACCATTTCCATTACACCACGTGGCCAGATTTTGGAGTACCGGAATCCCCTGGCTCATTCCTTGACTTCTTATTTGAAGTCCGCAACTCTGGTTCCCTTGGCCCTGATTTTGGGCCTTCTGTTGTACATTGCAGTGCAGGCATAGGACGCTCAGGGACCTTTTCCTTGGTGGACTCCTGTCTTATTTTGGTATGTTTTTCGATTTTAATGCATCTCCATTTTCTTAGTGTAGTTCTATTTCAGGCTGGCGTAACTGGAGCACATTGTTCACCGATTGTGATGTAGCCATCCATTAACAGATGTGGTGCAGTTCTTACAACTGGCTTTGACAATAAGTTTTGCTGTCGGTTTTTTTTTTTTTTTCTGACTTCTTTTAATGATTCTGCAATAGCTAGAACACCATGTACTCTACTACCTGTGGTTTCATGAAACCAGTGATTGGTGTGCCCAATTGTTAAGACCCCCAACGTCTGCTGAAACCAATGTACGTATATGAGTGCTTTGCCCAGATATGACCTGCTCGGACTGAATTTGAGCCCTTATTTAGCTTTTCAAGATGGGCTGAGCCCCACACAGCTGGGGATACTGTGCACTACTGTACCTTGGTTGATTCAGATACGGACGGCATCTTCCTATTACTTGAGTCATGTGATGAAACAAGCTTATGTATTAGCCATTTTATTATGGGGTTGTATTTAAGCAAATCTGTTACCATATCATCAATCACGCCTATCTTTAAAAAGCGAACCCTCGACCCAACCGCTATGTCCATCTATCACCCAATATCATTGCTTCCATTCGCTTCCAAACTCCTGGAACAGCACGTCCACACTGAACTTTCCTCTCACCTGTCATCTAACTTGCTCTTTGACAATCTACAATCTGGTTTCCGCCCCCATCGCTCCACTGAGACAGCCCTGACCAAAATTACTAGCGACCTACTTACAGCCAAATCAAATGGACTATACTCCTGCTTCTAGACCTGTCCTCTGCATTTGACACAGTTGACCACTGCCTCCTACTACAGATCCTCTCCTCCTTCAGCATCAAAGGCCTTGCCCTATCCTGGATCTCCTCATACCTTTCCAACCGCACATTCAGCGTCTCCCACTCCCACACCACCTCTTCATCCCACCCTCTCTCTGTTGGAGTCCCCCAAGGCTCTGTTTTAGGACCCCTACTCTTCTCAATCTATACACTTGGCCTGGGGCAACTCATAAAGTCCCACGGATTCCACTACCACCTTTATGCTGATGACACTCAGATCTACCTCTCTGGCCCAGACGTCACCTCTCTGCTCTCCAGAATCCCAGAGTGTCTATCAGCCATATCCTCCTTCTCCTCTCGCTTCCTCAAACTCAATGTAGACAAATCTGAACTCCTCATCTTTCCTCCATCTCACAGATCTTCCTTACCCGATCTAGCTATAACAATTAATGACATCACACTTTCCCCTGTACCGGAAGTCTTCTGCCTCGGAGTAACCTTTGACTCTGCCCTGTCCTTCAAACCGCACATCCAAGCTCTTTCTACCTCCTGTTGCCTCCAGCTCAAAAATATTTCCAGAATCCTTTCCTTAACCTTCAATCTACTAAAATGCTTGTGCATGCCCTCATCATCTCCCGCCTCGACTACTGCAACATCCTTTTCTGTGGTCTCCCTGCTAACACCCTCGCACCTCTCCATTCCATCCTTAACTCTGCCGCCCGACTAATTCATCTCTCTCCTCGCTACTCCTCCGCTTCTACCCTCTGCAAATCTCTTCACTTGCTCCCATTCCCTCAGCGTATCCAGTTCAAATTACTAATACTGACCTACAGAGCCATCTATAACCTGTCTCCCCCATATGTCTCTGAACTAATCTCCCGATACCTTCCCTCACGTAATCTCCGGTCCTCCCAAGACCTCTACTCTCCTCCACACTTATTCGCTCCTCACCCAACCGCCTCCAAGACTTCTCCCGAATAGCCCCTATTCTCTGGAATTCTTTGCCCCAACAAGTCCGACTATCAGCCACATTTGGATCCTTCAGACGGAACCTGAAAACCCACCTCTTCAAGAAAGCCTTTAATGACCCCGCTACCTCCTTCTCTCTCACCACTACCAGTGATATCGCCTCAACCAACACCGGAACTACTGCAACCCACCAAACTACTGTCTCCTTCCCCACCATCCTGTAGCATGTAAGCCCGAAAGGGCAGGGTCCTCTCTCCCCTCTGTATCAGTCTGTCATTGTTAGTTTGTTTACTGTAAGTGATATCTGTAATTTGTATGTAACCCCTTCTTATGTACAGCACCATGGAATCAATGGTGCTATATAAATAAACAAAAAAAACAGCTTGGTAAGGTATTATTGTCTTTTTTTTTTATTGTTAGACCATAATATAGGAATGGGCTAGCCATATTTGGCTCTCTCAAAGCTATACTTGTGACTGGCAGTCACCATCTATACTGGCACATACACTGCTGCCTTGTCTAAAGGTGGCATATTATGTTAATAGGATTTAAAGGGTATCTGTTACCAGGTTTTAGCTGTCTAATCTGAGAGCAGCATAATGTAGAGACAGAGACCCTAATTACAGCAATGTGTCAATTACTGAGCTGCTTAGTCTAGTTTTGATAATATCCTGCTGAAAAAAATGATTATTAGACGATTAATAAACCTGCTGCATGTAGTGCTCCATATTCATGAGCTATAGCGCCACTTTCTGTGTACCTTATGCATATGTGGATAGCTGCCAATCAGTGGTGTTGGGGCAGGGTTATACAGAGCTCAGCATTCAGAGAAATGCTAGATCTGCAGCAGGGAAAACAGTTTTTAATTATAACTGCAGCAAGCAGCTGACACGCGCACACCCTGACTGGTGGGCGTGAGCAAGGGGGTTGTGGCCCCACTGTGCCACAAACCAGACTACCCTGGAAGGGGTGTGACTAAAACTTCTGCCTTGATTTTCACTGGAGCCTCTGATGCTGAGGTCAGGGTTGTGCAGCAGGCAGCTGCCAGGTGCCACTTCAGGGTGGTGTCTGACTGTGGCTGCTGATCCCACTTGGGGATACGGTGGCACGGCTGAGACACAGGGCAGGCGGGCACGGTGTATGAAGGAACAGGTAGAGGCCTCTTCACACAAGTGCAAGTACTGTTACAGGCAAGAAGAAATGGAGTATGAAGGAACAGGTCGGGACCTGTTCACACAAGAGGAGACCTGCAAGGCTGCGGAGAAGAGCTGTAGAGCAGTAAGAGGTTCTGCAGCCACAGAACCAGAACAAAGCAGAACCGCTTGAGTATGGAGCACAGGCAGAGCCTCGAGTACAGAGCAGGCAGAGCCGCAAGAGTGCGGGGCACAAGCAAACAGAGGACACAAGGAAAGACACAGCAGGGAAAGAAGCCAACGACAAGGAGACAGAGGTAGGACAGAGTTCAGACAAGGTACAGGACCAAGGACATAGGGACCAGAGTATACACAGGTACAAAGCAAGGCTAGGAGTAATAGCACAGAGACCAGGATATACTGCCTCCTGGAGGGCCAACAGACAAGTACAACGCAAAGCTAGGAGTAAAGCCGCCAAAGAAGGCGAAAAACAGAACAAGACCTGGCAGCTCAGTAGCAAGACACTGAGTTAACACATTGCACAGGCAAGATCCACTGGGTGGAGCTTCCCTAAATACTAGAGGGCTCTTGGTAATTGGTCAGGGACACAATAGACAGGTGCACCCTGATTCCATAAGAACCAGAGTGTCCTGGCGCCGCCCCCCTATGTACACTGTCAGGAAACATGCTCAGAGCAGACAGGAGACAAGAGGCACGGAGCAGGCAGCAGACAGAAATCACAGCTGACCTGGAGCAGTGAGTAAGTTTGTGTTCGGGGGATGGGTGGCTATGCAGTGATGCCAGCAGGGTTGTTAAAGCAGCCCAGTAAGTGACATATCTCTGGAACCAGGAACTCTGCATCTAGATCATGCTGCTCTCAAATTGGGTAGTAAAATCCTGTCAACAGATTCTCTTAAGTGTATTTTGCTAAAACTCTTTATTGACAGATTCAGTTGGTGACACGTGTTATATTGAGGTTTCTACTGATAAATGATGAATAGAAGTCAAGTAACTTTGTGCTGTCCTGCCAATGTGTTTTTACATGTGTTGGATGCTTTTTTTTTTTGTTCTTGTTAGATTGAGAAACGAAAGGATCCCTCTACTGTGGATATTACAAAGGTGTTGCTGGACATGAGGCGCTACAGAATGGGCCTAATACAGACACCAGGTCAGCTAAGATTCTCGTACATGGCTGTAATAGAGGGGACAAAGTCTATAATGGTAAGCTCGTGTTTATTGGCTTTCCCATGTGTTTCTATATTTTTAGAATTGTGCAGACGGATGCAGGAGGGGCAGTGTAACATCCCCAAAGTGGCACTACTGGGCTGGGAGCAACTGATGTCATCACCATTTTCCTCTACCACAACTATGACATTGCTCTGCAGTTGCTAGCTGAAGATGTGCATCACTGAGCGCATGGCCCAGGCCATTTCCAATTTAAATTTAAGGCTATGTGCCCATGTTGCGTTTTAATCCGGACACTCAAAACCGGACTCCTTCCCAGAAATCGCGCGTTTTTTTCTACGCGATTTTACCGCGATTATGTTCGGTTTTGCCGCGATTTTCGCGTGCGATATTCAAGCACTTTCCAAGCGATTTGAAGCATCGCTTGGAAAGTGATTGACAGGTTGGTCACACTCATCAAACATAGTGTTTGACAAGTGTGAGCAGCTTTTTACTATTGAGGCCGCCTATGCGGCATCAGTAGTAAAAGAATGTTAAAAATGCTAAAAAAATAAAAAATCGGGGTATATTTACCTTCAGACGTCCCGCGCAGCCTCTGCGATGCTCCTGTTCCCAGCGATGCGTTGCCTTTGCGATCTCAAGAGACCGCTAGAGTAACGCGATACTACGTCATCACAGGACCTTGCCACAAGGCATTACTGGGAACGCTGAGGCCCGGGAAGGCTGCGCGTGACACCGGAAGGTAAATATACCCTGATTTATTTATGTATTTATTTTTTACAGGGGTATGGTACCCAGGGCCTGGAGGACAGTCTCCTCTCCTCCACACCGTGGGTACCAACCGCACATGAGACGCTTAACTTCGCGCATGGTGGGCATAGCCACATGCGGGAAGTAAGCGGTTCTCATGCATTCCTATGGGTGCGGAATCATGGCAATTCTTTGCGATTCCGCAAAAAAGAATGAGCATGCTGCGTTTTTTTTCCACAATGCGATTTCCACCGCTTAAAAAAGCGCAGCATTAGCACAGCATGTGCGGAATGCCATAGGAATGCATGGGGGGCGTTCTGTACGAGTTTTTTTTAAACGTTTTTGCTCCGAAAATCACGGCAAAAACGCTTAAAAATCGCATCGTGGGCACACAGCCTAAATGGGGCTTTGATATTTTTGCAGTAAAATATGTGCAAATGGAGTGAGATCTGATGCCAGAGCAAAGTCCTCATAAACGTCAAATGTTTCCTCATATTTGAAGATCATTCGTCTGTGAATGTAGATAAATGAGTCTTGCAGATGTCAGACATATCATGATGGGATCTAAGTCTTTTGAAAATAGAGGGAAAAAAACATAAAAGAAAAAAAAAAATAGTATGTTGCAAAAGTACTTTTCAACCTTTTCCCACATATCATGCTACAAACCTAAAGTTACCAAATGTAAATTTTTGTTGAAGAATCAACAACAAGTGGAACACAATTGTGAAGTTGAACGAAATTTATTGGTTATTTTAAATTTTTGTGGAAATTCAAAAACTGAAAAGTGGGGCGTGCAATATTATTTGGCCCCTTTACTTTCAGTGCAGCAAACTCACTGCAGAAGTGCATTGTGGATCTCTGAATGATCCAATGTTGTCCTAAATAACTAATGATGATAAATATAATCGACCTGTGTATAATCAAGTCTCCGTATAAATGCACCTGCTCTGTTATAGTCTCAGGGTTCTGTTTGAAGCACAGAGAGCATCATGAAGACCAAGGAACACAACAGGCAGGTCCGTGATACTGTTGTGGAGAAGTTTAAAGCTGGATTTGGATACAAAATGATTTCCAAAACTTTAAACATCCCAAGGAGCACTGTGCAAGCGATCATATTGAAATGGTAGAAGTATCATTCCACTGCAAATCTACCAAGACCCTCTAAACTTTCATCTCAAACAAGAAGACTGATGAGAGATGCAGCCAAGAGGCCCATGATCACTCTGGATGAACTGCAGAGATCTACAGCTGAGGTGGGACAGTCTGTCCATAGGACAACAATCAGTCGTACACTGCACAAATCTGGCCTTTATGGAAGCGTGGCAAGAAGAAAGCCATTTCTCAAAGATATCCATAAAAAGTGTCGCTTAAAGTTTGTAACAAGCCACCTGAGAGACACACCAAACGTGGAAGATGGTGCTCTGGTCAGATGAAACCAACATCGAAATTTTTGGCAACAATGCCAAACGATATGTTTGGCGTAAAGGCAACACAGCTCATCACCCTGAACACACCATCCCCACTGTCAAACATGGTGGTGGTGGCAGCATCATAGTTTGGGCCTGCTTTTCTTCAGCAGGGACAGGGAAGATGGTTAAAATTGTTGAGAAATATGGATGGAGCCAAATACAGGACCATTCTTGAAGAAAACCTGTTGGAGTCTGCAAAAGACCTGAGACTGGGATGGAGATTTGTCTTCCAACAAAACAATGATCCCAAACATAAAGCAAAATCTACAATGGAATGGTTCACAAATAAACGTATCCAGGTGTTAGAATGGCCAGTCAAATTCCAGACCTGAATCCAATCGAGAATCTGTGGAAAGAGCTGAAAACTGCTGTTCACAAACGATCTCCATCAAACTTCACTGAGCTCAAGCTGTTTGCCATGGAAGAATGGGCAAGAATTTCATTCTCTCGATGTACAAAACTGAGAGAGACATACCCCAAGCGACTTGCAGCTGTAATCGCAGCTAAAGGTGGCGCAACAAAGTATTAAGTTAAAGGGGCCGAATAATATTGCACGCCCCATTTTTCAGTTTTTGAATTGCCACAAAAATATAAAATCAATAAATTTCATTCAACTTCACAATTGTGTCCCACTTGTTGATTCTTCACCAAAAATTTACATTTGGTATCTTGGTTTGAAGCATGATATGTGGGAAAAGGTTGAAAAGTTCCAGGGGGCCGAATACTTTTGCAATGCACTGTATGTATGTATATATGTGTGTGTTTGTATAAGTGTATGTGTGATATATATATATTCACACACTTTAGCGAGTGGTAAATCTAAATTTAATGTCAACATATTTTACATGGTCAATCCTTACGACAAAAGGAACAAATTTGAGGGGTAAGACTTACCAATTCATTTTTCCTTGGCACACTATAGTGTGTGTTAATTATTAATTATATAATTCCACATGTGTCAATTCATAGGTTTGATGCCTTCAGAGTGAGTCTACAATTTTCCTAGTCATGAAAATAAAGAAAACTCTTTGAGAAAGTGTGTCCAAACTTTTGGTCTGTACTGTATGTGTATATTTATATATCTAATATATAAAGCTCAATGTGTATGTATGTCTGGGATTGGCATCCGCACCGTCGCAGCTACAGCCACAAAATTTGGCACAGTCACACGTCTGGACCTCGAGCATCATAGGCTATGTTTTGAGGCAAAATTTTTTAACCCCGCACGTTCCAATTCACCAAACAATTTTGCCCCTATCTACATAATGGGGAAAAAGTAAAAGGAAAAGTGTTGGAGGCAAACAGACAGCTGCCAGATGTGAACAAGGGGGACTTAAAGAATGAGAGCGATGGCGCCAAAGAGTATATACCGTACAGTTGCTAAGGTGGGGCCCTGACATGGGATACTCGCCACACACGGGGATATGAACACACACACACTGCGCCACACACTACCACGTGCTTCAACACATATACCACCCTCAGGACACATTTCACCACACATACACCAACCTCGCCACATAAAAGTCGAAACACAAAACTTGCCACGCTGTCCCAGAGCAGTTTAAAAGATGAAAAATGAGCTGTGATTGGTTGCTATCAGCAACAGTTTTCTTTGTAGACAGTTGTGGTAACTGAGGCCTATTATTCTTATCATTTCTATGGTGTTATCGTCCTTCTGTAAAGCTGGAAATAACACAATTTATTACCGTTCCAACACAGACCACCCTCTGACACAGACTACAGGGGGAGCCCAGTATCACACAGGATAGGATTAGATACACGGCTCAGCAGGCAGTATCACACAGGATAGGATTAGATACACAGCTCAGCAGTCAGTATCACACAGGAGAGGATTAGACACACAGCTCAGCAGACAGTATCACACAGGATAGGATTAGACACACAGCTCAGCAGTCAGTATTACACAGGATAGGATTAGATACACAGCTCAGCAGACAGTATCACACAGGATAGGATTAGATACACAGTTCAGCAGTCAGTATTACACAGGATAGGATTAGATACACAGCTCAGCAGACAGTATCACACAGGATAGGATTAGATACACAGCTCAGCAGACAGTATCACGCAGGATAGGATTAGATACACAGCTCGGCAGTCAGTATCACACGGGCTCTTCAGCGTGTGTGTGTGTGTATGTATGTGTCTGTGTATGTATGTATGTATATGTGTGTGTGTGTATATGTGTGTGTGTGTGTGTATATATATATATATATATATATATATATATATATATATATATATATATATATATATATATATATATATATTAAATATTATTACAGACAAAAAGTTTGGACACACCTTCTCATTCAAAGAGTCGTCTTTATTTTCATGACTATGAAAACTGTAGATTCACTCTGAAGGCATCAAAACTGTGAATTAATACATGTGGAATTATATAACAAAAAAAGTGAAACAACTGAAAATACTGTCATATTTTCTAGGTTCTTCAAAGTAAGCCACCTTTTGCTTTGATTACTGCTTTACGTACATACAGTAGCGTAGCTACTGGGGGGGCAGAGGGGGCAGTGGCCCTGGGCCCACCTGGAGCTACGCTATGTAACTGTATCTGCGGCAGAGCAGGGAGAACCGATCATCGCTCTGTTCTCTTCTATGTGCACAGAACCTGTGATGAGGTCACAGGAGGTGAGTAGTCAGGGGTCACATGATCAGGGGCCTCCGTGTCTGCTGGACTCTGCTGTGCTGGTTGTCATGGTGGTGCTGGATGCGGGTAAAGTTTGTGTGGGGTCAGGAGGGGTTTACAGGGTGGATGTAGCAGAGCTGTGTGTACGAGGTGTATGGAGCAGAGTTTGTGTACGAGGTGCACGGAGCGGAGCCGTGTGTGTACGAGGTGTGCGGAGCCGTGTGTGTACGAGGTGTACGGAGCGGAGCCGTGTGTGTACGAGGTGTACGGAGCGGAGCCGTGTGTGTACGAGGTGTACGGAGCGGAGCCGTGTGTGTAACAGGTGTACGGAGGCTCAGGTGGGCACTACAATAGGAGCTGGGCTGCTATAGAATCTATCTTTATAGAATCTTTCTTTCTCTCTCTGTTCTTTTTCTTTCTTTTCTTTCTTTCTCTCTGCTCCTTTTTTGCTGTTCTTTCTCTTTCTTTCTCTGTTCTTTCATCTTTCTCTCTCTCTCTCTCTCTGTTCTTTCTTTTTCTATAGTGTAGCCCCCTTCATATGGTATAATACAGCCCCCCCAAAGAATATAATGTAGCCCCTTCAGAATATAATGCAGCCCTCCTCATAGGGTATCATGCTGCCCCCCTCATGGAGTATCATGCTGCCCTCTCTTATATGGGGTATCATAATCATGCAACCAGGACTCACTATATAAATTTAAAAAAAAAACTGTACTCGCCTCTCCTCCTCGCTCCCATGCTGATTTCGACGGCAACTCTGCTCCGATGTCAGGAGCTGCGCTGCAGTCAGAGCGGCACACAGCGGGGACGTAATATCAATATTGGTCTTTTTATGTATAGATTATTTTTGGCAACAGCTCGGTCATCTGCTTAGGTTCTCTGGTTAGGGGCCCACTCAGAAGTTTCGCCCCCATGCATACATACATACATACATACGGTATCACCTCGTTCAGAAACGCCCGATCTATCAAAATATAAAATCAATTAATCTGATCGGTAAACGGCATAACATGCCATACATAACGCGGGATATACATGACGATAAATACAAAAAAAAAATGTAAAGCTGCAATATGATGTGCCATTGTGCAACCAGTAAATGATAACTAATCTTAAAGAAAATTATAAAATATCTGACCAAAAAGGAACAAAATTAGGAGGTAAGACCTTCAAAAACTTGCTACTTAATATTTTAATTTTTATCGTGCATTTCCTTGGCACCCTAATATATATTATATTAGCAATATCACTGTCTTAAATGAAGCACACGTTCTATGAAATGTACTTTGAAAGAAATAATATGATTTATCTGAGATGTGGAGATGTAGTAACCTTGGTGTCTCTTGTTTCAGATTTCATGTAAAGGACCTTCCAGAGAAGATAAGTCTCCAAAAACAGACAACAACCAGACAGATGACATTTACAATGGTAACAGGCTCTGTACGGGAGGACAGGAGCAAAGTGAGATGAATTCAGAGTTGTATAATTTACCGCAAGTTGCAGATGGTGATACACAAAGGTAGGCAAGCGAACATTGAGCAAATTTCAGAATACCTATTGCCAAGTCTCCTGCTAATTTCTTTTCATTATGTAGATATAAAGTGTTTAGTGGTAATAAAGTCAATTGCTGAAATCCAATATACAAAGCCGAAATAATGCCAAAATGCTGTGCTCAGATAATGGAAAACACCAATATACAGTGAAACAATTACTAACAACATGCAATAACCAAATATGTACCAAAAAATCCCGTCTAATAAACACCAATGTACAGTGTGCATAAAAAAATGGCAACATACAAATATACCAAAAATTCTTTACTTTTGAGATGAATGGCGGCAAACTGGAAGTTGTAAAGGACTTCAACCTACTCTGATCAATGATAACTCAAGATGCGGCAACGACACTGAAAGTCAAAGGGAGAATAGCTATGGGCAAATCAATCAATGAAGTCACTTGATAAGGTCCTCAAATCGAGGAACATTTCACTAGCAACGAAGATGCGGCCCGTACGTACTCATAGTTTGGTCTTTTCTGCAGTAACATATGAATCCGAAACCTGGACTATAAAGAAACAAGACAGAAGAAGAATGGATGTCTTTGAAATGTGGTGCTGGAGAAGGATGTTCTTAGTACCATGGATGGCAAGAAGAATAAGCCAGTGTTGGGAAAAAATCAAGCTGGACATGTCACTTTAAGTAAGGATCACCAATCTACAACTTGCCTAATTTTAGATACATCATACAAAGAGCGCAATCACTGGAGGAGGACGTCTTGGACGGAATAATAAAGAAAAACAAGGCGAAGAGGAAGACCTGCAACCTGATGGCAACCTGATGGCTGGATACAATCAAGAGAACAGTGGAGAAGACACTGTTGGATTTTTCTAGGATTGTGAAAGATCAATCTTCCTATCGCCGAAGGCCATTGTATAAATAATGAAGCATTCTCACAGTGATTCACCTTCATGATGTTACATACAAATGTGTTACAGCCACAGGATGTATGTAAACTTGAAGTGGGTATTTCCAATAATTATCCTAGAATATGGCCTATTTTCTATATAGGCTTATGTAAAACTCTTCTATCTTTATTCTTTACCTATATCTTCTCTATCTCTGTCCTTCTTCCTTGTCCATCCACCTAGACTAAGTTGAAATTGGTAATATCAGACATGGCATCAATTAAGGTAGCGTCTCTAAATGTTAAAGGGTTTAATGTCCCACAAAAACGTTCTCAAATTCTATACGGGATGCATAAAATTCTTTTCTTACAGGAGATCCATTTTAAAAGTAATCTCTTCCCAGAAATGAAGAACCGATACTACACAACCTGGTATCATAGGTCGAATCTAATTGCTAAATTTAATGTGGTCAGAATTGCTATTCACAAAAATTTCCCCTTCACCCTACTAGGGCTTGAAACTGATAACGGATGTTTTTTGTTATTGAAGATCTCTTTTTTTTTTTTTTTTTTTTTTTTTTGGCAGATCTGCACACTAGCTAGCTTTTATCTTCCAAATAAAGAGCAGGTGAGGACTGGACTGAGTTGCCTGCGGCGACTGGAGGGTTTTATGGAAGGCCTTTTTATTTTGGGGGGAGACCTCAACCTGAAAATGGATAAGATGTGGGACTCCTCAGTGGTTAAGTCTACGATTCCCCCTACGCATTGATCCTCCTGGAAAAACAATCTCTTCAAATTGCAGGCAGTGGATGTGTGGTGTGTATTACATCCTAAAGATAGAGCTTACACCCACTACTCATCAGTTCACAACTCGTATAGTAGAATCGACTACTTTTTGGTTAGTCGTCATTTGCTTAGCTGGGGTCCCTCCACTTCCATGGGCACTGACCAGGTCAGACTATGCTTCAATCTTCTTTACTTTCCAACCACCCACCTCTGTACCGCGCACATGACGGTGTTTAAACACAAACCTTCTTGAAGGCATTAACACCAAAAATGCTGTAGAACAAGCCATCTCCGAGTTTCTGCATCATCACGGAATGAATTATACCCCCCCCCATCCAATGGGAAGCTCTAAAATTCATAATTAGGTGTGTCCTAAACAAAGAAGGCATTAGACTTAAAACAAAAACCCATGCGATAGAAAATCTTTTGAAGAAAATACATTCTAAAAAAAAAAAAAAAAATTAACTTGAACAAGCAACAAAATGACCTGAACGGACTTTTAGACTAAAGCTACTCAAAACATAGGGAAAGGTTACAGAAGTTTTTATGAATTTGCAAACCACTGTGGGTGGCCCCCTATCTAGAGGCATCCATCCTAAAGCCCCAACGACATTTATCCAATCGATACAAGATGCTACAGGATCTGTAATCATTGAATCCAAACAAATTGCATTCAAAGGATATTATAGCTCCCTGTACAATATTGAGTGTCAATATGTAGCTATGTCACCAACCCATCTTCATTTGAAAATTGATCAATGACACAAAGGCAACCCTAGAGGAGTTATTGAATGTCATCAAAAACTCCCCATCTAATAAATGCCCAGGTCCAGATGAGTAGGGTTTCTCCTTGTGGAGAGTGACATGCCAGCGCTGACTTGTCAAGGTAAGGAGGCTTATTCGCCGTGCAGTGCTCCTCTGGGAAAATATGCAAATAGCCACTTCAAAGAAAAAAAGGACTTGAACTCTATAGTGCCACCTGTTGGTAGTAGCGATCCTACAAGTCACAATCAACCCTTTAACGGGTCTTGTAATATGACTTAGGATAAAAGCCAAATCAGAATCGCAATTTGCAGACACGGTGTTTCGAGGCCTCTCATCTAGCCAAATCAGTTCTCATACTTTGCACTGACGAGAGCCAATAGCCCGAAACACCGCTATAGAGTTCAAGTCCTCTTTTTCTCTGAAGAGGCAATTTGCAGGTCCTGATGGTTACTTTACCAAATTTTAGAAAACATTTGCTCCTCAATTGGCTCCATTCTTAACCAAAGTATTTAATTCAGTTTCGACTTCAAACCCTTTTCCCAGACATTTCCCAGTGATGCCGAAACCTGGGAAAGACCAAATATTATGCTCAAGTTACAGGGCAATATCCTTATTTAACATTGATGTTAATCTTTTCTCTAAAATCATAGCGACCAGATTAGCTCCCCTGATACCTCATATCGTTCACAACGATCAAGTAGTTTTTGTACCCCAGAGGGAGGCAAGAGACAACACGATTAAAACGATGCTGCTTATGTCCTATATGAAAATGAAAAAGATCCCAGCATGCTTTCTATCGGTTGTTGCTGAAAAAGCATTTGACGGGTTAGCTGGAACAAGACAAGGGTGTCCACTCTCCCCGTTTTTGTGATGGAACATCTGGCAATGGCCCTCAGGAAAAACTCCAATATTCAAGGAATCCCAGTTGGGCACGAATCTCATAAATTGGCGCTGTATGCAGATGACCTCCTATTGTACATCACTAATCCTAAAACATCACTGCCCTCTATTCTGAAATAATTTGAGACAAAGATTTACCTTAAAATTATTCAGTTGACTGTCAGATTTTGGACATGAATATTCCACAGGAGGAGGCACAATTGTTAAAGGGGTCCTTACTTTCCCGTTGATGTAATGGTTCTTTGAAATATCTCGTGGCCCAATTGCCCTCAGTCATGTCAAAAGCTGAGCTCAAGGCTTATGACAAAACACAATTATCTTGGTTCAGCAGAATTAATATATTAAAGATGGACCTTCTTCCGAAAGTGCTTTATGTATTTCAAGTAGTTCCAATTGCACTCCCCTTTTCCTTTTTTAAGCAACTAAGTACAGTCTAACAATTTAATTTGGAGATCGAAAAGATCAAGACTAGCCATCAAATTTTTGGCTAGATCGAAATCTCAAGGATGGGGATGGGGGGGCAGCCTCCCGAGTTTTCAACTCTATCATGCTGCTGCTGTGTTTGGCCTGATGGTGGACTGGTTCCCTGGTGTGAATCAGAAGCATTGGGTCACACTAGTCATTCCTATCATGTCTAGACTTAACTTCTCTACTCTAGATTTCTAAGCATTTTTGTTCTTCAAAGGGACCACTCCCCCCCCTATTAACAGTTGATCTTCTCAGAGTTTGGGACCAATTGGTAAAGAAACTTGAGATTTCTAAGAATCCAGGACACATGACACCGATCATTGACGATCCAGAATTTCCCGCCCTGGAGTTGGAATGAGTAAATTCCTGGTCTTCAACTATAAAATTAGACTCTCATCAGGTCCTTGCAAATATCTTAATATACCATCGCTAAATGAGCTTAAAGCTCTCTACCCAATCAAACCATACCTTGGTTTTCATACCTCCAGTTCCGTTCATTCATTGATTCCCTTCAGCTGTTCTCGGTGCTCAAGTCTGACCCTTCTCAGTTTGATTCGTTGCTGATCAGAGAAGTTGCACCCAGGTGTACGATCTCACAAATATATTATGTTTTGTCATCTCAGACTAATACAGAGCTCCTATGGTTCAAGAAAAAGTGGGGGAGAGAGATTGGAATGACCTTCTCGGAGGAGCAATGGAAGAAACGTTTTCTTTTGAACACAGACTTCCATTTGCTTGCAAAGCTCAAGAAAAACAAATTACCGTATTTTTCGCTTTATAAGACGCACCTAAGTTTTAGAGGAGGGAAATAAGAAAAAAAAATATTTTGAGTCAAATAATGTGCAAAAACCTTTAAATAACAAAATATTATTTTAACATAGTAGACTCAACAGCAGTCAACAGCAGCATTGTGGGTAACATGTAAGAACAGTCCCATGTATCGTAATTAACAGCAAAAGCCATGTTCTGGCTAACAATTGGGGAAAAACGTTAATCGTCAGACACCACAATCTTCTAGTCAGAGAATCCCAGGAATTCCTCATCACTGCTGTCAGAGTCTAGGTCTTCACAATCATTGGTGTCACTTTCTTCACTGTCCTCATATAGCGCACCTTCTTCGGTGCCATCTAATGCATTGCTAATCCCACATATTTTGATTGAACGTATAACCGTTTCATCCTTCACTGATTGCCATGATGTTTTCACCCACTCACAAACTTGAGTGATAATGGGCCTCTTCATGCGTCCAGTTGGTGTCAGGTCATGATTGCCAACAGCCATTTATTTATTCCACTCTTCTCGCATGTAGACTTTAAACGGCTTGTTTATAGAAACATCGAGAGGTTGCAGCTGGCTGGTAAGCCCCCCTGGAATTACTGTGAGATGGGTCTTCTTTAAACACTTTTTTTGTGTTTTCACTAATATGTGCTTCTGAATTGGTCTAGCACTAACAAGGATGTTTTTTTTTTTTTAGAAGCCCTCCAGGACGTTTGGACCACACTTTGTCAACCCACAATCTCATTCCATTCTCATCCATCCATCCTTTCTCGTGAACGTGCACAGCAACTCCTCGTGGGATAGCTTCTTTGGGCATGTTCTTTCTTTTAAAAATTAACATTGGTGGCAGTTTCATGCCATCGGCACAGCAGGACAACACAACTGTGTAGTGTTTTGGCACCCTTTGCATCAACAGTCCTGTTGGATGGCACGTCAAAGGTTAGAGGGATGTCATCTATATTACCAATCTGGCCTAATTCATAACCATTTTTCTTTCTGCTGTCAATTACAAACTTGTGGAAAGACAGAATCTTTGCTTCATATTCTTGTGGCATTTTTTGGGCAATTTTAGTTTTGGTGCGCATAGCAAGGCCACATCTCTTCATGAATCTGAAGCACCATGCTGGTGATCCAGTGAAGTCATTGATGCCTTTCTCAGCAGCAATCCACTTGGCTTCGAATAGGATCATTTTTGTTGAGACCGAAAGGCCTTTATTTCTGTGGCGTATGATCCATTCTTTTACGTCCATGTCTAACTCTGGCCACTTTGCAACACGCCTACGAAGACCAGATCTGCTTTTTCCTGCTTTTTGCAGCTCATCCTCCTGTTTCCTCCACTCTTATCATTTTTTCGGTTGGAGGTGGTCCAAAATGTCTCTCCGCTGCTCTGTTCCCATGCTCTTTAGCGTATTTTGCAACCTCCAGTTTAAAGGGAATTTTGTATGCCAGCCTTTTCTGCTTTGACATGCTTGAAACATGCACAATATGCAGCAGCCAACTGTACGGTATTTTCCTGCAACAAAATACAGTATTGAAACAACTGTCAGCTCTGTCAATCATAGTTATGGGGGCAACAGAGCATGAATGAATACGGTACTCTTGCTGTAGAAAAGACATGGGCCGCACATCCAAAAATAATGTACAGTAACAAGTTGATCTAGTGGTGTTAAGCAAAAATGTACTGTGTTCAACTGAACAAGAAGATTTTAGTTTAACATTATGATCAGACTTATGAAACCTATTGCCAAGTGACGGCGAATGTATCCATAACTTAAAATACTGTAGCCATAAAGGTGTGGAGTAATGTGCCGACCACAACGACAACAAGCAGGTGGGTACCTGGTGCCCCACAGTACCCATGCTGCAAGGCTGGAGACTGTAAGAGGGGTTCCGCCTATTTTTGCTCACTAAGAGGTTCGCCGTCATGTGCTAGCGGCTTTATACAGTCTTATCAGAATGTTAAACGAAGAACTTCATGTTTAGTTTCATTTTGCCTAGTGGCATTAGATCAACTTATGATTTTAGATGTGTGGCCCATGTCTTTTTTTTCACCTATGATGAATGAAATACGGTACATTGTTATGGGGGATCTGTGGTGACGCACTTATGCGAGATGTGTTGTGACGCACTATTATGAGAGATCTGTGGATGACGCTCTGTTATGGGGATCTGTGGTGATGCACTCCTATGATGGATCTGTGACGCACTGTTAAGAGGATCTGTGGATGACGCTCTGTTATGGGGATCTGTGGGTGACCCACTGTTATGGGGATCTGTGGGTGACCCACTGTTATGGGGATCTGTGGGTGACCCACTGTTATGGGGATCTGTGGGTGACACATTGTTATGGGGATCTGTGGTGATGCACTCCCATGGATGATCTTTGGTGACAAACTGCGGGGATCTGTGGATGATGCACTCCTATGAGGGATCTGTGACGCACTGTTAAGGGTATCTGTGGATGATGCACTCCTATGAGGGATCTGTGACGCACTGTTAAGGGTATCTGTGGATGACGCTCTGTTATGGGGTTCTGTGGATGACGCTCTGTTATGGGGTTCTGTGGATGACGCTCTGTTATGGGGATCTGTGGATGATGCACTGTTATGGGGATCTGTGGATGACTCTCTGTTATTGGGATCTGTGGATGACTCACTGTTATTGGGATCTGTGGATGACTCACTGTTATTGGGATCTGTGGATGACTCACTGTTATTGGGATCTGTGGATGACTCACTGTTATTGGGATCTGTGGATGACTCACTGTTATTGGGATCTGTGGATGACTCACTGTTATTGGGATCTGTGGATGACTCACTGTTATGGGGATCTGTGGATGACTCAATGTTATGGGGATCTGTGGATGACGCAATGTTATGGGGATCTGTGGATGACGCACTGTTATGGGGATCTGTGGATGACGCACTGTTATGGGGATCTGTGGATGACGCACTGTTATGGGGATCTGTGGATGACGCACTGTTATGGGGATCTGTGGATGACGCACTGTTATGGGGATCTATGAATCACAGTACAGTGTGTGGTGTGTGTAGTGCCATATATTGTGACTACCATCACCCTCATCAATAGTAATACACCTATGTACTGTATACATGGGTGTGTTCTGAAAGATGAGGGAGGTGGTAGTCACAGTTGCAATAAACACTTTCCCTATTTACACCAAAATATGGCTACAACCCCCATCATCCATCAGAATACACCCGTTGATAGAGTATACGGTATTCTGAAGGATGATGGGGGTTGTACTTTCCTTCAATGTGTGCACTGCCTCACTCTCCCAAGGATCTCGGAATAATGTGTGGTAAAGGAAATTGCTACTATACATTTTGCAGGGATAGATACCTGATTGGTGGAGGCAGCTCAGCCACAGTTCCATCCACCAATCAATATCCATCCCTGCAAACGAGGAGGAGAAGGAGAAACATGCTTCTCTCCCTCCTCTGCTTTAGGTCTCCGTGTGCAGCGGAGCCTTCTGTTCCTGCTGCTAACTTTTTGCCACAACTGCAGCGCATGCTCAGATCGAGTTCAGTGACCGAGCTCCATCTGCGCATGTGCCGGTTCGGCGGCCATTTTCTTGTATTCCTGCAGACACAGACTGTGATACCGGTATTCCATCGGAAACCGGAAACTCACAGCCTGTTCCTGGAAGTGTCATGGCGCCGCCCGCACACCGCTGGTTAACCGCAGCGATACCCCCCGCTCCAGGCCTGCTGCATTGCCCCACCGGAGACCCTGCCTTGTACCAGGCTGCTCAGCAGCCGCCATCGCTACCACTGCCGCCGCAACAGTCACTGCCACCGCAAAATTAAGTTTTTTTTTTTCCCCCGATTTTTTTTCTCTATACGATTGTAAGACGCACCCCCATTTCCCCACAATTTGGGGGAAACAAAAGTGCGTCTTACAACCCGAAAAATACGGTACAAAATCTTAACTAGATGGTATTGTTGCCCAGCAGATCTTCATAAGATATTTCCCTCTGTCTCCAATAAATGCTTGAAATGTGAATATGCTTCATATCTGGTTTGAATGCCCTCAAATAAGTCAAATAAGTGGCCTCTGGAGCAAAGTCTTTGATGTTCACAAACACATTACAGGGGAATCATTATCTAGAACTCCCCAGATCGGACTTCTACAATACCAGGGTCTTTTAAATCCATCAAAAGAGGATTGCTGAGACACTGTTTATCCGCCACTAGAACAGTCCTTCCCAGACACTGGCGTTCCAGAACCACTCCATCTGTCCAAGAATGCTCTCTTGAAATGGATTTTTTTGTGTAGAATGGAAAGACTCTTTGCTCATAATAAAATTTTTTAGTTCAGACAGATTTTTCCGTACTTAGGAAGGATGGATTTTGAGAGATTCTCTGGAGTATTCCTCAATCCTTCTGTCATGATGAAGACCCCATATATTGTAATTGTATAGACTTGATTCTAGGTGGATTCAAAAACCTTACTCCTCTCTTCTCCTCTTAGGATCTCTTCTCGACTTTTCTTATAATTTTCTACTAAAAGTTATTTTCTTTGTCCTACTTGATTGCAAGTTAATGAACAATTTGTCATACTTTTTTTTTTTTTTTTTTTTAAAAAAAGGGGTTTTCTGATATGTGATTTGACGTTAACATATCTTGATATTTTTGAAACCTTTTGACAGAATTGGTCTGTACCATGTAAGGTAGCGCTTATTGTTAGTGTGGGGGAACACTCTCTTGGCTGCGATATTGAGGCACACAGGAACACTTTCACTTAAAACAGTCCAATGCAGTTTATTGTGCCATCATAAACCGCACCGTAGCCATGTTATATTTCACAGGCTTACACATAGTCCATAATGTTACAGTGCCTACAAGTAGTATTCAACCCCCTGCAGATTTAGCAGGTTTGATAAGATGCAAATAAGTTAGAGCCTTCAAACTTCACATAAGAGCAGGATTTATTAACAGATGCATAAATCTTACAAACCAAAAAGTTATGTTGCTCAGTTAAATTTTAATAAATTTTAAACATAAAAGTGTGGGTCAATTATTATTCAACCCCTAGGTTTAATATTTTGTGGAATAACCCTTGTTTGCAATTACAGCTAATAATCGTCTTTTATAAGACCTGATCAGGCCGGCACAGGTCTCTGGAGTTATCTTGGCCCACTCCTCCATGCAGATCTTCTCCAAGTTATCTAGGTTCTTTGGGTGTCTCATGTGGACTTTAATCTTGAGCTCCTTCCACAAGTTTTCAATTGGGTTAAGGTCAGGAGACTGACTAGGCCACTGCAACACCTTGATTTTTTCCCTCTTGAACCAGGCCTTGGTTTTCTTGGCTGTGTGCTTTGGGTCGTTGTCTTGTTGGAAGATGAAATGACGACCCATCTTAAGATCCTTGATGGAGGAGCGGAGGTTCTTGGCCAAAATCTCCAGGTAGGCCGTGCTATCCATCTTCCCATGGATGCGGACCAGATGGCCGGCCCCTTGGCTGAGAAACAGCCCCACAGCATGATGCTGCCACCACCATGCTTGACTGTAGGGATGGTATTCTTGGGGTCGTATGCAGTGCCATCCAGTCTCCAAACGTCACGTGTGTGGTTGGCACCAAAGATCTCGATCTTGGTCTCATCAGACCAGAGAACCTTGAACCAGTCTGTCTCAGAGTCCTCCAAGTGATCATGAGCAAACTGTAGACGAGCCTTGACATGACGCTTTGAAAGTAAAGGTACATTACGGGCTCGTCTGGAACGGAGACCATTGCGGTGGAGTACGTTACTTATGGTATTGACTGAAACCAATGTCCCCACTGCCATGAGATCTTCCCGGAGCTCCTTCCTTGTTGTCCTTGGGTTAGCCTTGACTCTTCGGACAAGCCTGGCCTCGGCACGGGAGGAAACTTTCAAAGGCTGTCCAGGCCGTGGAAGGCTAACAGTAGTTCCATAAGCCTTCCACTTCCGGATGATGCTCCCAACAGTGGAGACAGGTAGGCCCAACTCCTTGGAAAGGGTTTTGTACCCCTTGCCAGCCTTGTGACCCTCCACGATCTTGTCTCTGATGGCCTTGGAATGCTCCTTTGTCTTTCCCATGTTGACCATGTATGAGTGCTGTTCACAAGTTTGGGGAGGGTCTTAAATAGTCAGAAAAGGCTGGAAAAAGAGATAATTAATCCAAACATGTGAAGCTCATTGTTCTTTGTGCCTGAAATACTTCTTAATACTTTAGGGGAACCAAACAGAATTCTGGTGGTTTGAGGGGTTGAATAATAAATGACCCTCTGAATAAACTTTTCACAATTTAAAAAAAAAATTAAACAAAGAAATAACATTTCTTTTTTGCTGCAGTGCATTGCACACTTCCAGGCTGATCTACAGTCCAAATGTCACAATGCCAAGTTAATTCCGAATGTGTAAACCTGCTAAATCTGCAGGGGGTTGAATACTACTTGTAGGCATTGTACGTAGTACACGGCTTTAATACGCTGTCACTAAACACACGGGACCTCTTTGTCCAGTTACCGTCGGCTACCGCACGCCGTACACTTCATTAATGTCCATAGAATATCACAGGCACCAAAAGTTATATCCCCATGTCTGGGGTTAACCTCGCAGGAGCTCCGGCTCCAGATGCCGACTGTCAGTCCTCTCTCTTAACCAGGGAAGCTGCCGAACTGGGATCACCGTCCTGGACGACTCCTTGCTCACCAGGTCACCTGACAGTCCAGATCCACAGACGGTGCCCCCAATGCAGTGCCGTCTCTGACTCTGCAAACACACGTGGCCTGTCTGTGTGCTATTCACGACGTCCGTCCCCACTTTGGAACCGTCCAACACACAGGCCTCACCGGGTGTTATTCAGGTATCCAACCCTCCTCTCAGGGTCTCCCAACACACCGGCCACCAGGTCCAGGGCCTCAGCAGGTGCTATTCAGGACGTCCGTCCCCTCCTGAGACCGTCCAAAACTCACGCCTCACCAGGTCCAAGTTCGCAGCACGTGCTCCAGGGATCCAATCCTTCTCCCAGGATCTCCCAACACAGGACCTTGCAGTCTGCACCATTCAGGAACACACACACTCTCTCCATGTGACCCATCCTGTCATATTATATGGTCCGTAGCCACACCCACAGGTGAGGTATGGATCACATGGTCATGACCTCACTACAGGTCCTATTACACACAGCCACAAAGGGTTTACTTTGGGCGTTCAGACACACGCCCCTGGGTGGGTTTGTAGGTGACTTGTTCCACCCATCTCATCAAGTCACCTGGAAGCTTCCCTAATACACAGTAACAAACCCTCAACAGTAGATTTGCTGATCAATACACGTTCCAGCTTCCATCACAGGGCCACCCACCCTGTGATACATATCAGCCATTTACAATCCTGCCGCTCATCATTTCCCGATCACAATAAAGGAAACGCCTGCATGCATGTCCTGTGAAGCCCATACAGCGCCCCCTAGCTATCACAGGGGTCACTGCATCACAACCACTATAATGAAAACTACCTCTGGTTGTATTTAGAAATGTAACTCTATGCTGTTCTCAATTAATAAATAAACTGGTTTTATGACAGAGTACAGCAGACAAATGGACAAAAAAGAGGGAAAAGTCACACACCGACATGAGTTCAAGGGTCAGTGCACATAACAAATAGGGTAACGTACATAATGTGGACACAAGTATGGTGAGTTGTACAAACTAAGAAAATCATATAAGCACCCAATGTTGAAATGAGAGAACTAACATAATTGTTGAAAGCACAAAGTAAGTGTTACTGTACAATTGTAGTGGGGCCTGGTTGTGGTGCAGCCCGGGCTCTCAACACGCATTTTACCCAGCTTTGTCAGGACACTCTCACTGACACAGCTGGGTGAAAACGCGTTGGAGAGCCAGGGCTGCTCCACTACAATTGTACAGTAACACTTCGTGTTTTCAACAATTGTTTGGGCTTTTACTTTCCGTAGGAACTTTGGCTTTAGGCGTGTTTGCAGTATAACAGTTGTACACTGCAAACTGGGCTTGCCTGTAGCCTTTGAGTTACTGTGTCACTTTATATATTTAAAGTTGGTACTATATATTTTCTTTACATTAATAAAGTATTTTTTCTTTGTGAGACCTCATTTTCACAAAAACAATGACAGTAGTGTTTATACTATTGTTCTGTGCACATGGATGTACGGATAGCCTAACTAGACAGGCCAATAACCCACTGCTGATTGGCTTCTATATAGCCGATTGTCGGGGGTTTAATGTCAGCAGGTCGGTATATCTAAATGCACCCCTTTGTTTGTTTTTTTTTAAAGCATGCTAATGACCAATGCATTGCAGACGTACATTGGTCCCATATGCCTTATCATATGTGCATTGTTTATAGAAGTTATTTGTTAGTAGTAATGTGGGTGTCCCTGCTTAACAATGTGACAGGTCATAAAATGTATGGTCAGGCACTTGCCTTTAGTGAACAATGGCCCAAGATAATTGGTAAATCCAGAAGCTCATATTCTTTTTGATTTAATCAAGACAGAATATTTTCAAAGAAAAGACTCTGTAAGGCTATGTTCACAATTTGTGGTTTTTTGGGTTTTTTTCTCTGCAGGCAAAGCATGCTCTAACTGTAAAGAGGCTGCTTAAAGGAAACCTGTCAGCAGTTTGGCCGATATAAGATATGGCCACGGCCTTTCACAGCTTATCTACTGCATTCTATAATGCTGTAGATAAGTCCCCGATCCGATCTGAAAGATAAGAAAAAATATTGTACGTTTTATTATACTCACCAGGGGATTGGTCCGGTGCCTCCCATCTTCTTGCAATGCCGCCCTCCTGTTGCTTCATCACTCCCTGGCATCGTGCTCCTGCGCAGGCATACTTGTCTGCCCTGTTGAGGGCAGAGTAAAGTACTGCAGTGCGCAGCCGCTGGGCTTCTCTGATCTTTCCCGGCACCTGCACACTGCAGTACTTTGCTCTGCTCTCAACAGGGCAGACAAATACGCCTGCGCAGGAGTGCGATGCTGGGAGCGTTGAAGCAAGCAGGAGGACAGCATCGCAAGAAGTTGGGAGGCACCAGACCCGCGACACCCATCGGACTGGACCACCCTGCAGGTGAGTACAATAGGTTATTTTTCTTATCTTGCAGGTCAGATCGGGGGCTTATCTACAGCATTATAGAATTCTGTAGATATGCCCTGAAAGGCGGCGGCTGCATCTTATATTGGCCAAACCTGGTGACAGGTTCCCATTAAACAAAAAGGCGCTTTAGCTGCACTTTTATGGTCTCCTCTGCATGCTGATAATTTAGTGCCCCCTCTCCCCCAAATGATGCTAATTCCTTAGTTTTTTTCAGTAAATCCTGATACCTGCGTTTTTGCTGTGTTTTTTGCACTTTCTTTGGGTGAAAAAACGCTGATAGAAGTGACATGCTTCAGTCTGCAAAAACGCAGCAGCTTTCCTATTCAGTCAGGAAAAGAAACCAATGTTTGCATGAGATTTCTCAAATCTCATGGCTTTTGCTGGTACTGTAAAATGCAGCTTAATGTTTGCATAAAAAAGCAGCAACCTGTAAACATAGCCTGATAAGGATTCGCTGGGATTTTTTTCTTTTTTAGCGGGTTTTAAATTTTATTTTAAAAGGACCTGTTAACTTTCATGACTTGTGTTTTAGTAGATACTTGCGTTCTCGAAGACACATTGATTTTGGATCATTCTTCTAGAACTGTGCATTGGGCCGTTCTTCTGTTATTCGTTTTAGAAATATAGTTGTGCTCAAAAGTTTACATACTCCGTCAGAATTTTTGGTTTCTTGGCCTTTTTTCAGAGAATATGAATGATAACCATGAGTGGAAAAAAAAGTTTTGGTTGTATCATTCATATTCTCTTAAAAAAAGGCCAAGAAAGCGAAAATTCTGACGGGGTATGTTAACTTTTGAGCACAACTGTAAATTGAAAACTGTTGTCATCATTCGCCTTTGTTAGAGATGTTTCCCTACACAAGCGGACACTGGTCAGTGGCACAAGATGGTTACCAGAAGAGGTACACTGGGATCGTCCTAGTAGGGCCAATCCAATTCTAAACTAAGTCGGGTCAGGAAGGCAGACGGACTGCCTTCCCTGCTATAATGGCTTTGCAGTCTCGTTTAATGGGCAGTCACTATATCACTGTATTATGTTATGAATGTAGAACTTTTTTTAAACCGTGACTGTAAACTGTTGAAACTGATGTTTTGTGCTGCGGGATCTCGCGTTGTGTCTTGATTGTGTTCTTTACATTTCAGTTCACTGAAGAGACGAGCCCGGGATGTTCGGAAATCGAATACTGCAAATAAAGTGCAGAAGATGAAGCAAAAGATGCACGAAGCGGAACGAAAAAGAAAAAGGTGGTTATTCTGGAAACCTTATCTCATTCCGGTTGGGTTGGCTTCAGTCTTATTAACGGGAGCTTATTTCTGTTGGAAATTTGATGCTCTTTGACTTTTGACATAAGTTGCTTGTGAAGCGTGTGGGCTATGGACACCCTAAAATAAACCGGTGCTGTCACTGGGACAGACGTTAATCCTGGGCTATGGCTAGTGCTTAAAACTGGATACAATCGGTGTCTGCTCCTAATGCCATTTTGGAACATTTGGGGTCATCCTGTTCCTAATTGAGGCTGCTATTATTTTTTTCTGTAAGGATGAGACCTGGTACATTGTTTTTATTTCTGTTGGTTAGGTTTCATTTCAACAAATTTTGTGAAAATCTTTGACCAGATGTTACATTGTTACATTTATGTGGATTACTCAGGATATTCGATCTCTCAGATTGTGGTCTGATAAGGTGGTACCATCCTCTGTACAGCTGAGGGGGAGCTCTGTCTATGCTTACTGACAGTGCTCTCCCTGTGACCATAGAGCACACGAAGCGAGCCCTCATTCATAACGCCAGTCTTACTATTAATAATCCTGTCCTCATCTCGTGTGTCCAGACGACTCGCCTTCCATCATGTGTCATCAGTCTTAGATAAGATTGGAATATAGAAGCTGCTTTTCATATTTTTTGCTCGTAGGGTTGTTTGTCAGCTCCTCAAATTGGCATATTATGGCATGACGTTACCTGCCAAGGAATATACTTGAGCCATATTATCGAATTGAGAAACCACCAGTTAGTAGTTATGTTCCAAGAAAGGCAGAGCTGGTCTTCTCTATGGGTCCATACATAGTTGGTACAACTCTTGCCTAATGAGATTGTCTGTCTATTTTTGGCTTGTTTTTAACCTGTCCGTACATTTTGATGTCTGGTACCTAGATTCATTTATCCATTCATAGAGAATAGGGTTATGTAGAGAACTGCCTGAGAATGAACTAGGACAAATGCTTTTTTCCTACATGATATTACTGTAGTCTGTCTACAATAAAGAGTAACTGAGTATTGAAGGAATCTGTCAGTAAGATCAGCCCTCCTAAGCCATCTATTTGGGCATGTAGGTCATAGAAAGCTGAATAAAATGACACCATGATATCTGCAATTCAATGTATTATTCTAGATAAATACACAGTTTCTTAATATGTAAATAAGCTGTTAAGATCTATTGCCTAGATATTGATATGGATGAGAATCTGCCTCCAGAGCTTATTTTAAATGAAAGAGGGAGTCACCAGTGTGACATGTAATGACTGACAGTCTGCTCTCCTGATCTCACTGCAGAGCTGTGTGTGACTTCATAGTTACTGGAGTAGAGCAAACCTAAGTGTTAATACAAACCTTTAACTTTAATTTCACAGGCAACCAGTTTGGAGGGAGAGGCAGTACAGCAGAGCAAACAGCACTGTCAGGAGAGCTGCTAGATGTGTTTGTAATGAAGAGAGCACACTGTCTGTCATTACATGTTCATACGGGAGAGTCTACTCTTCTGATCGGACTGCAGAGCTGTGCCTGATAAAAACTAACACTTCTTCAACTTCCACCTCACAGGCAGCCAGTTTGGGGGGGAGGGCAGTACATCAGATTTGTGTTTCTTTACAGACACATCTCTAGCTTGTCTCTTAAAGTTGAGCTCTGCTGTGCTTTGTTATAGTCACACACAGACCTGCAGTGAGATCAGGAGAGCAGACTGTCAGTCATTACATGTCTTAAACTGGTAACACCCACTTTTCATTTAAAAAAAAAAATCTGCCTCCAGAGCTTATCAGTTAGCTCTGTATCCAGCCTATAGTTCTTAACAGCTCATTTACATATTAAAAAATAGCGTGGATTTCTCTAGAATAAGACATTGGATGCCAAATATCAAGGTATCGTTTTATTCAACTTTTCTGCTTGCCCATATAGGCTTCTACTGACAGATTCCTCTTAAGTTGTGTCCAGATAAGTCAGTTCCCTTTTTTTATTTCTTTTACACTTTTGGTTGGGTCTGACCAATGGGATCCTTACTAATCACAAGAACTATTGTTCATTTCTCACATTCCCATCTGAAGCTGATGCAAGTGCATGGTCACTCTACATCAGTGGTTCCCAAACTCCAGTCCTCGCGGACCCCAACAGGTCATGTTTTCAGGATTTCCATAGTGTTACACATGTGAGAGAATTCCTGATGCCTTGATGATACTTCCATCACCTGTGAAATACTAAGGAAATCCTGAAAACATGACCTGGTGGGGTCCGTGAGGACTGGAGTTTGGGAACCACTGCTCTACTTTATAGCCAAGTGACTGATCACACCCATTTTTCGGATTCGAAACATTCCAACCACAGGGATCAAAAAAAAATGCTGAAAATACAGATGTGAAAAAAACCTGCAGAAGGCCTATTTTAGAGAAGCACATGTAAAGTATCAAATCAGTGTGAAAAATGTAGTTTAGTTCTTTCTGTCCACATGAACCCAGTACTTTACAGAAAATGGTTGTTGGTCTACATTAACAGTGTTTCATAGTGTCTAGGCCTCCTGTCCGGCCTATAGGCTCAAGCAGGTTGTTGCTGACAGTTGCCACATCACTGACGCCCATTGCAAAAAAGTATTTTACCGCACGGTATGTTTTTACAGCTTAATATGACTCTTAAAAAGGTAGAAAACAAATATTGATCCTTTCCTATATTTTATACTTGTTTATGCTGCTCCTGTCAGCTATAGAAACACCTTAAATAAAATCTTGCTATCTATGGCAATGTGCACTCAGTTTTGTAAGTTACTACTATTTTTGCAGCGTTTTTTCTTTTTGTAAGTCAATAGGCAATATATTAACTATATTCTTCATTCAATGGGACATGCATTTCTAGAAATATGTGCCGAGAAAGAGCAAGTGCTGTATTTCATATATACTGGAGCAACCATATTTCCTAATTTGCTGAAAAAAATAGCAGCAAATCCAGCAGCTATTACAAGCCGGGGTGTGGTGTAGGGCGCTGCAGGACATGGTTATGCTCTCCGGTGCTCTTTGATCTTCCATTTCCTACACTGTCCATTAAAGGGAATCTGTAAGTATGATCATCCCTTCTAAGCTGTCTATATCTCCATGCAGGTCATAGGAAGCTGATAAAATTATACCTTGATATCTGTTATCCTATTTCTTATTCCAGAGAAATCCACATTTTCCTTATATGTAAATGGCCTCTTCCAGGTTCTGGGGAGGACGCTGCCTGGAAGACAATTCTGCCTCCAGAGATAGTTTTACATGAAGGGGAGTTATCAGCGTGAGACAAGTATCGTATTTTTTGATCATAAGACGCACCCCAAATTGAGGAGAAAAATAAGTAAAACATTTTTTTTAATAAAGTAGTGGTGCTTCTTATAATCCTTGCATCTTATTGCTTACTGGGGGGTGCTGTGGTGAAGCGGGTCACAGGGTCGCTGCTGGTGCTGGAGGAGGCAGGAATGGGGTGATGCTGTAGGCTGCAGGCAGGGATGAGGATGGGCTCTGATGTGCAGCGCACTGCTGCGGGGGTCTTGTGCTGCTGCGTGTCTGGTGCTGCTGCTGCGTTTCTCCGGGTGCCCGGCGGTTGCTGGCTGGTGCTGCGTGGGTGTTCGGCGCTGCCCGGTGCTCTGCCGACATTTTGCGATAGGCCAGAGCCCCGACACTTCCACGGTTCCATGTGCGGTGGTCCCTGGGAATATGGCCGCCACCAGGGGCGGCACATGCGCGGATGGTGATCTCGGGACCAAGATCTCGATAGAGGAGATCTCAACGCTGAGATCTCATCTCTCGAGATCTTAGTCCCGAGATCACCATCTGCGCATGCACCGCCCCTGGCGGCGGCAATGTTCCCGGAGACCACTGCACATGGAACCATGGAAGTGCCGGGCCTCTGGCCTGTCGCAAAATGTCGGCAGAGCATCATGCAGTGCTGGACACCCACGCAGCACCGCTGGGCACCGGAGACACCCGTAGCACCGGCCAGCAATCGCCGGGCATCCGGACACCCCCTCATGCCAGCCTGTGGCCTACACCCACGGTATCGGTAAGGCGTGTACGCTTTCTAAGACGCACCCCCATTTTCCCCCAAAATTTTGGGGGAAAAAAAGTGCGTCTTACAAAGCTAAAAATACGGTAACTAACATAGAACAGGAGAAATGAAATTTGCCTTCTTGCAAGCACATTTTGTGCTTCTCTTAGCTTTTCTGTATTGTAACAATATTACAAAACTGACAGTCAGTGAGCTGGAAGCTGAGAGGAACCAGCAGATGTGTCAGGTATAATCACACACAGCTCTGCAGTGAGAGCAGAAAGCCGCCATTGCACATCACACTGGTAACACTGCTAACCATTACACATCACACTGGTAACCGTTACATGTCACACTGGTAACTCCCCTTCATGTAAAATAAGCTCTGGAGGCAGAGTTATCTTTCAGGCAGCGTCCTCCTCATAGCCTGGAAGATGTCGCTTATATGAAGTGATAAACGATGACTTCTTGGCCACAACTGATTTCAGCAGTCTATAACCTGTGTGCCATTATTAATAGTTTAAATAGGTGAAATGTGATGAGATTCCCTCCCTGTAAGTGTTGGCATTATTAATTTTTGCATGAAATTTTTTAATGTATTTTGCTATTTTACGGTAACATTTCAAATAATACATTCAAAAGATGAGTCGCCATAATTATCCACTTTGTTAGATGAGGTGAATCCAACATTGAGACAGTAACCCATTTTATTATAGACCTTTTCCTGTAATTTTCTGTAAGTTTATCATACTTTTGTGCCTCTGATGTTTGTGTGCAACTATTGAATTAGAAAAAAATAGGTAAAACTGCAAGTACAATACATCTGCTTAGTCCTGTTTTTTTTCCCTTATGTTGAACCTTGCTGCTGATTTATGTATAAACAGACAATGGCTCTATCATTTCAGCCAGGTATGTCTTAGGGTGTGTGCACACGCTGCGGATTGTCCTGCGGATTTTCCGTGCGGATTTGTCAAAAACAGCAGGTAAATCCGCAGGTCAAAAGATCTGCGGTTTATCTGCAGTTTTTCTGCGGTTTAGCCTGCGGTTTGACACCTGCCTGGAGCAGGTGCCAAACCGCAGCGGAATCCGCACATAGAATTGACATCCTGAGGTTTTGAAACTGCAGCAAATCCGCGTGGAAAAATCTGCACAGTCTGCACTGTGGTTTTTAATTTCCATTGATTTTAATGGTACTGTACACCGCAGCAGAATCCGCAGTGTGCGCACACACCCGTACTGTGAAATGCTGTTTTGTTAGAGAGAACACCTACATCTAAAAGCAGGCTGGGGAATTTAGTCCAAGATGCCGATCCTCAGCCACCTCTTCTCACCCGTCACTAAGATGATCAGCTCCCGGGGACTACCTCTTGGACTAGTCACCTGAGCAGCATAGTCCCTGGCCATCTAATATGTTTTCTCTTAACCCCTTACCTACAAAGGACGTAATATTCCGTCCATGTGACCCTGGACCTAACTACCATGGACGGAATATTACGTCCCAGCGATCAGCGGCGCCCACGTGGTGAGCGCCGCTGATCGCGGCCGGGTGTCAGCTAATTATCATAGCTGACACCCGGCACAATGTGTCAGGGGCAGTCACGGACCGCCCCCGACACGTTAACCCCTTGCACACAGTGATCTGTGATGTGACAGATCAGCGATCTGTCACAGGACAGTGATGTCCCACCTGGGACAAGGTAATAAAGTAAAAAAAAAAAAAAAAAAAAAAAAAGTGTTAAAAATAATTAAAAAAAAAATCGCTAAATAAATTAGTAAAAAAAAAAATTCCCCAATAAATCCATTTTTTCAAAATAAAAAAAACAAAAACAATAAAAGTACACATATTTGGTATCGCTGCGTCCGTAATGACCTGCCCTATAAAACTGTCCCATTAGTTAACCCCTTTAGCGAACCCCTTAAAAAATAAAAATAAAAAACGAAGCAAAAAATAATGATTTATTATCATACCACCGAACAAAAAGTGCTAAAAGACGCATATAAATATCCATGGTACCGCTGAAAACGTCATCTTATCCCGCAAAAAACGAGCCGCCATACAGCATCATCCGCAAAAAAATAAAAAAGTTATAGCTCGCAGAATAAAGCGATGCAAAAATTATTTTTTATATAAAATTGTTTTCATTGCAAAAAACCGACAAAACATAAAAAAACGACCTAATTGAGGTATCGCTGTAACCGTACTGACCCGAAGAATAAAAACGCTTTATCAATTTTACCGCACGCGGAACGGTGTAAACGCACCCCCCAAAAGAAATTCATGAAACGCTGGTTTTTGTTCATTCTGCGTCCCAAAAATCGGAATAAAAAGCGATCAAAAAATGTCACGTGCCCGAAAATGGTACCAATAAAAACGTCAACTCGTCCCGCAAAAAATAAGACCTCACATGACTCAGTGGGTCAAAATACGGAAAAATTATAGCTCACAATATGTGGTGATGCAAAAACTATTTTTACAATAAAAAGCGTCTTTTAGGGAGCGACAGCCGCCAAACATAAAAACCGCCATAAATCATAAATCAAACCCCCCGTTATCA
Organism: Dendrobates tinctorius; assembly: GCF_039654945.1. Lineage (NCBI taxonomy): Eukaryota > Metazoa > Chordata > Amphibia > Anura > Dendrobatidae > Dendrobates > Dendrobates tinctorius. Next base: position 23,915,727 of record NW_027361783.1, read on the forward strand.
CCCCCTTAGTTAGGGAAAAAAAATAAAACTAAAAGAAAATGTATTTATTTCCATTTTCCCGCTAGGGTTAGGGCTAGGGTTAGGGCTCAGATTAGGGTTAGGGGTGTGTTGAGGTTAGGGTTGGAGTTATAATTGGGGGGTTTCCACTGTTTGGGCACATAAGGTGCTCTCCAAAGGCAACATGGCGTCTGATCTCAATTCCAGCCAATTCTGCGTTGAAAAAGTCAAATGGTGCTCCTTCCCTTCCAAGCTCTGCCATGCGCCCAAACAGTGTTTTACCCCCACATGTAGGGTATCAGCCTACTCAGGACAAATTACAAAACAACTTTTGGGGTCCAATTTCTCCTGTTACCCTTAGGAAAATAAAAAATTGGGGGCAAAAATATAATTTTGCGGAAAAAAATGTTTTTCTTTTATTTTCACGCCCAGGCGTTATAAACTTCTGTGAAGCACTTGGGGGTTCAAAGTGCTCTCCACACATCTAGATAAGCTCCGTGGGGGGTCTAGCTTCCAAAATGGGGACACTTGTGGGGAGTTTCAATAGTTTAGGTACATCAGGGGCTCTCCAAACGCACATGACACCCGCAGACCAATCCATCAAAGTCTGCATTCCAAAACGTCACTACTTCCCTTCCGAGCCCCGACGTGTGCCCATACAGTAGTTTTCTCCCACATATGAGGTATCAGCGTACTCAGGACAAATTGGACAACAACTTTTGGGGTCCAATTTCTCCTGTTACCCTTGGGAAAATAAAAAAATTGGGGACTAATTGATCATGTTTGTGGAAAAAATACGATTTTTTTATTTTCATGCCTGGGCATTATAAACTTCTGTGAAGCCCTTGGGGGTTCAAAGTGCTCACCACACATCTAGATAAGTTCTTCAGGGGGTCTAGTTTCCAAAATGGGATCATTTGTGGGGTTTTTCCACTGTTTAGGTACATTAGGGGCTCTCCAAAGGCAACATGACACCCACAGACCATTCCATCAAAGTCTGCATTCCAAAACGTCACTACTTCCCTTCCGAGCCCCGACGTGTGCCCATACAGTAGTTTTCTCCCACATATGCGGTGTCAGCGTACTCAGGACAAATTGGACAACAACTTTTGGGGTCCAATTTCTCCTGTTACCCTTGGGAAAATAAAAAAATGGGGACTAAAAGATGTTTGTGGAAAAAATATGATTTTTTTTATTTTCACGCCCGGACGTTATAAACTTCAGTGAAGCACTGGGGCGTTCAAAGTGCTCACCACACATCTAGATAAGTTCCTTGGGGGGTCTAGTTTCCAAAATGGTGTCATTTGTGGGGGGTTTCTACTGTTTTGGTACATCAGGGGCTTTCCTAAAGCGACATGGTGTCCGATCTCAATTCCAGCAAAAAACGTCAAATGGCGCTGCTTCCCTTCCGAGCTCTGCCATGCGCCCAAATAGTGGTTTACACCCACATGTGGGGTATCAGCGTACTCAGGATAAATTGCACAATATCTTTTAGGGTCCTGTTACTTTTGGAAAAATAAGAATTGAGGGTGAAAAGATCATTTTTGAGGAAAAAATATGATTTTTTTTAATTGTACTGCTGTACGTTATAAACTTCTGTGAAGCCCTTGTGGGTTCAAAGTTCTCACCACATATCTAGATAAGTTCCTTGGGGGGTCTAGTTTCCAAAATGGGGTCACTTGGTGGGGGGGGGGGGGGGGGGGGTTCCACTGTTTAGGTACATCAGGGGCTCTCCAAACGCGACATGGCGTCCGATCTGAATTCCAGCCAATTTTGCATTGAAAAAGTCAAACGGCGCTCCTTCCCTACTGAGGTCTGCCATGCGCCGAAACAGTGGTTCCCCCCCACATATCAGGTATCAGCGTACTCAGGACAAATTGCACAATAACTTTTGCAGTCCAATTTCTCCTGTTACCCTTGGTAAAATAAAGAAAATTGAACCTGAAGTATTTTTTTTGTGAAAAAAAGTTAAATGTTCATTTTTTTTTTTAATATTCAAAAAATTCCTGTGACGCACCTAAAGGGTTAATAAACTTCTTGAATGTGGTTTTTAAGCACCTTAAGGGGTGCAGTTTTTAGAATGGTGTCACTTTTGGTTATTTTCTATCATATAGACCCCTCAAAGTGGCTTCAAATGTGAAGTGGTCCCTAAAAATAAAATGGTGTTGCAAAAATAAGAAATCGCTGGTCAATTTTTAACCCTTATAACTTCCTAACAAAAAAAAATTTTGGTTCCAAAATTGTGCTGATGTAAAGTAAACATGTGGGAAATGTTATGTATTAAGTTTTTTGTGTGCCGTATCGCTGTGATTTAAGGGCATAAAAATTCAAAGTTGGAAAATTGCGAAATTTTCAAAATTTTCGCCAAATTTCCGTTTTTTTTCACAAATAAACGCAAGTTATTTGAATGCAATTTTACCACTAACATGAAGTACAATATGTCACGAGAAAACAATGTCAGAATCACCGGGATCCATGGAAGCGTTCCAGAGTTATGACCTCATAAAGGTACAGTGGTCAGAATTGTAAAAATTGGCCCGGGAGTTAACGTGCAAACCACCCTTGGTAGTGAAGGGGTTAAAAGCCACAACAAAAACTTTTATTTTCCATGTAAATTATCATGAGTTTCTGCTGTGTGGAAAGTGCAGGTGTTTTTTTTATGTGGCGGTTTGTAATAAAATTACATGCACTTTGTAGACAAATTGCTGATTGTAATGGGCACCTGAACGTGACCAGCTTTCCAAACTATTTTTGTTTGACCTGCTTGGCCATTGCAGAAGACCGAATTGACCTTTACATTAGGACGAGACGTTACTGCTAGTTTGATGGTGCTTCTTGCCACCAGGCGAGGAGGAGGGTGATGGGTGTTTGGCAGCATTTGATGCGGTTATTGTAAATTCTGCTAGTGTGTTTAGATTTTCTGTATGCGAGCATCAGCATTGTTAACCAGATCCATTGCCTTCCAGATAACCTTATTTGCATTAGTTGAAACAAATCACGGTCAAAGAAATGCCACAGAATTGGAAATTAAAAGTCCGCAAATACAATAAAGTTGGCTGAACTTGCTGAATCGAGCGGTATTGGCTGACCTGATTTCTATGACGGCCTCCCTAGAAGGATCTGGCACATTGAATTTAAATCGCTAATCCTTTTGATCGCCCAGGAGATATGTTTCCCCCACAGAGAGATTATTCTGAAAGGGCATTCATAATGGCACTCCAACCACTCCAAACCTTTTGTCTGATTTTGCCAATTTTTACTTTTAGTAAATTTGAGAAAAATAGCCAAGTTGAGTCTCCCATTATATCCTATGGGCCAGCAAGTCAACATGCATAACTGTACATAAATCAATTTACTCCAACTTTCAATTGTAAGTGTATTATATGATCATATTGCAGTGTATAATGGTGCTTGAAAGTATGTAAACCCTTCAGAATTTTCCATATTTCTGAAAAACAATGACCTAAACTACTTGAGATGTCACACAAATCCTAAAATTAGATTGAGAACAAAATCAAACAGGTCAAAAGTATTACTGGCTTTTTCTCTAGCAACCTTCCACGACAGCATAGGGGGGGGGGTTGTCTCCACGCCCTAATGGGGGACAGGAAGCACGAGAGGTTAAAAGGTCACTCCCACCTCCCTCTCACCAGTGTCTTTCCTGCCCCCCCATGGGGCATGGAGAAGTGCAGTATGCTGTGTGGCCGGCTGCTGCAGCGTACCTGTAATTCTTAAGCCGGGCAGTGGTGGTCGGCGGCGCTGCCTCCGTACTGCTCCCGTCTTCATAAGAACACGGGACCTTCCTGGCCCACCCGCGCTCCCCTATGGGGAGTAAAGCGGGCCAGTGATCCCCGACCGGACGCCTCCCGCAGCTCTCCGGTCTCTCCTCCTGTTGCACGCCGTGCGGTGACCTGGAAGTGACGTCACGCGCGGTCACTTCTGGGATATGTATGACAACTTCCTGTCATGGCGGCCCCCATTCAGCTGCCAGCGTGCGGAGCTCGCCAGCACTCGCTGTGCCTGCCACGGGACCCAGGGAGGAGGAGGGGGAAAATGAAAATACTGCGCTGAGGGCGGGGTTAACCCTTTATTAACCCGCCAGAAGACGCCGACCGGTAAGGCAAATCCCCTGTCAGTATGGACGGTTCTTCCTGCCCTGCGTCTGCAGAGCCCGGCGCTGCCCCAGCCACAGTAAGTGTAACTGGGGTGGGTCCTAGTGGTGCGATCTTGGGATGGAGGTCCTCAAAATACTTCTCCCCCTTTTCTTATAGGGAGAAAAGTCTGCCCACAAAAGCACCAATACCACCAACAAGTCAGCCAAATGTGCCATATGCAGTGCAAAACTCCCCTCAAATTGGGCGAAAAAATTGTGGCAAGCTTGCATAGACAGGGTGGTCAGGGCTGAACACCCATCACTAATTGACGAAATCCGCAGCCTGGTTACTCACCAGGTTCAGACTTCCCTGCCCACACAGTCCCTCCCCCCCCTCCACCACCTTACCAAAAGATTGGTAAGTAAGATGAGAAAGCTTGGACTAGGGGAAAATGTGGGTAGATGGGTAGGTAGCTGACTTGGTGATAGAAAACAGAGTGGTTATTAATGGTGCATACTCAGATTGGGCCAGGGTTACTAGTGGGGTACCACAGGGTTCTGTATTGGGCCCCCTACTATTAAAGGCTAGTTTCACATTAGCGTTTACGGCCGCAGCGTCGGGCTGCGCACGGCCGCCGCTATGCCCCGCCCCCTTCTGCGCCTCCGCCGGTAGCTCCGCCTACGGACGCATGACGCTGCATGCGTCCTGCGTCCCCTATCTTTATCACTGGGGACGCAGGCTGTGCGCAGTATGCGTTTGGCGGTGCATGCGTCCTTTTGACGGTGCGCCGAGCGCAACCAAATTGCAACAGGTTGCATTTGGCGCTGGTCGGCGCACCGTCAAAAGGACGCATGCGCCGCCAAACGCATACTGCGCACAGCCTGCGTCCCCAGTGATAAAGATAGGGGATGCAGGACGCATGCAGCGTCATGCGCCCGTAGGCGGAGCTACCGGCGGAGGTGCGGCAGGGGGCAGGGCTTAGCGGCGGCCGTGCGCAGCCCGATGCTGTGGCCGTGAACGCTAATGTGAAACTAGCCTTATATATTAATGATCTAGTGGATGGCTTACACAGTAAAATATCAGTATTTGCAGATGATACAAAACTATGTAAGGTAGTTAACACAAAGGAGGACAGTTTGCAACTACAGACAGATTTGAGTAAATTGGAGAATTGGGCTGAAAAATGGCAAATGAGGTTTAACACAGATAAGTGTAAGGTTATGCACATGGGAAGGAGAAACAGATGCTTCAATTACTTACTAAATGGGAAACTGCTGGGGAAATCAGACATGGAAAAAGACTTAGGCATCTTAGTCAATAAGAAGCTAAATTGGAGTGCCCAGTGTCAGGCAGCTGCCACCAAAGCAAATAGGGTCATGGGATGCATTAGAAGAGGCCTGGGGACACAAGATGAAAACATAATTCTCCCTCTGTACAAATCACTCGTCAGACCACACATGGAGTATTGTGTGCAATTTTGGACGCCGGTGCTCAAGAAAGACATTACTGAACTTGAAAGGGTTCAAAGGTGGGCTACTAAAATGATAAATGGAGTTGGTTCACTACAATACCCAGAAAGGTTATCAAAATTAGGTCTATTTACTCTAGAAAAGAGAAGACTTAGGGGAGACCTAATATATATGTACAAGTATATAAGAGGGCAATACAGAGATCTCTCCAATGAACTGTTTGTACCAAGGACTGTGACAAGAACAAGGGGGCATTCTATTCGTTTGGAGGAAAGAATTTCTGCACCAGCATAGAAGAGGGTTCATCACGGTAAGAGCAGTGAGGCTCTGGAATTCTCTTCCTGAGGAAGTGGTGATGGCCAACTCACTGAATGAATTTAAGAAAGGAATGGATGCTTTTCTTGTGAGTAACAGTATAGAAGGTTACGAATAACATAATATTATAGTTAGATGTTTGTCCCAGCTTAGGGGGAAGGAATTTTTTTCCCTATGGAGAAAATTGGCTTCTACTCTGTGGGTTTTTTGCCTTCCCAGGATCAACAATGCAGAACAGCTGCACTAAAAATAGGCTGAGCTAGATGGACATACGGTCTTCCTTCAGCCTTCAAAACTGTTAGCTCCATTCCCTCCGATTGTGGGCTCACCACCCCCAAAAAAACTGAAAATTCAGATGGAAGACTCAGTCTGAATCAGAAAAATCATATAATTCAGGCTCCGAAAATTGGGAACAACTGGGAACCTCTAATTCAGCCGAAACTAGGAAATGCCTCCTTTCAACGGAATATGTGGAGGAGCTGGTCGGTGCAGTACGGGCTACCATGGGCCTAGAGGATGATCCTGTTACTCAGTCAGCACAAGACCGCTTGTTCGGGGGATTCGAGGGACCCAAGCGAACAGGTTTCCCAGTACATAGGAGCATAGTAGATATGATCTCCCAGGAATGGGAGTACCCAGAGAAGCGCTACTCAGCCCCTTCGGAACTCAAGCATAGATTCCCCCTGGAGAGAGGAGTTTAAATGGGACATCCTGAAAGTTGATGTCCACGTGGTGAAGAAAACGGACCTTCCTTTTGATGACACGTCCCAGCTAAGAGACCTGATGGACCGTAAAGCAGAGAGCCTCCTAAGGAAAGCCTGGGAAATCTCTGCTTTTTCCTTAAAGTCAGGGATTGCGCCCACATGCGTGTCTAGGTCTCTCTTCCAATGGATAGAGGAACTAGAGTCATATTTCTCAGGGCACCTCAAAAGGTGACCTCCTGAACTCCCTTCCTATACTAGAAAGAGCTACAGGCTTCTTTGCGGATGCATAGATGGAGATGATCCACACCTCTGCCAGAGCTATGGTACAGTCCAATTCTGCCAGACGTGCCATCTGGCTTAAAGCGTGGAGCGGGGATGTTACCTCCAAGGTGAAGCTCTGCTCTTTGCCCTTCAAGGGTGAACATGTCTTCGGCCCGGCCTTAGATGAAACTCTTGAAAAGGCCAAAGACAAAAAGAAGGTACTTCCTGAGCAGAGGACTCCAAAAAAGCGGCTTTTTCGAGCCCCCCAGAATCAGCCATCCCAGCCGAGAGGGGAGGGAAAGTCGGGAAGATGGAGTTATGCTATGGGGAGAGGAAGGAATATCCTGGTCCCCCAGCAGCAGCAACAGCCACAAGAAAAGCAATGACTCCACCCCGGTGGGGGGAAGGCTTTCGAGGTTTTCTCACTCTTGGCAGTTGATTTCCAACAGCCCCTGGGTCCTCGGTGTGATCAAAGAGGGCCTACTACTAGAATTCGAATCCTCCCTACCACCTCGGGAGACTACAGCACTAAAATCCGGCATTCAACTCCTTCTACAATCAAACGCCATTTCTCAGGTCCCTGTGGAGGAACAAGGAAGGGGGCATTATTCCAGGCTGTTCCTAGTGAAGAAACCCACAGGAGAGGCAAGAATAATAAATCTCAAGGGCCTCAATCGACACATCGCAGATTCAAGATGGAGTCGGTAAAGACCGCCATTCCTCTGATAGGGCCGTCTTCATGGCAACCATAGATCTGAAGGATGCCTATTTTCACATTCCTATACATCCTTCTCACAGGAAGTACCTAAGGTTTGCGATCCGTCAGGGTCCAGACATCCGGCACTATCAGTACAACGTACTTCCCTTTGGAATATCCTCTGCCCCTCGAGTATTTTAAATAATTATGGCGGAAGCTATGTCCCACATCAGAAGCCAAGGTATATGCATTGTACCCTACCTGGACGACCTGCTGATAATAGGAGCCTCATACCAGACTCTGGTAAACCAGGTGACCCAAACTCTGGGTATTCTCCAATCGCTGGGTTGGATCCCGAATATAAAAAAGTTGCAGATCCAACCCTCCCAGCAGATAAAATTCTTGGGAATCCTCCTAGATTCAAGGAAACAAATGTCCTTCCTCCCGGAGGAACATCAGAGGTCCATAATTTCAAGAATCTCGAGCTTCAGGAAACAGAGGTCCCCGACCCTCAGGTCAGCTATGTCCATACTAGGGTTAATGACCTCCTGCATCCAGTCTGTACCTTGGGCGCAAGCTCAATCCAGAATACTCCAGTACCATATCTTGGGAAACAAACAGAGATCACACCTGCCTGAACAAATCCCCAATGGTCACGGTAACATCAGATGCCAGCAAAAAAGGCTGGGGAGCCGTAGTGTCCCAACAACCATTCCAGGGGTTGTGGAGCCAGAGAGTGAGTACATAGTCCTCAAACTTCAGGGAACTGAAGGCTGTGGAGGAAGCTCTCCTGGCGGCAAGACACCTAGTTCAGGGCCATCATATCAAAGTCTACTCGGACAATGTAACTGTGGCCCATCTCAGACAACAAGGTGATACAAGATCCAGCAGTCTAGAGGGCCTGTCGGACCGAATATTTTGCTGGTCCGAAAGAGACCTCCGGTCTCTAACAGCAGTCCACCTAAAAAGTACCTCCAATCTTCAGGCAGATTTCCTGAGCCAAAAATGCATCCAGCCTGGCGAGTGGAGCCTAAACGAAAAAATCTTTCAGAAGCTTGTCAACAGGTGGGGCCTTCCGGAGGTGGATCTACTGGTCTCAAGAGAAAATGCTCGGGTGAGAAACTATTTTTCCCTGAACCCCAGGGACATATCCCTGGGGTTAGATGCCTTCGCCCACAAGTGGAGGTTTCGTCTGTCATATGCCTTCCCACCAGTTCCAAACCTTGCTGCAACCCCGAGGAACATCTGGGAGGATCGAACCCAGACCATCCTAGTAGCTTCGCTATGGCCAAAAAGGAGCTGGTATTCTCTTATTACAGAGCTACAGGTAGAGGGGCCAGTCCTCCTACCCCTGGAAAACGACCTTCTCTTACAGGGCCCGCTATATCACCCAAACCTCTGGGGAATGAGGTTAGCGGCCTGGTTACTGAGACCCAGATCTTGAGGGCCAAGGGTCTATCAGAGGCAGTAATAAACACCCTCCAGAAATCCCAGAAGCTGGTCACCATTGCTATATATATAACAAAATATGGAAAAGGTTTTCCTCATGGTGTCTGCCAGATTTGCCTGACCCAGGAAACCCTAACATTTCCCGTATCCTGGATTTCCTACAGAGGGGGCTTGAGCTAGGTCTAACGCCTAGCACACTGAAAGTACAGATATCAGCATTAAGTTGCATGTTTGACTGTGACTTGGCCAACCACAGGTGGATCAGAAGATTCATTACATCAGCCACTAGGCTACATCCAAAAAAAAGCTAGTTGCGGTTCCACCATGGGACTTGAACGTAGTTCTTACGGGACTCGCTCAATCACCCTTTGAGCCCCTGCCATCCTGTACTTCTCAGCTGCTCTCCTGTACGGTGGCCTTCCTTATAGCAATAACCTCAGCAAGGCGAATAGGAGAGCTACAGGCTCTCAGAGAACCCTACCTTAAGCCCCCGTTACACACTGCGATATCGCTAGCAATATCGCTGTAAAGTCACCGATTTTGTGACGTTACAGCGATATTGCTAGCGATATCGCTGCATGTGATACTTACCTCCGACCGGCTCCCCCGCTGGTTATCGCTGATCGCGCGAGAAGCTCCTGGACCATTCCTCGTCGTCCACTTCCTGCTGCGCTTCCTGCTGTGACGACGAGCGACGCGTGCAGCCGGGCGGGAGGACGCAAAATGAGTCGCTAGGTGTAACGGTACCCTAACAGTCAGATGACTCCATGGTTCTCTACCTTGATCCGTCTTTTCTACCAAAGGTTGTGTTGGACTTTCATATATCACAGAATATAATTCTCCCCTCATTTTGTCAAAACCCAGCGAACCCTAAAGAAAAGGTGTTTCATACGCTGGACGTAAGGCAAATAATTCTCCACTACTTAGAGTGTACCAAGCCTTATAGAATTGACCACAACCTATTCATCCATACCTCTGGTCTAAACAGAGGAAAGAAGGTGGCAAAAAACACCATTGCCAATTGGATTAAAAAGGCTCTGAAGCATACCTGGCGCAAAACATCACTCCCCCTACAGGGATCAAAGCGCATTCAACACGATCTACCTCTACTTCATGGGCTGAGAGGGCAGGCGCATCTTCAGAGCAGATTTGTAAGGCAGCAACCTGGTCCTCCTTACATACTTTTTCTAAACACTACAGGTTGGACCTTATGTCCAACAGGGATTTAGTCTTTGGCCGAAAAGTTCTTCAGGCCGTTGTCCCTCCCTAGTGCAGTATAGGTTATGCCTCCTATGCTGCCGTGGAAGGTTGCTAGAGAAAATAGAATTAGACTTACCAGTAATTCGGTTTCTAGAAACCTTCCATGACACCACTATTTCCCTCCCTGCATTCTTGTACAAATTCTGAGAATCTTAAGGTAACCGGTGCTATGGTAATCAGTTATAAGTCATTGGTGAGAGGGAGGTGGGAGGGACCTTTTAACCTCTCGTGCTTCCTGTCCCCCATTAGGGCGTGGAGACAGCCCCCCCCATGCTGTCGTGGAAGGTTTCTAGAAACCAAATTACCGGTAAGTCTAATTCTATTTTTTATTTATATTTTTTTAGGGAAATGATGCAATATCAGATTTGTGAGCTGCAAAAGTGTCTGAATCTTTGCTTTCAGCATCTTGGGATACCCCATTGTGCAGCAATAACTTCAACTAATATTTACGGTAATTGTTGATTGGTCTTGCACATCGGCTGGGAGGAATTTTAGCCCGTTTGTCCCTACAACAGAGCTTCAACTGTTGTGTTTTCCCATGAATTGCTATTTTCAGGTCCTTCCACAACATTTCTATTTAAGGTCAGGACTTTGACTTGGCCATTCAAAGCTTTATTCTTGTTTAACAATCCTTTTATAGCATGGCCAGTATGCTTTGGGTCTTTGTCTTGCTGAGTGACATACATACTTTTGAATCTCAGCTAATGGACAAATGTCCTGACCCTTTCCTTTTTAGAAGTTTATAATAAAATACGGATTGTTTGATCAATGATTGAGCTGTCCTGGTTGAAATGCAGCAAAACAGCCTTAAACTATGGTACTACCAACACTGTGTTTCACAGATGGTGTGAGGTTTTATACTGTATTTCTGTGTTTTTTCCTAACCTTACACATTTAACCCAAAAAGCTTTTATTTTGGTTTTCTCTGTTCATAAAATCTTGTTGCAATATCATTGTGGCTTTCCCTTGCAATCTTGCTATGCACAGTATTATTCAGTGTCCTCATTAACATTAGTCAATATGAGAGAGGCCTTTAGTTGCTGAAAGGTTACCTTCAGTTCCTTTGTGACTTCTTGGACTTATAAGCTCTTGGAGTGATCTTTGTTGGTTGCCACTCCTAGGGAGGGTAATAATGGTCTTGAATTTCCTCCAATTGTACACAATTTGACTGGATTGTTGGAGTCAACTCTAAAGATGGTTTCACAATCTTATCCAGCCTAATAAACATCAACAACTCATACTCTTAGGCCGGAATCACACATGGAAGAAACACGGCCGAGTCTCGCATGTTAATACCCAGCACTGACGCCGGCACTCGGAGCAAAGCATGCGGCTGCATAGCAATACATGGAGCCGCACGATCTGCTCCCAAGTGCCAGCGGCAGTGCTGGGTATTAACATGCGAGACTCGGCCGTGTTTCTCGCATGTGTGATTCCGGCCTTATTCTGAGGTCCTCCTAAATCTCCTTTGTCCATGCCATAATACACTTCCACAAACATGTGAAGATCAGACTTTGGTAGATTTCTTTAAGTAAAACTGGTCAGCCACCCACACTTGATTATCCCATTGATTGAAAACACCAAACTCTAATTTCACCTTTAGTTTATTTGCAATTCCTATAGGTTCACATGCGTTTTTAACAGACATCTTGCATTGGATCACCCCCCCCTCCCCAAAAAAAAAATTTGGCTGATGTATTTGACTTTATTCTTTTTATAGGATGTGTGCTAAAATCTGATCGTTTAATGTCAAATTTATGCAGAAATGGAGAATCCTGAAGGGTTTACCAACTTTCAAGTACCAATGTAATTGCCTTTGTGTTTCTCATATTGTTTGGTATCAAACAGTGAACGGAGAGAAATATTAAGATTCATTCGTGATCCCTGACGAGGGTAAAAATGACTTTTTTTTGCAATGGATGTAGCAACAGTACCTTAAAGCTGTGTCTACACAGAAACTTTGGCTGTGACACCTGTCGTGCGGCTGAAGTCTCCAAGGTGTCGTAGCTGTATGGCAGCACAACCCAAGTGACTGGGGTCACATTCTGACCCCGAGAGGACTGTGACAAGTCACAAAATATCGACCTAGTTGGATGTTTTGAGGCCTAGTAAGGTTACTGGTACCCTTGGGGTTGTATGGCAACCATGATCACTTGTAATATGCTGTGATGTAGCAGCGACACCTAGTAGTAACCTTTGCCTTGCTGCCAAACTTTGTGTGTAGCCCTAGCCTTAGACGGGCTACTCTGAATCATGTCACACAAAGCATTAATGAGATTGTTCAGTTTAGAAATCCCACTTTAGTTTCTTATTGGGGCATTTTTTTGGCCAGAGTGAAGAGCAGTGCCCTATATTGCACCGACAACCCTTTGATATTTTTGGGACCTGTTACCTTTAATTTTTCTGGTGTTGGTACTGCTGGGAAACTAAAAACTTTGGGTGTGTCCACTTGGGATGGAAATGTTGCAGTTTTCCTTTCTGCTGTTCTAATGAAAAATCCACAGTGAAAGAGGTGATATTTTGAATAATTTTAACCGTACTCTGTGGAACTTTTTCTCATCGATACTGACTGTTATGGATTTGAAACCGCAGCATGACAACTTCTACTGCAGAAAAAATCCTTAATCAGAGGAGATTAAATGTAAAAGGACTGTAGTCTCCTTGGTGCTTCAATGGCTCACTGGTCTATAGGAACCACATGTGACAGCACCGTCACTGGAGGCCGGGTAACCTGGGAGCGTGGTCAATGGAAGGGAGGGGAGTGAATTTTAGGTGCTGGGCTACTTCCTTCAGCTTTCCCTTACTATATAAAAGCTCTGCATCAAATCTGGCATGTGTGCTTACCATTATTAGGTCACGTTCAGTATTTGGTCAGTATTTCACCCCACTGAAATCAGGATTGGAGCAATCCGAGGAATAATATAATAGAAACACATCACCACTTCTGGATTTATCACCCACTCCTGCTTTTGGCTTAGGCCGCTTTCACACTTCAGGCTTTCAGTATCCGCCATGGTGCGGCAAAAAAACGGACTACCGGATCCGGCCACATACGCAGACACCGGATCCTTCTTTCTGCCGGATATATTCCTGGCAGAGAAGGTTTCCGGGCATGCGCAGTGCGAAAAACCGGTCCGGCGTTGGGAAAAAACGTTGCACGCAACGTTTTTTCCCGACGCCGGACCGGCTATTTTCTCCGGATCCGGAAAAAACCTGATGCGCCGCATTGCCTTCCAGCGCAATGTGGTAGCAATGAAACAGCACTGGGAAAAAGCCGGATCTGGTCGTAACAGGCGCCGGATCCGGCAGGCTGGTTTTTCGCCGCACCATGCCGGATACCGAACGCCTGAAGTGTGAAAGCGGCCTTACAGATACTGATGTAAAATACTGGCCAAGTACTGAACGAGACGTTAGTCTTGTACAGTTTCCAATTGGTTGTTCCAGACCCAAAAGGGAACACTTCAGCATCTGCTTATTGTCAAGGGATTCCCAAATAGATTGCCCAAAGCAGGAGGCTCCAGACCAGAGTTTTGGTTAGCAGTACAAGCACCTACTAGTCATGGAGCTATACAAACCATTCCCAGCCAATACCCCTGTATGTCTTCCTCTATGAATGTTTGGACCATGTTATATTTTTCCACTTTATTTTGTATTCAGAAACAATAAATGACTTACAAGCACATGAGCTGTCTGTATTGTTTGTCCTCGGTTATATTGGTTCCTGGCCTGGCCTGTACATAACCACTGCATAGGTGGTGGATACAATTCAGCAATGATTTCTAGTTTAAAGAAGAAAAAAAGTAAACCTACGCGTGGGCTTATTTTTGTACTGCGCAACCAAAGTCATGCCACAGGCGAGCAGAAGTACGGCCACATGAATTTCTGAAAGTCCCCAACACTTTATTTTTTTAAGTTTAGTTCAGTCTTGAGTCTAAACTCGAGTAGCCTGGCATAATTTTTATTTTTTATATTTTGTTCTTGCCTTTCATATCACAAAGTTAAACTAACGGCCATTTCTTCCAACTGTACCATAACAATGTATGCTCAACGTAAGAGAGCATCCATGTTTATTTTAATAGGGAGAGGGGGGGAAAAGCTGACAGCCTCTTTCTGGTGGTGTTTTGTCCCTATAGTAACAGACTGATGCATGTGGAAATCAAACATAATCATAACATAATATTGTTTGTGCGATTCACCCAGTATCACATTCTGTGATAATTTATCTAATGTATAGATCTGGGAAAAAAACGATCACCTTTTTAAAATGCTATGAAATATTGAAAAACTATTAAAATGTTGCAGATTCTTAATTTGGTGTGTCAAGGGTAGATCTAGAGGCAAAAGATTAAAAATAGGAAAACATAAGTTTAAGGAATCTACCTAGGCTGCCAAAATTTATTTTTCAGTGTATGTGAAATTAATAAAGCAACTTTGCAAAAAGTCTTGATTCAACAATATCTTTATTTTTTTTTGTCCGCAGCTCCAATGCAGATCTATGCGTATCTATGGCAACAGACTACAAGCAATGTAGTCTGATCCTGCTGTAACACTCCACACTTTTTGGCAACTGACTAAGTGTATTAAAAAGTACAGCAGGACTAGTGGAAATCATAATTACAGCTGGACCAGACTATACAGTGGATGGAGGATAAAATATTTAGCTTAAAATCCATAAAAAAAACCAAGTAATTAAAATGAACAGTAAATTGTTGTAAAACAGAAAACTGCTGTAAAATGTTCAGATCCAGTTTAGTATTTACTGTGCGAAATAGAACGTTCATGTACAGTAGTGCATTATATGGTTCTGTGCACTGATCTTGTAATAAATAACTACTTTTACGTTTTATCCCAGGAAGAACAAGGATTGTTTTTTTTTTTGTTTTTTTTTTGCAGCTTTTTTCATTTTATTTTTCATATGTTACTGAACTGGTCATTTTTGTTTTACATTGTCATAGGCCAAGGCTCCTCGACACCTAAATATCCCTGGCTTGTGACTATTCTACAGCAATTATTCTGCGAAACCATTGCCATGCAAAGCAAGACCTGAACCCCTCATCAGGAGCAAATGTGAGGTTTCTATAATGGGCTGACCTCATTGCGTTATCTGTTTACCGCGTAAACGACTCCATCTGGAGGGTCCAGAACATCACCAGCATGAAACCTTACAGAACCGAGTCCACTTCATTAGCTGTCGGGTGTTTTTCTATTGCATGTACTTTACAAACCTATGTAAGATACATCAGACTACTTGTACTTTGTATCATTCTGCCATTCACATTGTATTTTTATACTTTTTTGGCAGCATTAAATATTTTTTTAAAATTACGATGTGTTTTTTTTTTTTGATTGGTGGATTTTAAAATACTGTGCATTGAGCCTACTAATGGTAATCTGTCCATTTCATAGCATGGTGCAGAATTTTTTTTTCCATTTTTATATTGCATAGAAGATTGAGAAGCGAAAATAGAATAATGGTAATTGATGCACTCTGCTTATGGCTGTAATCTCCGTTTATTTTTGTATTTTTCAGTTTATAACCTGCTCTTTGTTTTGAACTTTAATATGGTATGTCCTTCCAGTAATATTTATTTTATTACTATGTTCAGGGTGTTGTACATGCAAAAACAGAGTTTACAATGTTATCAGTTACCAATATGTAACAAGGTACTAAGCATGGTTAAGTAACACTGTGGCAGAGAGGACCCTGCCTGCAATCACGCCACTTTTCCTTTGCAAGAATTTTGATACATTTCCACGGAGTTTATTTTCTAGTTGGTCAATTTTCTTTATTTTATAACATTTGAATACACAAAAAAAAAATCTTGATCTGTGAGGAAATTACTTCACATGTATGAATCCTGGATGCCAGTAAATTTCACAATATGTAGAGAAGAAAAAATTCATGAGGACATCTCTGGAGAGGAGACATACCACCCTGACATTGGACATATGGGATTATTACTGGGGAAGTGAGAAAGAACTGACACTTGAACCTCTATTGAAGTAGGACTTCCTGCACTAACGAGGTAATTACAACTGGAGATCTGCTCTGAGAACCAGACACCAAGGCTAGAATTCTTATTTTCAGAGGCGGCGAAGTACACTTCTGAGGCAAGAGCTTCCTCTGTTCAGAGCATTGAGCTAAGACTTTCTGGAGACAGTGGTGGTCAGTGATGAATATAGGGGTTTGCAGAGATTCAATAGTTAGAGGAGATATATTTTCAGCGTCTTAGTGAAGGGACAAATGTAACTCATTCATTCACATCACTGTAAGGCCGGCAGAACACCTCCGATTTAATATTGGACAGACAAGTTTTTATGTGCGCTATGTTCCTCT
Source organism: Dendrobates tinctorius (assembly GCF_039654945.1). Lineage (NCBI taxonomy): Eukaryota > Metazoa > Chordata > Amphibia > Anura > Dendrobatidae > Dendrobates > Dendrobates tinctorius. The sequence continues at coordinate 23,932,310 of NW_027361783.1, forward strand.
TTTTAGAGAGGTAAAATCATGATGGGAAACATGACAATATCTCCTGCCTGGGAGCCCCAGGAGCAAAGATATTCTGAAAGTTGGAGGATCTCATAATACTCCAAAGTCCTAGCATATCCCATGACCAGCCCCCATATGAGCTCACCAAGGGGAGGTATGTCGGCATAACCGTGAGCTAATAAAAATCAGAGTTTTAGTTTGTCATTGTTCATTTTGTGAAAGAAATACCGTATATACTTGTTTATAAGCAGGGTTTTTCAGCACTTTTTTTGTGCTGAAACCCCCCCCCCCCCCCTTGGCTTATACACGAGTCATTATCCCAGAAGCCAGAGGAGGAGCAGTGGGTCACAGGAGGCAGGAACCGGTGGCTGTATCTGTGCCCACTGCTAAAGAGAAATGAGTATTCACTGCACTGGCAAAGAATATTCATTTCTCTTATAGCATGCACAGTTACAGCCGCCGGCTACCCGCAGCTGTAAAAAAAAAAACCCCACAAACCCTGCTGCTTACCTTCCTTTTGCGCCCTCGCATTATTCTGTTCCAGCTTTCAGCAGCTCCTGCAGCTGAGCAATCAAAAAGAAAAGATGCTGCGAGGGGACGTAAGGAAGGCTAGTAGCTTTTTTTTTTTTTTTAAATATGATTTTCTCGGGGGTGCGGCCGTGCATACCAGGATGGTGATGAGGGGACAAGGCATACCCGGCTTACACTCTCAAGTCAATACATTTTCCCAGTTTTTCAAGACAAAATTAGGTGCCTTGGTTTATACTAGGGTCGGCTTATACTCAAGTATATATGGTAGTTCACTGTAAAAGTATTCCATTTTCCTAATCTGAGGGCTTCCCTCCATAAAGAGCAGAGCCGTTCCTGCAACATTAGGTTTATTACTTCTATTGTTATGCCTTTTCGTTGTATGTAATTGTATACACCATATTTTGTAACTTCATTGTATATTTTTATAAACCCTGCCTACCTTTCCTTATTAAATATATAAAATTTAATAGCTCTGTTCCTCTTGCTCTATTACCCACACCTCTGAAGCTATACACTCCCTGTATGTCTAGTTGGCCTGTATAAACTATTGGTGATGGCAGCTAGTAGTTCTTTTCGTTAATGTGGAGTTGCAGTGACCATACAGGGGTGTTTGTGTAGTTGTGTGTATACATACAGTTGTGGCCAAAAGTATTGACACCCCTGCACTTCTGTCAGATAATACTCAGTTTCTTCCTGAAAATGATTGCAATCACAAATTCTTTGGTATTATTATCTTCATTTAATTTGTCTTAAATGAAAAAACACAAAAGAGAATGAAGCAAAAAGCAAAACATTGATCATTTCACACAAAACTCCAAAAATGGGCTGGACAAAAGTATTGGCACCCTCCGCCTAATACTTGGTTGCACAACCTTTAGCCAAAATAACTGCGACCAACCGCTTCCGGTAACCATCAATGAGTTTCTTACAATGCTCTGCTGGAATGTTGGACCATTCTTCTTTGGCAAACTGCTCCAGGTCCCTGATATTTGAAGGGTGCCTTCTCCAAACTGCCATTTTTAGATCTCTCCACAGGTGTTCTATGGGATTCAGGTCTGGACTCATTGCTGGCCACCTTAGAAGTCTCCAGTGCTTTCTCTCAAACCATTTTCTAGTGCTTTTTGAAGTGTGTTTTGGGTCATTGTCCTGCTGGAAGACCCATGACCTCTGAGGGAGACCCAGCTTTCTCACACTGGGCCCTACATTATGCTGCAAAATTTGTTGGTAGTCTTCTGACTTCATAATGCCATGCACATGGTCAAGCAGTCCAGTGCCAGAGGCAGCAAAGCAACCCCAAAACATCAGGGAACCTCCGCCATGTTTGACTGTAGGGACCGTGTTTTTTTTTCTTTGAATGCCTTTTTTTTTTTTTCTCCTGTAAACTCTGTTGATGCCTTTGCCCAAAAAGCTCTACTTTTGTCTCATCTGACCAGAGAACATTCTTCCAAAACGGTTTAGGCTTTTTCAGGTAAGTTTTGGCAAACTCCAGCCTGGCTTTTTTATGTCTTGGGGTAAGAAGTGGGGTCTTCCTGGGTCTCCTACCATACAGTCCCTCTTCATTCAGACGCCGACGGATAGCACGGGTTGACACTGTTGTACCCTCGGACTGCAGGGCAGCTTGAACTTGTTTGGATGTTAGTCGAGGTTCTTTATCCAACATCCGCACAATCTTGCGTTGAAATCTCTTGTCAATTTTTCTTTTCCGTCCACATCTAGGGAGGTTAGCCACAGTGCCATGGGCTTTAAACTTCTTGACACTGCGCACGGTAGACACAGGGACATTCAGGTCTTTGAAGATGGACTTGTAGCCTTGAGATTGCTCATGCTTCCTCACAATTTGGTTTCTCAAGTCCTCAGACAGTTCTTTGAGCATGGAGAAATGAAAGACTACCAATGTGGTACACACAAGGACACAGGACAGAGGTTGAGTCAACTTTAATCCATGTCAACTGGCTGCAAGTGTGATTTAGTTATTGCCAACACCTGTTAGGTGCCACAGGTAAGTTACAGGTGCTGTTAATTACACAAATTAGAGAAGCATCACATGATTTTTCGAACAGTGCCAATATTTTTGTCCACCCTCTTTTTTATGTTTGGTGTGGAATTATTTCCAATTTGGCTTTAGGACAATTCTTTTTGTGTTTTTTCATTTAAGACAAATGAAGATAATAAGAAATAATTTGTTTGCAATAATTTTCTGGAAGAAACTGAGTATCTGACAAAATTGCAGGGGTGTTGATACTTTTGGCCACAACTGTATATAATATTCCATGTGTGGGAATCTGAGGTGTATACTTACTCACTGCTAGTTCCCCAATAAGCGGCATAGTAGTGGAAACAGCCGAGGCCTCGTCCATCACCCGTCAGTCATTTGCGTAATTGTCCTGATAATTGGAAGAAGCAGTCATTCTCTGACCAATTAGTCATAGCGGTTGGAACTGTCATCTCTCCAGTGTTCTTTGACATGATGCAATAAATAACTAAATATTTTTGTACAAAAAAAAGCCCCAGTTAGTGCACAATAAAAAAAAGTGCATTGAATGACAACAAAATTTTCCAATTTTTTTTTTTTTTTTTTTTATTGGAACCAGATCTGAATAGATGGTCAATGATGGATCCATTTTTTTCGCACTGTGCATGCTTAGAATATTAGGTGATCAGACATGTTTAGTAAGATTTAAAAAGAAAAAAAATTGTATTTTTTATAAGGAATCTGCCACTGGGTTTTAAAAACCCCGTTTGAGAGCAGCTTGATATAGAGGATGAGGCCCTGATTCTGATAGGTGGCACACGGAACGGTTAGTCCCCTATCCTGGCTCCAGCGCCACACTCTGCCCCTTCATCCCCAGGCAGTTGTCTCCCTCTACTACTGTATTCATCAAGTTACTATGATAACCCAACATTCACCACTAATGTCACGTCCCTAGGACCTTTTATACCGGCGCAGGCTGTGGCATACATGAGAAGTCTAGTTCGATGGCGGTTTCTGATACCTCTCCAATGGGGTCTACTATGACTTGTGTGTTTAATGACAAACCCAGTTATGCTTTACCGCTGAGCTCCTCTACATAAACTCTTGGGTTTTATCCAGCTTTACTTTTCCACAGTGCTGTAGGTGCTGTCCAGTTCATCCATTCCCACTGTTCCAGGCTTCTTTAGCATTTCCAGCTCCACTGTACATTACTGTACCAAAGCCTCTATTCTGTGTTGCACTTTAAGACCTGTATCTTGGTGAATCCATGCTGCCCGGTGAGCCTCAATTGCTATACCTCCCATTTATTGTATTAGACCATCGCTACATACAATATTCCTTATACAGTACCCAAAATTGCATTCAAATTACCACCAACCCTAGCTCGCTGACCAAATGATAATACGGTACCTCTAATATTTGCACTGCAATTACCTGCCATAAAAATCATTCCTACCACTTTTGAAGGCCTTTGACATTAACAATGGACCCGGGACATGCTTGTGAAACTGTACTCAGACCTTTTGGTTATGACTTCAACTCTATAGAGATTTCATATTTTATCTCTGACAAGTAATTTTTTTTTTATTCAGATGTCACCTTAAGTGTATACCACTACCACTTCCTTCTGTGGTTATGACCACCATATATTTGCTGACGGAGAATGTGTGGCAGTTACAATATCATACTGGTTTCTGTTCTTTTCAGTCATTATTTGGAGAAGTAGTCTGATTTACTGATTTGCATAATCTTTTTCTGCAATTGTTTTGACAAATAATATGAAAGTTTAAAAAAAAAAACCCATGAGCTCTTACCAGAAAGGAAGTCTGCTGACCGGACCAGATAAATTCTGCTCAATGCAAATTTTGCTGTTTTCAGTAAGAACTCATTGCTCAATAACCACAAGCAGCTGTATAACTCTACATCTAGGTACATTACACAGGTCTCAAAACAAAAAAAGCTTCACATTCCAAAGTTTTTGACTGGACTTAGTGTTGGTTAAAAATCCCATTACTTTTGCTGAATTTATTACTCGGCATGCCCCTAAAAACACATTTGCAGATTATAAAACTAGGTCTTGCTAACAAAACAGTTGTCCTGCAAATATGTAAATTGTAGTAAAGCAAGAAAAATACTGTTCTGGAGTGAAGGACAAAATGTTCAAAATATGGATGAAAATGCAGCCAACTATGTGGCAAAGCGTAGTTTGTTCGAAATATGAAAGTACACCAGCAGGGATAGAATCAGAGACTGGTCCTACGTCATCTGTTTGGATCCTCATATAGGGATTGATGAAGCTAATGTGCCAATAGACATGGTACACCATAGCAAGGTGCGGCCTGTCAAGGTAGGAACCGCTATATGCACAAAACAACTAGTTCTCTACAGAAACTGAATGTACAGGTGCTTCGCACTAAATTAAAATATCATCAAAAGTTAGTTTTTCAGTTCAATACAAAAATTGAAACTTAGATCACTCTGTTATGACTCTATATATATTTCAAGTATTTATTTCTGTTATTGTTGATGATTATGGCTTACAGCTAGTGAAAACCCAAAACTCATTATCTCCGTAAATTAGAAAACTTAACAAAAAACACCTGCAAAAGCTTCCTAAGAGTTTAAAAAGGTCCCTTAGTCTGTTTTGGTAGGCTCCACAATCATGGGGAAGACTGCTGAATAGATAGATGTCTAGAAGGCAGTCATTGTCACACTCCACAAGGAGGGTAAGCCACAAAAGGTCATTGCTAAAGCAGCTGGCTGTTCACAGAGTGCTGTATCCAAGCATATTAATGGAAAGTTGAGTGGAAGGAAAAAGTGTGCTAGAAAAAGGTGCACAAGCAACTGGTATAACTGCAGCCATGAAAGGATTAAGAAAATGCCATTCAAATATTTGGTGGAGATTCACAAAGAGTGGACTGCTGCTGGAGTTATTGCTTCAAGAGCCACCACACACAGACGTATCCAGGACAATGGGCTAGAGCTGTCTCAGTCCTTGTGTCAAGCCACTCATGACCAATAGACGACCCCAGAAGCATCTTACCAGGGCCAAGGAGAACCGGACTGTTGCTCAGTGGTCCAAGGTGTTGTTTTCAGATGAAAGTAAATTTTGCATTTAATTTGGAAATCAAGGTCCCAGAGTCTAGAGGAAGAATGGAGATGCACACAATCCAAGCTGCTTAACCCCTTCCTGACATCCGACGTACTATCCCGTCCACGGTACCCGGGCCCGTATGACCGTGGACGGAATAGTACGTCTACCGCGATCAGCGGCGCCCACGTGGTGAGCGCCGCTGATCGCGGCCGGGTGTCAGCTGATTATCACAGCTGACACCCGGCACTATGTGTCAGGGGCGGTCACGGACCGCCCCCGACACGTTAACCCCTTGCACACCGCGATCAAACATGATCGCGGTGTACCGGGAGTTAAAGGGAAGCATCGGCAGGGAGGGGGCTCCCTCCGTGCTTCCCTGAGCCCCCCACGGCACCGCAATGTGCAGCACTGCTGCGGGGGGCTCCTATCCTACAGGCCCCCGAATCCAAGATGGCGACGGGGGCCTTCGGGGACCTGAGGAAGCGCAGGCAAGAGGAAGTCTGCTTCAATGCCTGTGACAGATTGCTGATCTGTCACAGTGATCTGTGATGTGACAGATCAGCGATCTGTCACAGGACAGTGATGTCCCACCTGGGACTATGTAATAAAGTAAAAAAAAAATTAAAAAAAAATGTAAAAATAAATTTAAAAAAATCGCCAAATAAATTAGTAAAAAAAAAAAAAATATTCCCCAATAAATTCATTTTTTGAAAATAATAAAAAAAAAAACAATAAAAGTACACATATTAGGTATCGCCGCGTCCGTAATGACCCGCCCTATAAAACTGTCCCATTAGTTAACCCTTTTAGCGAACCCCTTAAAAAATAAAAATAAAAAACGAAGCAAAAAATAATGATTTATTATACCGCCAAACAAAAAGTGTAATAACGCGCGATCAAAAAGACGCATATAAATATCCATGGTACCGCTGAAAACGTCATCTTGTCCCGCAAAAAACGAGCCGCCACACCGCATCATCAGCGAAAAAATAAAAAAGTTATAGCTCACAGAATAAAGCGATGCAAAAATAATTATTTTTTATATAAAATAGTTTTCATTGCATAAAACCGACAAAAACATAAAAAAAGACCTAAATGAGGTATCGCTGTAACCGTACTGACCCGAAGAATAAAACCGCTTTATCAATTTTACCGCACGCGGAACGGTGTAAACGCACCCCCCCAAAAGAAATTCATGAAACGCTGGTTTTTGTTCATTCTGCGTCCCAAAAATAGGAATAAAAAGCGATCAAAAAAGTCACATGCCCGAAAATGGTACCAATAAAAACGTCAACTCGTCCCGCAAAAAATAAGACCTTACATGACTCAGTGGGTCAAAATACGGAAAAATTATAGCTCTCAAAATGTGGTGATGCAAAAACTATTTTACAATAAAAAGCGTCTTTTAGCGTGTGACAGCCGCCAAACATAAAAACCGCCATAAATAGTAAGTCAAACCCCCCGTTATCACCCCCTTAGTTAGGGAAAAATAATAAAACTAAAAAAAAAGTATTTATCTCCATTTTCCCGTTAGGGTAAGGCTGTGTGCACACGCTGCGGATTAGGTGCGGATTCATCCGCGCGGATTTAGTAAAATCCGCAGGTGAAACCGCAGGTCAAAAGACCTGCGGTTTTACCTGCAGATTGCTCTGCGGTTTTGTCCTGCGGTTTTTCATCTCATTAGAGGAGATGGCAAACCGCAGGAGAATCCGCAGAAAGAATTGACATGTCAATTCTTTCTGCGGATTGAAAACCGCAGATAATCCGCGCGGAAAATTCTGCACCGTCTGCACTGTGGTTTTTGATTCCCATAGGGAATCATGGTACTGGGTTCCGCAGCAGCCAAAACCGCTGCGGAACCGCAGCAAAATCCGCAGCGTGTGCACACAGCCTTAGGGTTAGGGCTAGGGCTAGGGTTCAGATTAGGGTTAGGGGTGTGTTGGGGTTAGGGTTGGAGTTATAATTGGGGGTTTCCACTGTTTGGGCACATCAGGGGCTCTCCAAATGCAACATGTCGTCTGATCTCAATTCCAGCCAATTCTGAGTTGAAAAAGTCAAATGGTGCTCCTTCCCTTCCAAGCTCTGCCATGCGCCCAAACAGTGTTTTACCCCCACATGTAGGGTATCAGCCTACTCAGGACAAATTGCAAAACAATTTTTGGGGTCCAATTTCTCCTGTTACCCTTAGGAAAATAAAAAATTGGGGGCAAAATTATCATTTTTGTGGAAAAAAATGATTTTTTTTATTTTCACGTCCGAGTGTTATAAACTTCTGTGAAGCACTTGGGGGTTCAAAGTGCTCACCACACATCTAGATAAGTTCCGTGGGGGGTCTAGTGTCCAAAATGGGGTCACTTGTGGGGAGTTTCAATAGTTTAGGTACATCAGGGGCTCTCCAAACGCACATGACACCCGCAGACCATTCCATCAAAGTCTGCATTCCAAAACGTCACTGCTTCCCTTCCGAGCCCCGACGTGTGTCCATACAGTAGTTTTCTCCCACATATGGGGTGTCAGCGTACTCAGGCCAAATTGGACAACAACTTTTGGGGTCCAATTTCTCCTGTTACCCTTGGGAAAATGAAAAAATTGGGGACTAATTTATCATGTTTCTGGAAAAAATACCATTTTTTTATTTTCATGCCCTGGCATTATAAACTTCTGTGAAGCCCTTGGGGGTTCAAAGTGCTCACCTCACATCTAGATAAGTTCCTTAGTGGGTCTAGTTTTCAAAATGGGGTCATTTGTGGGGGGTTTCCACTGTTTAGGTACATTAGGGGCTCTCTAAAGGCAACATGACACTCGCAGACCATTCCATCAAAGTCTGCATACCAAAACGTCACTACTTCCCTTCCGAACCCCAACGTGTGCCCATACAGTAGTTTTCACCCACATATGGGGTATCAGCATACTCAGGACAAATTGGACAACAACTTTTGGGGTCCAATTTCTCCTGGTACCCTTGGGAAAATGAAAAAATGGTGACTAAAAGATCATGTTTGTGGAAAAAATACGAATTTTTTATTTTCACGCCCGGGCGTTATAAACTTCTGTGAAGCACTGGGGGGTTCAAAGTGCTCACCACACATCTAGATAAGTTCCTTGGGGGGTCTAGTTTACAAAATGGTGTCATTTGTGGGGGGTTTCCACTGTTTAGGTACATTAGGGGCTCTCCAAAGGCAACATGACACCCGCAGACCATTCCATCAAAGTCTGCATTCCAAAACGTCACTACTTCCCTTCCGAGCCCCGACGTGTGCCCATACAGTAGTTTTCTCCCACATATGGGGTATCAGCATACTCAGGACAAATTGGACAACAACTTTTGTGGTCCAATTTCTCCTGGTACCCTTTGGAAAATAAAAAAATGGTGACTAAGAGATCATGTTTGTGGAAAAAATACGAATTATTTATTTTCACGCCCGGGCATTATAAACTTCTGTGAAGCACTGGGGGGGTCAAAGTGCTCACCACACATCTAGATAAGTTCCTTAGGGGGTCTAGTTTCCAAAATGGTGTCATTTGTGGGGGGTTTCCACTGTTTTGGTACATCAGGGGTTTTCCAAACGCGACATGGTGTCCGATCTCAATTCCAGCCAAAAACGTCAAATGGCGCTGCTTCCCTTCCGAGCTCTGCCATGCGCCCAAATAGTGGTTTACCCCCACATGTGGGGTATCAGCGTACTCAGAACAAATTGCACAATAACTTTTACGGTCCTGTTACCCTTGGAAAAATAAGAATTGAGGGTGAAAAGATCATTTTTGTGGAAAAAATATGATTTTTTAATTGTATGGCTTTATGTTATAAACTTCTGTAAAGCCCTTGTGGGTTCAAAGTTCTCACCACATATCTAGATAAGTTCCTTGGGGGGTCTAGTTTCCAAAATGGGGTCACTTGTAGGGGGTTTCCACTGTTTAGGTACATCAGGGACTCTCCAAACGTGACATGGCGTCCGATCTGAATTCCAGCCAATTTTGCATTGAAAAAGTCAAACGGCGCTCCTTCCATTCTGAGCTCTGCCATGCGCCGAAACAGTCGTTCCCCCCCACAAATCAGGTATCAGCGTACTCAGGACAAATTGCACAATAACTTTTGCAGTCCAATTTCTCCTGTTACCCTTGGTAAAATAAAAAAAATTGAACCTGAAGTATTTTTTTTGTGAAAAAAAGTTAGATGTTCATTTCTTTTTAAATATTCAAAAAAATTGCTGTGACGCACCTAATGGGTTAATAAACTTCTTGAATGTGGTTTTGAGCACCTTAAGGGGTTCAGTTTTTAGAATGGTGTCACTTTTGGGTATTTTCTATCATATAGACCCCTCAAAGTGGCTTCAAATGTGATGTGGTCCTAAAAATAAAATGGTGTTGTAAAAATGAGAAATCGCTGGTCAACTTTTAACCCTTATAACTTCCTAACAAAAAAAAATTTTGGTTGCAAAATTGTGCTGATGTAAAGTAAACATGTGGGAAATGTTACTTATCAAGTTTTTTGTGTGCCATATCTCTGTGATTTAAGGGCATAAAAATTCAAAGTTGGAAAATTGTGAAATTTTCAAAATTTTTGCCAAATTTCCATTTTTTTCACAAATAAACGCAAGTTATTTGAATGAAATTTTACCACTAACATGAAGTACAATATGTCACGAGAAAACAATGTCAGAATCACCGGGATCAATGGAAGCGTTCCAGAGTTATGACCTCATAAAGGTACAGTGGTCAGAATTGTAAAAATTGGCCCGGTCATGAACGTGCAAACCACCCTTGGGGGTGAAGGGGTTAAAGGCTAGTGTGAAGTTTCCACAATCAGTGATGGTTTGGGGAGCCATGTTATCTGCTGGTGTAGGTTCACTGTGTTTTATCAAGATCAAAGTCAGTGCAGCCGTCTACCAGGAAATTTTACAGCACTTCATGCTTTCCTCTGCCGATAAGCTTTTTGGAGATGGAAATTTCATTCTCCAGCAGGACTTGTCACCTGTCCACACTGCCAAAAGTAATAATACCTGGTTTAAAAACAACAGTATCACTGCTTGATTGGCCAGCAAACTCACCTGACCTTAACCCTATAGAGAATCTATGGGGTATTGTCAAGAGGAAGACGAGAGACACCAGAACCAACAATGCAGGCAAGCTAAAGGCTGCTATCAAAGCAACCTGGGCTTCCATAGCACCTCAGCAGTGCCACAGGCTGATCGCCTCCATGCCACGCTGCATTGATGCAGTAATTTATGCAAAAGAAGCCCCGACTAAGTATTGAGTGCATTTACTGAACATACATTTCAATAGACCAACATTTCAGATTTTAAATTTTCAAGCTAGTATTATATAAAGTATTCTAGTTCACTGAGATAATGACTTTTGTGTTTTCATCGGCTGTATGCCATAATCATCAACATTAACAGAAAAAAACACTTGAAATAGATCACTCTGTTTGTAATGACTATATAATATCAGTTTCACTTTTTGTTTTGAAAAACTGAAATAAAATTAACTTTTTAATGATATTCTAATTTAATGAGAAGCACTTGTATTGTCTGGTACTGGAGGTTACGGCACCATGCAGAACCACGCAGTAAAGCCCATATTGTGTGTAAGTACGGAAGAGCCTCATTATTAGAGACCCTCCAATAAAATGATCATGCCTGTATCACCAACATAAATATATAAATATAATTGGAAACAAAAGTTTGGTAATGCAAGACCTAGTCGTAAAAACAAATTCAGATGAATTGTCAAAAATGTTTGTGAGTGATTAAATCTTAGTCTTGTCATCTAACAGTTCTAACACTTGTGGGGTCCACATTCTGGAGAATACAGACGTGGGTGTGTGGACGTGAATTTGTCTGAATATTAGTTTAGTATGGTTGGTAAAATGTGTTTTACGGATGAAAATATTCTCTCCTTGTTGCATAAAAATTACTCTACTGGGGTCGACTAAACAGTAAATATAAATTATTTGGAAAAAAAAAAAACTTCATAATTTGATGTAATTCATGGCAATTTAATGGCTAAATGTGTGGTAGGTCTCAAAAGAGATTGAGATATAAAGGGCTGGTTGTGATGGGAACGTGGGGCAGTAATACAGTGAATCACTCCATCTAGCAAGCGTCCTACAAACCCAGCATCTTTTTTGGGGATACCTTTGGGTGGGAGTGGCACGGACGGGGCAAATAAGACAGCTGTCACAACTGTTGTTGGTAACCTGGGACTAGGGGCTCCTTCCCTGACCCTAACACTAGGGGCACCCTAGCTATCCGTTCCCGTGATTTCTTCTAACTGTGAAGACGCCACATAACTTGCGGAGCTCTGAATTTGAGTATGTACCCTTCCCTCCAACCAGGGAAGAGGTGAGTAGTTGTGTATGGCTATACACCAACCAGACTAACAGGGTAATACAAACAGCGAAAAAGGAAAATGCCAATCATACAAAAATGCACACACAAACAAAAGAGGGAGACACCGGGAAGAGAAGGATGGGGAAAAACAAAAGTTGGAGAAGGAGATGATTTGCACACAATCAAAACCTAACAGTCTTAGATAAATCCACCAATTGCCTTCTCAAACAACACACCACCAACTCCTGAACCATGCGTAGCATGAAGCTAACTCTAGCAATGTCTTCTTGCCAGAGTCCAGTTTATATAGGGGAGGGGAGTGGCCAACACTGCAAACCTGAGAGCCTTAAGGCAGGCAAGCTTCCAGGAGCTCTCAACTAATCAGATTAACCCCTGCACTGCTACAAGAAAAATGCACCGTATAATGTTAAGTGTTTCTAATCAGTGCAGGAGTAGGCGAAACCAGAGTGTGCGGTCTTATGCCTCTCTCTGTTGCAGAAACCCCGTGACAATAGTGCTCTGAAATCACTGGACTTCTTCAGACTCTAAGGCTGCCTCCTGTGCCGTTGAGTGAAATACGAGACATTTGACAATTTTCTCCTGGGACTGGAGGAAAGTGAGTGCTCCTTGAGACTTTTTTTTTTTACAGAACAAAACTGTTGTAGGTAGCAATCTGGATGAGGCAGATTGCTAACTTTTAATTCCAGGCCCTAATCTTTCCCTTCACCTGATATGGTTGAAGCACTTGGTCTGACAGGTCAGTGCCACCCATAAGTTTCTTAAAAGTCTGTTCTACAGACCAATTTCTGGTTGCCCATGCTAGCGCTGCAACTGCAGCATGGCCAGTATGTTGTCTTTTTGGTAATTCCACTTCACTGCAAGAAGTTGGTCACTTGCCAGTAAGAATGACGCCTCCTCCAATTGTCTGGACGCCAACAGTGATAGAAAGCCTACTCTTGCTTTTTCTGAATTTCTCACTGGCCCCGGTATTTGCAGCATGGAAGGATTTATATAGTGGGACACTGGTGTAACAATTATCGCTATACACGTGGTACCCTTGATTTAAAAATGGCTTTGTTAGCTCCCAAAGAAATTTACCTGGGATGCCAATTGTCCAAGGGCAGTTTGGTGGGTGTATTTGGCGGTCCCTACCTTCATATGTTAGAAAGTGTACCCTGTTGTGCTTTCGCACATTTTATAGAGTGTGGCGTGCTTGGAGGGGGATGAATTGGTGGAATGAGAGACTGCCCTTGAAACTCATAATGGACTCCTCAACTGCAACATTTTGATCAGGGTATAGCGACTTAAAAATAGGGATTTTTGTGTACATAAAAAATCCTTTTCTCCGAGCCAATCATTGGGGGATACAGACAGTGGGTGTTATGCTGCTGCCACTAGGAGGACACTAAGTGAACACAGAAAAAAGTTAGCTCTTCCCCTGCAGTATACAACCTCTCACTGGCTGAGATTTCTCCAGTTCAGTGAAAAAGCAGTAGGACAGTAAACAAATAATAACCATAACTATGTCAAAACCTAAGAATGCTACAGTGAGCCAATAGACTAAACGGGTGTTGTGTCCCCCAACGATTGGCTCGGAGAAAAGGATTTTATGGTGAGTACACAAAAATCCCTATTTCTTCTATGCCTCATTGGAGGACACAGACAGTGGGACGTCCTAAAGCAGTCCCTGGGTGGGGAGCATACAACTGCTAATACCCCATGTACCACTGACAACACTGTGGTACTGCCAATTGCAGGATATGCCTGCCAAGAGCTGCATCTGCAGAGGTCTGAGAATGAACTTGGTAATGTTTTGTAAAAGTATGCAGGCTGGACCAAGTCGCAGCCTTGCAGACCTGTTCTGCCGAGGCCTGGTGCCGAATGGCCCAAGAGGCGCCCACTGAGCGGGTAGAGTGCGCCTTAATCCCTGCTGGAACAGGCGCGTTCCTGACATGGATTCCTGAATAGCCAAGCAAATCCACTTGGCTAGCGTTGCTTTTGAAACGGCTAGACCCTTCCTATGCCCCTCTGGAAGTATGAACAGGGCATCTGACTTGCGGAAGGGAGCCGTCCGCGAGATGTACCGTATCAGAGCCCTAACCACATCCAGGGTGTGGAGTGCCTTCTCAAAGCGATGTGCAGGTGCCGGACAAAAGGAGGGCAAAACAATTTCCTCATTGAGTTGGAAAGAGGATACGACTTTGGGAAGGAAGGATGGGGACATCCTGAGAACTGCCTTGTCCTGATGAAACTCGTCTGATTGACGTAATTGCCACTAGACGGACCACCTTCCAAGAGAGAATAGTTAGTGATACGTCCTGCAGCGGTTTGAAAGGAGCCTCCTGTAAGGCCCCGAGAACCAAGATAAGGTCCCATGATTCCAATGGCCTTTTATAGGGAGGCGCTACATGAGAAACTGAATGAACGTCTTGACCTGAAGTTTGGTGGCAATTTTGCATTGGAATTGCACTGACAAGGCTGAAATTTGGCCATTGATCGAGCTAAGCACGAGGCCTGACTTTATTCCTGACTGAAGGAATTCCAATATGGCAGGAATGGAAAACACTAGAGGGGATCGACCATGATCCTTGCACCACGAAAAGAAGGTTTTCCAGGTGCGGTGATAAATGCGCACGGACACGGGCTTCCTAGCACTAATCATGGTGGAAATCACATCGTGAAAAAACCCAGCCTGTGCTAGAATCCAGGATTCAACGGCCACGCCGTCAAAGACAGGGCCTCGGAGTTCTGGTGGTAAATCGGGCCCTGAGAGAGTAGATCCATGCGATCTGGAAGTCGCCAAGCGACGTCGGTGATTAGATGTACTAGTTCTGCATACCATGCCCGGCGTGGCCAATCTGGCGCGACTAGGATCACTGGTACTCCCTCTGCTCTGATCTTCTTGATGACCCTCGGGAGCATGGGAAGAGGAGGAAAAAAAATATGGGAGCCGGAACCGGTGCCACGGCAAAACTAGGGCGTCCGCTCCGATGGCGCATGGATCGCGCGATCGGGCAATGAACTGAGGAACCTTGTTGTTTAGCCTTGAGGCCATGAGATCCACATCCGGAGTGCCCCAACGACGGCAAATCTGCTGAAAGACTTCCGGATGAAGAGACCATTCTCCCGAGGCAAGGCCTTGGCGACTGAGAAAGTCTGCCACCCAATTCTCTATGCCCGGGATGTGGATCGCTGAGATGGGCGAACGGTTGGTCTCAGCCCAATGGAGGATGTGGCTCACTTCGTGCATGGCCATCCTGCTCCGAGTACCCCCCTGACGGTTGATATACGCTACAGCCGTGGCGTTGTCGGATTGAATCCTGATGGGGTGACCTGCGAGGAGATGGTGGAAACTCAGTAGAGCTAATCTGATCGCTCGTATCTCCAAAATGTTGATGGGGTGACGTGACTCCTGAATTGACCAACGACCCTGTGCCGTGTGGTGACATAACACCGCACTCCAGCCCAGAAGACTTGCGTCGGTAGTTACTACCAACCATCGTACTGGGAGAAAAGACCTTCCTTGACTCAGGGAGGATATCAGTGTCCACCAATTGCGGGCTTGTCTGACCTTCAGGAACAGAAGGAACCGTTGGTCCAGAGAGAAGGGGTTCTTGTCTCAAGTCAACAGCAAAACTTGTTGCAAAGGGCGGAGATGGAATTGTGCGAAAGGTACCACTTCCATTGCTGCCACCATCTTTCCGAGAACTCTCATGCTGAAACGAATAGAATGAGAAACTGGACGGGAAAGAGTCCGCGCCGCTTGTTGCAAAGCTCAGGCCTTTTCTGAAGGGAGAATTACCAACCCGTGGGAAATGTTCAAGACCATTCATAAAAAGGAAATCTGCTGGGCCAGTGTTGGGGAAGACTTTTCGAAGTTTATCTTCCAACCCAGGCGAGAGTATTTTACTGTGACATCCTCGGATTCCTCGCAGGCTAGAAGGGACGGACCCTTGATCAGCAGATTGTCCAGATATGGGAGTATCACCACTTCACGAGCATGAAGAATGGCCATGACAGCCGCCATGACCTTGGTAAAGACCCTGGGGGCGGTGGCGAGTCCGAAGGGCAAGGCAACGAACTGAAAGTGTTCCTCGCGAATTGCAAAGCACAGGAACTGCTGGTGGGACGGGCAAACCGGGATGTGAAGGTAAGCATCTTTGATGTCGATGGATGATAGGAACTCTCCTTTTTCCATGGAGGCGACAACTGATCGGAGGGATTCCATTCAAAATCGCCGTACCCTGACAAACTGATTTAACAGTTTGAGGTCCAGTATGGGCCGCATCGTTCTGTCCTTTGGAACCACAAAAAGGTTTGAATAAAAACCCTTGAACCTTTCGTCTTGAGGGACCGGAATGATGACTCCGTCTCTTTGCGGCGCATGAACGGCCCGAAGGAAGGCTGTTGTCTTTTCCTTGGGAGGAGAGGACCAGAAGAAACATGTCGGAGGGAGAGAAGCAAATTCTATTTTGTATCCAGTGAACACCAGCTCCCTGACCCACTCGTGAACGACCGCGAGCCAGGTTTGACTGAATGAAAGTAGGCGACCGCCTACTTTGTCGGTGTCCGCCGGATACCGTAATAATTCATTGTGTAGAGGATCTATGGGATCTGGTTCCTCTAGATCCAGATGCCCTTGGCCTGGGCTTCCAAGATCTGTTGGTCTGTATGAGACCTGGTGATCTGTCTCCACGCGGGGCCCTACTTGGTCCGGAAGAGAAGGTTGAGGAGGACCAACTGGAATTGTTGCGAAAAGGTCGATAATGAGACGGCTGTTGATTCTGAAACAGCCGGACAGCCTTTTGCTGGGGAAGGAATTTACTTTTTCCCCCGGTAGAGTCCAAAATAAGCTGGTCCAGTTTCTGTCCAAATAGGCGACCCGCTTGATAGGGCAGGGAAGTTAATGATTTTTTGGAAGTGGAGTCTGCTCGGCAGTCGCGGAGCCACAGGGCTCTTCTAATGGAGACTGCATTAGCGGCTGGCTGAGCAGTGCAATTGGCGGCATCTAAAGAAGCGTCCACTACAAAGCCCCTTGCGTGAATTATCCTGGCGACACTGGTTGTCTTCGGAAGATTGCTACCTTGGAAGGCAGTAATTAAGACTTCTGCCCAAGAGGCCATTGCCTTAGCCACCCAGGTCGCCGCGAAGGATGGAAAAAGTGCCACTCCTGAAGCTTCAAAAACTGAGCGAGTGAGGTAGTCAATTTGACGATCGGTGGGGTTTCTGACAGAAGAGCCCTCCGAAACAGATAGCGTTTTAGAAGCAAGACGCGTAACAGGAGGGTCCACTGAAGGGGACTGTAACCAATCCTTCATTAGATCTGGAGCAAAAGGGTATTGCCTTGGTAGGCTTTTGCCCTGTAAACCTCTTGTGTGGTCGGTCCCTATGTCTTTGGACAATGTCCTTAAACTTCGGGTGGCTGGCAAATAAGCTGCGCACACGTTTAGCCCTCTTAAAGGAGATAGCGTGTTCCGGAGCGGGAATATTCTCCTCATCCAACTTCAGAATCCTGTTGACTGATTCTATAAGAGAATCAAGCGACTCTTGGTCATTTGGGGGATTCTGAAGGACCGATGTGTCAGACTCAAATTCAGAGTCATGTTTGCTGCGAACGCTGAGAGGGAGAGCGAGAGACAACTCGCTGATGCTGAAGTGCGAGCGTGACTAGGGGACGCGTCATGGGTCCGCTTTCTAGAGACCTGGAATCCCTTGAACGAGAACAGCCCCTGCTCGGGCGGTAAAGACGCGTTCTGACTTAGAGGATTCCCGGAGGGAGTGTATAGCCTTGGTCATCGATTCCATAAACAGTGACGGACGCAGCCCACTCAGGGAGACTAAACACAGGGAGCTCTGTCGCAGCAGCGGCAGGTGGCGTTCCAGCACGAGCCGGGTCACAATCCGTGCAAAACGGATTAGTCTGGGCACAGGGTAAGGCAGCCTTGCAAGTGGTACAAATAGTAGAGATGGTTAGCACTCGACCAAATGTTGTGAATATACGGCGCTAGTGAAAAGGGAACCCATGGTCCCACTATCATAAGTCCAATATAGAGTCACTGCACACGTGGATTTTTGCAAAAGTGAAATATTTTTATTTAACGGTGAGGAATCGACAACTTTTTGACGTTTCGGCCTCACAACGACCTTAATCATATAGTCGCCCTTTTAGAGAAGAGAGGGTGTAGTCACCGGGAGAAACGTCAAAACGTTGTCGATTCCTCACCGTTAAATAAAAATATTTCACTTTTGCAAAAATCCACGTGTGCAGTGACTCTATATTGGACTTGCAAGTGGTACAGGCGGTAAAGAACGCAGTGTGCTTCTTAGTAACCTTTTTAAATTCCTTAGATTGAGACATAGCGCCCCTGAAAGGATTAAAGGCAGAGCCTAGGCTGCAGCTGCAGGGTATGTGCAGAGAAGGGGTTAAGCTTTAATCTGAGGGCAGATGCAGCTTACCCACGGTCCTGTGCTGTGTCCCCGGGAGGAATAACGGCGGCCCTGTGTGACATCCAGGTTCTATCAGTCAGTGTGCGCCCTTTGCAGCAGTCCCAGATCAGGCTGAGGTAAAAAACATGGCCCCCGAGCCTAGCAGGGCGCCTCTCGCACAGAACGAGAAGCGTGAAGGACGTGGGCGGTGCTATGCAAATTCCGGCCTAGCAGGCCTGAAAGCCAGGGACTAAATTTCTGGCCTCCCCGCGGTAAGCATCGGGGGGGGGGGGGGGTGTGACCGGGCGCCAGTGTACCGCCGCTGCTGCTAAGTCAGCACTTCTTCCGGGGACAAGGACCCGACCCCATACATCCACTCCAGTGCTCAGGGCAGGCCGCAGTGTCCGGGGCCTTCCAGCTGCAGGTCTCATCCTCTGGGCGATGTAGCAGAGCTGGAGTTCTTAAAGGGGTATTGCTCAATCGATCCTCCCTATGGCAGGGCGATGGAGAGCTCTGGGGATGATTCAGGGCATCCAAAGAATGCTTCTGAAACTTCTCCGTCCGTGCGCTCGCCCTCATATCCGTGTGGGGAGACTGGGACCGTAAAGGAACCATCGCCCAGAAGAACCAGGTGTGCCCAGTCGTCGCAGGAAAGTGTACGGGGAGATATACTCCACGTGCTCGCCTGTTGTTGGTTCGTCGGAGAGCGGTCCGTTGAAAGGAACCGTCGCCCCCCTACACTCCATTAAAAAATAAAAATTTACAGAAAATTCAAAATGAAAATAAAAACGGTGGGGTCTGAAGCCAGACCCAAGATCCTCCTACAGACACTAAGCAAGAACTGGGGAAATCTCAGCCAGTGAGAGGGTGTATACTGCAGGGGAGGAGCTAACTTTTTTTTGTGTTCACTTAGTGTCCTCCTAGTGGCATAACACCCACTGTCTGTGTCCCCAATGAGGCGTAGGAGAAATTAATTCTTTAGCAGGGAAATTAGGGGTCTCAATTTTTTCAGGCAATTGTAGGTGTGGTAATTTCTTGGGAGGGGCTTCTCACTAAAATGAAGGAATCTCATTAGGGTTTCATAACAGGCTCAGATCATTTCAGCAGCAAGTAGAGGGGTGCTGTGGACAGGTTTTGTTGCCCAGTAGAAACAGAATGTTTTGCATTTTATTTTACTAAACTCATGTTAAGGGTAAGGCCCAGATGGTTTTTGTTTAGTTTTTTTTTATTTCAGGGACATTTGTGGGGATCCATAAACAAGAATGATGTGCGTTTTTGGGAAATGTATTGTCGGGCACAAAAAGTTGTTTTTTGGTCAATTCATTGTAGCACTCCTGGGATGACAAATTTAGCAAAATTCAAAAAGGGGGGTAATACTAGTGACATCTACTTTTATTTATTCCATGGGTTGCTAGAATCGGAAAATGTATTGTCAGGATACCACACTGGAGGGGGGGACTTGCGGAACTTGGCCCAAATCACCCATATCAATCATCATGTGTATAACTTTTGAAGAAACCCTAAAACCTAGATATCGGCAAAAAGAAAAATGTGAGAAAATTAAATGTAATCTGCCTAGGGAGATAACAATGGGGTGTGGGGAGGGGTCGTCAAGCAGGGTTGTTTAGGAGATTGGGGAAGAATATATTGAAACTGACCTAAAATTGTTTTTCTTTTTTCCCCTGACGGTACAACACTTGAGCATAGTGTATGCTCTCCTTTCAACACAAGAACTGCAAGGGGAAAAAGAAAGGCACAGCCCAAGTGCTGTGGTGTTTGATAAATATTTTTGGGTTTTGATCACTGTGATACGATCTATCACAGTGATCAAAGGCCGAGAACAAAAACTCGGTCCTTGACGTTGCTGGGTGCGGCGGGCAGATCTTGGCACCCGCACAGAACAAGTGCAGGACATTTTGCTTTGAGAACAGGAGGAGGGGGTCGGGGGATGGCTGTACCGATACCAAGGCACTGTGGGGACCCAGGGAAATCATTTCTCTATCCTCTGACATATTAAATCAGGTCAGAGGAGAGAAAAATTATTTTTTTTAATGTGATCCCTGTTATCCATCAAATAACAGCAATTATGTGATTGGAGACCTTAAAAACTGACCCCGATCATGTTCTCAAGGGCCTCAGCTCTCCCTGTGTTGCTAAAACCCCAGAGATTTTCTGACATAGGGGTGCAGAGGAATAAGGCCCCTTAACTGCCGCTATTAAAAGGTGTATCGGTGGTCGTTAAAGGGTGAAAACATCTACATGGTGACATCATGGGCATTTTCAAGTGTTGTAAAAAATTATAGCAACGTGCTGAAGGTATAACAATTTTACTGGTGTTTTTTCCCCCATATGCTTCTCTTTAAGACTGCAAAAACACATGAACAAAATGTTGCAAAATAAACATGACCCAAAAGATGTTTTATTTAAAAGCATGTGTAAAAAAATAAAGCCAAAACAAAAAAACCTTAGGGCTCATTCAGTCATCACTGATTTCTCATCAATGTTTGTAAATTCCACTCCTGGTTTTGGCATACAGAGAAAAACTATAATTGACACCTGTGTTTTTTTCGGTTCAATCCAGGAGTAAATTAAAAAAAAAAAAGTCTGAACTCTCTATTTTGTATTCAATCCTGTGTATTGCTTGGAAACTACCATAAAAAATTACTACAAATACGATGCAATTCTAGTCTGGTTAGCCACTTCCCAATATCCATCACACGTGCTGTCCGGTGTGGAAAGCAGCCAAGACCTTCCTCTTACAGCAACGATCTTAGTTAGCCCTTTAAATGCTGCTGTCAATCTGATGTCATCTAAGGTGAGCAGTCCTGGGGAACGCTCTTCCGTTCATTCATCACAGTTTCCTCCTCAGTGTGATCATGGTTGTTGATGGGTTGCCGGCATGCTCGAATACTAGGTTTGAGTTTGCATGTCTCGTGGCTGATCAACAGCCGCAACACATGCAGGGACTGCCTGACAAACAGGTAATCCCTGCATGTGTTACAGCTGTCAGTCACAAGACATGCAGCCGCAGGGACTCGAACATAGAATAACACTGAAGCATGCTCAGATAACACTTTATCCGAGCACATTTGCTCAACACTAGTTGCTGTCTGTATTCTAGCGAAGTCCAGCAACAGCGTTCTCGTTTGACACACCTTATCAAAAGAAAAAAAATTAATTTAAAAAAAAAGTTCAAAACATTGTATGTACTTCAAAATAATATCTAAACTTGTCACAAACTGTCAAACTGTGCCAAAAAAAACAAGCCCTCAGCTCCAGTGACTGAAAAATAAAAACAAGGTAAGGGTCTCATAAAATGTTGACAAGTTTTTTTTTTTCAACAATTGTACTGACGTGGAAAATCATATTGCCATTTTTATCACATGAAACACCGTAAAAACAAAACCTCAAAAACCAATGGTGGAATTTCCGTTTCTTCGTAATCATTTGGAATTATTTTCAACGTCTTCCAACATATGGAAGAAAAAAGGGTGTCATTCAAAACTACAACCGGTCCCGCAAAAGCAAGGCGTCATTGGTTATATTTCGACGGAGGCATTAAACAAAAAAAATATATATATATTGCTTTTAGAAAGTGGGTGGAAAACTAACAATTGCAAAAATGAATATTAACTGCAGTGTGAAGGGATTAAAGCTGGGTGGACTTATCAGACAGCGCAATAAGCAGTTCTGTTTTCTTCTGCTTTTTCAGTCGTGCAGTCTCTGATATTCATGGACAACAAAGCGCTAGTGCTCAGTTGCGGTAAGAAGGGTAAAAACCCAGACAGGGCTGCCCGCTATCTCCGATGCTCTTTGCGCTCACGATTGAACCAATTGCACTTAAGATCATTTGGTGAAGGGAATCAATATTAATTCTAGAGTGGATAAGGTAGGACTGTATGCGGATGATCTGGTGCTCTTCCTGGATGAGACTGAGCAGTCCCTTCCTAGGGCCTTATTGACCTTATTGATGGCTTTGGGGAGTTTTCGGGTCTTAAAATTAATTGGAGTAAGTCAATGGTCATGCCGATATTGGATAATATAGCGGTACCCGTGTTGTTTGGTTTGCAGGTAGTACCAAGATTTAAGTATTTGGGCATACTGATTAACCGGAATCCGATTAAAGACCTTGAGGACAATATATACCCCCTTAGGATATGATCAGGAAAAAGTTTGAACAATGGTCCCGACTCCCACTGTCTGTAGCAGGCAGCATTGGATTAATTAAAATGATAATCCTTCCAAAGTGTCTATATATTTTGGAACACACGTCAATTAAAATCCCCAAGGGTTACTTTAAGAAAATGCACAGCTTGATGGCAGCGTTTATATGGGGCTCATCTAGGCCTAAGGTAGGTATTGGTACCCTGCAGAGGCCCAAGAGGCAGAGAGGTTACGCGGTACCTGATCTTTTTCTGTACCACCTGGCTGGCCAGTTACGATATTTAAGATATTGGTTGCTCTCCGACAGGCTTAACGCAGAGGCTCATCTCATTCATTTTCTGGGAGGATGTACACCATGGGCGGTACTTGAAGGTTCATACAGACCACCTCGGGTCCTGCTGTTTGCACATAGTTTGGCGGGAAGGTAAACATACTTTAAAGTTTTCTGATCAGATTGGGGAGACTCGGATATGGGATAATCCTGAATTTACCCATCTCCAGAAGTTACAGGATATAGGTTTCTGGAAGCAAAATGGTACAACACTCAATCAGATTTTTGAAAATCAAATTTTATTATCATTTGAACAATTTCACATAAAATTCGGAATCCCCCATAGAGAGTTTTATAGATATCTGCAGCTGAGGCATGCCATAGCTTATCAGTTCCCACTTCCCAGGATGCAAATATCTAAATATCCACTAATAGGAATATTATCCACTCAGGGACCTACGGGTGTGATTTCCTCTCTGTACACCTTTCTGTTAAATTCCAAGATTGCTTCCACCCAACTGGCTGTGGAAGATAAATGGAGGCACCTAATCCCCTCCATCACCGATGATCAGTGGAGTGACGCACTGGAGGTGCATACGACGGTGTCTCCAGCGGCAAATAAATTGATTCAGTTATATATGCACAATCCTATCTAACCCTGAGTAAACTACATAAATTCGGCAGAAGAGTAAATGATGAATGTCAGATGTGGGGGCAGATTTTGGGTATCTCATTTGGGATTGTAGAATTGTAAGAGGGTACTGGGAAGATGTAATTCTTGCTTTAGAAAGGATAATTGGGATACCAATTGAATGCACTCCAGAGATGTGTGTGTTGGGTGTTGTGGACGAAGAAATGTGGACTCATTACGACAGAATATTTCTCAGAGAGGTGTTTCTTGCCAGGAAAGCGATTGCATTGAGGTGGATGGGGGGGGGGAGGTTCCCTTCGCTTAATCAGTGGAAGAAATTGGTGAACAATGTAATTCCCTATGAGAACATACTATACAGAAATAGAGGATGTCCCCAGAAATTTCGCAAAGTTTAGGAAAAGTGGTGCGACTCGCCCCTGACACAACTAGCTCCTGATGCCATAAATTCTTCAAATGTGAGATATAACCCTTGAAGTGTTTATTTTTCAGTGCAGAATGTGATGCTGTACGTGGACTTATATTTGCTTACTACATCCCGACTTGTTGTTAAAGCAGAATCCTGATTTAGAAGTCTTTAATGATGCAATGTTATTGAGAACAGAATACACTATGTTTAATGTTCTATTTTATTTGTGCGGTTTGTCTACTTTATTATTGGAAGTATGCTTTTATAACTGAGGTTGTGAATGACTACTAGATGGATTACTCTGTTTTCCTCATACTGTAATATCACATGTTTAATGTGTTATTTTGTGGTATCTTTTAATAAAAAGAGTTTAAAAAAAAAAAGGGTAAAAAAACAAAGTAATAAACTAGCCAAAACAAAAAAAGCTTAGACAACATTCATTCTTTATAGAATACAGGATACAAAACAAGGATTCATCAATGGATGGTCTTCTAATAAACTGGGATCAACGTAAAAGTGCTTCTTCATTCATCTGTAATCACCACTGTGGCTAGAAAAGTGCAGATGGAAGACAGCTGCCAAACAGTAATCTCCAGGAGCTGGGCACCTTCAAGCGAGTTCCAACGTCATCCTGAAACAGGCAATGAGCTTAGGTCACAGACAGTAGAAGTGTCACTTGATGATTTCTCATCTGCACATAACTTCCCAGCAGGTATCTTCAGGTATGAATGAGTATGAAAGGTACACGATACCTACCAATTGTGCATGTATTGCAGTGGGTATGTCCAGACTAGACATTACTAACACCAACAGAAGCGAGTTGTGTTGGACAACCCCTTTCACACATTAATAATTTGCTAAAAACATACTTAAAAAGGAGTTTTCCCAGTAAAAATAGGTTATTACCTATCCACATTGCTGAATCTGAGTCAGAACACTAAACCGCTGCTCCATCCATTCTGAATGGGGCTGCCAAGAAAGGCCGAGCACAACGCCTGGCAGCCCCATGAGGGTAGCTCACTATTGCTATAAGGGACAGGGAATCTGCCTTTTTTCATAAGGCTAACCTGCTGGGGAGTAAGCCTCCCTTCACATACACGTTTTTTAAGGATCGCAAATACAAACACACGGCCATTGTATGTCAGGTCACGGTCTGTGTGAAAAACCCACAAACATGTCAGGTTTTTTTTTACGCGCATCACAGACAAAACGCATACTGCACACTTCAGGTACGCGGAAGACATCCATGTGTCATCAGTATGACATGTACCGGCGCCTGGGAGAGGCCATACAGTTCGAGCTGTTCCCAGGCACCTGGTGCTGACAACAGCTCTCATTAGTGTCGCCTGGTCGCCCTGAAATTAGCACGACCTGTCGCCAATGATTGGAGTTGTATTCAGCACCCACTGTGTACATCGTGTGTACATCATGTGTACAATAAAGAATTTAAAAAATTGGCATGGGCTCCCACATAATTTTGAGAACCGAGAGGGAAAGCTCATGGCTGGGGGCTGATGTTACTAATCTGGGAAAAGGTTCCTAGGCTGTTTATAACTACTCACAGCTGTTTGCTTAGCCTTTATTGGTTAATTTACGGAGGACCCCAGTAAATAAAACAGCGTAGAATCCCCCTATAAATTCTAACCAGCAAAAGCTAAACAGACAGCTGTAGGTTGATATTAATAGTCTGGGAATGAGCCATGATATCTCAGGCGACCAACATCAGCCCTCAACCGCATCCATAAGATGTGCCATATCTGGCGTTTACTTCGCCCTTTCCACTTGCCCTGGTGCGGTGTCAAGTGGGGTAATAGGGTTACAGTTGGTCTCAGGTTTGTATTGTCAGCTGATATCAAGCCCAGGGGTTAGTATTGGAGAGGCGTCTATAACACACCCCTATTACAAACCCCATAGTCATTGTAAAAAAAAAAAAAAAAGCCAGAATAAAGTCCTTTAAGTGAAATAAACACACCCACCCTCATTTTCCAATTTATCACTGTAAAAATGAAAATAAACACGGTCCTCACCAATAGCCATTCAATTGTCATACAAAGAAGTCCAGCTCTGCCACGTCTGGATTACATGGCTGAGCAGTGGCATGATACGACTGCTCATCCATGAATCCAGAAAACACCGAGTTGAGCTTCGGGGAGCAGCTTCAATAATGAGCAGTAACGTCAGAGGCTACCGCCGGTCACTGCCAGCTGTTCCCATGCTCAGTTCAGTGTGAGCCAGCCGATGAACTGAAGTAACCTTCTTTACATCACCGCTAGCAGAGCGAGAAATTTCTCACGGTGCTAGCGGTAATCTCATTGAGGCCACCATAGTTCATCGGCCGCTCACAATGAGCTGCCTATGGGAACTGCAGCTCCAATGACCTGCGTAAACCATAATGGAGTCACAGCAGGTCATTGAAGCTCAGCGTTCCTTGGATGCCAGGCTGTATGGTCGCATCATGCCACCGTTCAGGGTCAGCAAGGCATCCAGATGAATCAGAGATGGATTTTGGTGTGGGGCAAATGGATTATCGTTGGACAGGTGAGGAATATTTTTATTTTTTTTTTTAATTTATACTGTAGTAAATGGCAAAAAGAGGGTCAGGAGTATTTATTTCAAATAAGGGATTTTAGCCTTGGTGTGTGTTTATTTCAAAACTTACTATGGAGTTAGTAATGGGGGAGTCATACAGTGCGCGTTGCAAAAGTATTTCACTCCCTGGAATGTTTCAACCTTTTCCCACTTATCATGCTTCAAACATAAATATACCAAATGTAAATTTTTGGTGAAGAATCAACAACAAGTGGAAGACAATTGTGAAGTTGAACGAAATGTATTGGTTATTTTAAATTTTTGTGGAAATTCAAAAACTGAAAAGTGGGGCGTGCAATATTATTCATCCCCTTTACTTTCAGTGCAGCAAACTCACTCCAGAAGTTCATTGTGGATCTCTGAATGATCCAATGTTGTCCTAAATGACTAATGATGATAAATATAATCCACCTGTGTGTAATCAAGTCTCCATATAAATGCTCCTGCTCTGTGATAGTCTCAGGGTTCTGTTTGAAGCACAGAGAGCATCATGAAGACCAAGGAACACAACAGACAGGTCTGAGAAGTTTAAAGCCGGATTTGGATACAAAATGATTTCCAAAACTTTAAACATCCCAATGAGCACTGAGCAAGCGATCATATTGAAATGGAAGGAGTATCATACCACTGCAAATCTACCAAGACCCAGCCATCCCTCTAAACTTTCATCTCAAACAAGGAGAAGACTGATCAGAGATGGTAACATAGTTTTGAAGGCTAAAGGAAGACCTTATGTCCATCTAGTTCAGCCTATTTTTAGTGCAGCTGTTCTGCATTGTTGATCCTGGGGAAGGCAAAAAACCCACAGAGTAGCAGCCAATTTTCTCCATAGGGAAAAAAATTCCTTCCCCTAAGCTGTGTTAACCATCTACCTATAATATTATGTTATTAGTAACCTTCTATATTGTTACTCACAAGAAAAGCATGCAGCCAAGAGGCCCATGATCACTCTGGATGAACTGCAGAGATCTACAGCTGAGGTGGGACAGTCTGTCCATAGGACAACAATTAGTCGTACACTCCACAAATCTGGCCTTGATGGAAGAGTGGCAAGAAGAAAGCCATTTCTCAAAGATATCCATAAAAAGTGTCGTTTAGGCTATGTGCCCACGTTGCTTTTTTGAAGCAGAATATTCCTGAGCGGAATTGAACACCCTCTTTCCGGGAAAATGCATGCGTTTTATGAAGCGCTTTTGAAAGCGTTTTTGACGCTTTTGTTAAGCGTTTTAGCATGTGTTTTCCTAAGCGTTTTTGCAATACAATTGTATCCATGTGGAAATGCAAGCGTTTCCGCAAAATTAATGAACATGCTGCGTTTTTTTCTGCTAAGCGTTTCCTCAGCGGAAAAAAAAAGCACCATTAGCACAACATGTGCAGATTCAATTCTGATTACATGGGATGCTTTTCTTAAGCGTTTCCGCTGCTTAAAAAAAAAAAAAAAACAACGTGGGCACACAGCCTTAATGTTTGCAACAAGCCACCTGGGAGACACACCAAACATGTGGAAGAAGGTGCTCTGGTCAGATGAAACCAAAATTGAACTTTTTGGCAACAATGCCAAACAATATGTGTGGCGTAAAGGCAACACAGCTCATCAACCTGAACACACCATCCCCACTGTCAAACATGGTGGTGGCAGCATCATGGTTTGGGGCTGCTTTTCTTCAGCAGGGACAGGGAAGATGGTTAAAATTGATGGGAATATGGATGAAGTCAAATACAGGACCATTCTTGAAGAAAACCTGTTAGGAGTCTGCAAAAGACCTGAGACTGGGACGGAGATTTGTCTTCCAACAAGACAATGATCCCAAACATAAAGCAAAATCTACAATGGAATGGTTCACAAATAAAACGTATCCAGGTGTTAGAATGCTCAACCCAAAGTCCAGACCTTAATCCAATCGAGAATCTGTGGAAAGAGCTGGAAACTGCTGTTCACAAACGATTTCCATCAAACCTCACTGAGCTCGAGCTGTTAGCCAAGGAAGAATGGGCAAAAATTTCATTCTCTCGATCTACAAAACTGATAGAGACATACCCCAAGCGACTTGCAGCTGTAATCGCAGCAAAAAGTGGCGCAACAAAAGTTAAAGGTGCCGAATAATATTGCACGCCCCACTTTTCAGTTTTTTGAATTTCCACAAAAATTTAAAATAACCTATAAATTTTGTTCAACTTCACAATTGTGTTCCACTTGTTGATTCTTTACCAAAAATTTACATTTGGTATCTTTATGTTTGAAGCTTGATATGTGGGAAAAGGTTGAAAAGTTCCAGGGGGCCGAATACTTTTGCAAGGCACTGTAGATGCTTCTTCATTACTAACCCCTGGGCTTTTTGTCAACTGATATAAACCCCAACCCTATTACCCCACTTGCCACTGCAACAGGGCAAGTGGGAAGAGTGAAGCTAACCACCAGAATTGCTGCGTCTTATGGATGTGCCTTTTCCTGGGCAGCTGACAGTTGTTTTTAGTCTGGGAGGGGGCCAAATATCCATGGTCCCTTTTCCAGGCTACAGCAGTTGTCTGTTTAGCCTTTGCTGGTTTTCGAAGGGGGTGGGTCTCCCTTATAATAACCAATAATTGCTAAACAGCCAGCTATGAGCTGATATTAATAGCCTGGGAACACTTATGGCTATTGGCTCTTTTACCTAAATATTAACATCAACCCCAAGTAGTGGCTTTCCCTCTGCTGGTTAAAACAATTACGAGGGAGCCCACATCTTTTTTTTTTTTTTAATTTTATACACAAAGTACACAGCGGGCGCTGAATACAACTTCCGTAATTGTGGCCTGGTTAAGCTGATCTCAGGGAGACCAGTTGACAATGATGAGAGCTGCTTTCAGCACCCAGCGCATGGGAACAGCTAACTGTAATGCTTCTCCCAGGCACCCGTACTTGTCACATGGGCGGCACACGGATACCATACGGATGTGACACGCAGACAGCAAACGGATATACAGATGTCACATACGTACATACGGATGGCACACTGACAACAGATCTCACCAGTACTGGTTTTTCCAGTACAAGAATCACAAGGATGTATGAATGGGGCCTAAAGATGCAAAGTTGCTGACAACTTTGGGCAGTAATAAGTTATTTACAGTCTACTCAAATTTTTATAAACTTCCAATTGGCTTTGATACAGATATTCCAGCAGTTTTCCTATGATGACCAGCAGCCCTGAACAACTTACATTGTTAATGACGGCTACTTACAGGAAAATCAAGCAAATTAAGCCATCTGTTAACGTGATCCAGAAGAGCAAAAGCGTCAGGCATGTTGTCACCTTCAGAGCAGAACTTGAGAACAGCAGCCATGTGTATACCCTCAGAACAGCTGTGGGTAAAGAAGCATAATGCTAGTTGCATGTAGAAATTCACAACCATTAAGTTTGTATTAGAAATTAAATATTACATGCTGTGACTACAAATTAATGGACGACTATGTAATATTTGGTTGGCTTGGAGTCAGAGTGAGACCACCTCTTTGCAGCAGCTATTCACTTTAGATAAAGTAGTTAATCCTTATTGGCCACAGAGAAAGGTTCTCCAGATTGGAAAACACCTTCAGGCTGTGTGCCCACGATGTGATTTTTAAGCGTTTTTTTACGCGATTTTCGGCGCGAAAACGTTTAAAAAAACTCATACAGAACGCACCCCATGCATTCCTATGGCATTCCGCACATGCTGTGCTAATGCTGCACTTTCTTCTGCAGCGGAATCGCATCGCGGAAAAAAAACGCAGCATGCTCATTCTTTTAGCGGAATCGCAACGAATTGCCGTGATTCCGCACCCATAGGAATGCATGAGAACCGCTTACTTCCCGCATGTGGCTATGCCCACCATGCGCAAAGTTAAGCGTCTCATGTGCGGATGGTACCCACGGTGTGGAGGAGAGGAAACTGTCCTCCAGGCCCTGGGTACCATACCCCTGTAAAAAAAAAAAAAAAAAAAAATGAATAAAAAATAGGGGTATATTTACCTTCCGGCGTCACGCGCAGCCTTCCAGGGCCTCAGCGTTCCCAGTAATACCTTGCGGCAAGGACCTGTGATGACGTAGTCTCGCGTTACTCTAGCGATCTCGTGAGATCACTATAGCAACGCGAGACCAACGTCATCACAGGTCTCGCAAGGCATCGCTGGGAACGGGAGCGTCGCTGAGGCTGCGCGGGATGTCGGAAGGTACATATACCCCGATTTTTATTTTTTTATCATTTTTAACATTCTATCTTTTACTATTGATGCCGCATATGCAGCCTCAATAGTAAAAAAGCTGGTCACACTTGTCAAACACTATATTTGACGAGTGTGACCAACCTGTCAATCACTTTCCAAGCGATGCTTCAAATCGCTTGGAAAGTGCTTGAATTTCGCAAGCGAAAATCGCGGCAAAAACGCAAACATAATCGTGGTAAAATCGCGAGGGAAAAAAAACGCGCGTTTTCTGGGAAGGAGTCTGGTTTTGAGTGTCCGGTTTAAAACGCTACGTGGGCACATAGCCTCAAAGTAACCCTTTAAAAACAAATATGAAAGTTCTGCTTCTTCCCAAGAACTACTGTAAGTGCCTATTCCTCCCCCAAAGTTATTTTTTATAAGTATAGAATTTCTAAGTATCACCTGGAATCTATCCAGGAAAAAACAAAACAAAAGACAGTTTAGGGGATGTAAAAGGCATCTTTCCCTTGTGTCATGGTCATCAAAACTCCAAATGTTAGTCACCCCTACTCATTGTGCATGGCTTGCAACTCAACATGCACCAAATAATGCTCAGACATTTTAGTAAACCGTAAAGGTTGTCCTTATCATCAATGTTGCTAGATAATAGTCTCAAGTCTTCACAAACTCCACACCCTTGAAAAAGCTCATGGCAAAATGCACAATGGGGGTTGAGATTGTGGGAATAGACATTTCAGTTTTTTGAAGACAATGACACAACTGGGTTGATATTACATAAATTGACTTAACCAGGGGGCTCGATAATGTAACAGACACAATATAATATGTCCTGTGTGCGCACAGATCTTGTAATAAACTGAGATATCGATGTTTAGTTGTGAAGATATTTTTATGAATCTTTTATTTCCCATTTTTTTGGCACTTAGACTTGTGGAGACATATGGATTATCATATATTTAGAACACTGTTTAATATATTAGGGATTGTGTGTTTAGAAAACAGATTTCATAATAAAAGTAATTAATGGCAGAGGGACACAGAACACAAAGGATATGTACCAGTCTTCAAACAACCGTTTTGAAAAGCCTCCTCCAGGGATGGAGATCTTTTTCTCTTCATCATTTATGCCTGGATATAAAGACAGCTTTTCCATTTCCTTCCACTCTAATGCCTTCATCGTGTCTGCCACCAACGTCTGCAAAGTTGGCGTGACTAAGTAACGGAAGGGAGACCTGCATAAAATATTAGATTATCATCCAGATTACTGAAGGTGAATACTTAAAGTAACCTTGGAACATACCCAAAAAGTTGTCTGTCATCTCGTTGGTACGCATGGCTGCTGGAAAGGAGAACGACTCTGGAAAATGCACATTGCTTAATCCAGCAGGTTAAAGCTTGGCAGAACGCTCTAGATTTATTCTTCAGAGAGAAAGAAGTGAGTCACAAGAAGGAATAGTAATCCATCGCACATAAACATGCGACTTACATCACCTCTACCTTTAGTAATGGAGATCTGATCTGCAGGACTGCAAGCTTCTTGTCAGATGATGCATATACTGTAGAGAAGAATAGTAGATATGTAGAATGTGAGAACAAATAATAAAAGTACAATATCTAGTGTAATACATTTTTGGCTCATATTTTGTTTGTACTGGAAATATTAAAAAAAAAAAAAAAAAACAACACAGACAACCTATTTCTGTGGTATATAAAAGGTGAATACCCCCCACTGTAAAGTATAGGGTATACTTTCATCATTTTTTTCCAGGATGGAGAGTATATTGTGGATGATAACTTATGCACCATATACTAGTAGATTGTGGAAAACATGCAAAAATATCAGCATCATGTACAGCATTGACTACAAAACATGAAAAACAGTCCTAACGAATATCCGTCAGGTCTTGTGTGCCCCACTGTCTGACCGCAGCATAAGAGATAGGGGATTTGTTTAACCCTTCAATAACGCAGCCTTTTTTGACACTACATATATTTTTTTTTCTTCTTTTTTATTATATTATTTACATTTTACCCTACAAATCCTGTCCGATTTATTTCTTCAGGTTACTGTGGGAAGACTAAACAAATGTACAATATATCAAAACTCCCACAAATTTCAACCTTAGGGCTATGTGCAGGGCTTATACTTTATATAGAAGGGGTATTTGAGTGGGCCCATACAGTATATAGGGGTATGTCAGAATGCATAATTCTGCTCAGTATTAAGTGATAATTATTTATTAATATTATTTGTAATTAATATGTTAATATTAACATAGGCTGAAATTAATTCTTCTCAATTGGTTCGGCCCTCCACAACAGTCATAGCTCCTCATGTGGCCGCTAGGCAAAAATAATTGCCCACCCCTGCCTTAGAGGATCCAAATTTAAAGCACCAACTCCTACACAGACATATTATACACGAGCACAGTTTTGGAGCAATTTTAGTATTTGTCCATAAAGTGCTCTCACCTTCTGCATTTATACACAGCTCCTTTGAGTGTTCTTCATTGGTAGCATATGGATTACTACCAACCATTGGTACAAGACAGTCCGTATAAAAATACCCAACCTTTGGCATATTCAGAGACGAAATGATCAGGTCCACGGCAAGTTGTCCAACATTTCCTACAGACACTGCAGGCTGAAAGAAAAGGGAGAGATCAGAGGAGATGATCAATAATCATTTACTGGAAGGGTTTCCATAAATAAACAGTTGAGGTAAGGATGTGCATGGTGGCAACTGCTAAAACAATCAGCATGAATTAACTCATTCCCATCATCAAACTAAACAGCCACTTTATTAACCCATCAATAACCCACAGCATTTTGGGATTTAACGTCAAGCTATTTTTTTTTATTTTATTTTTTTTGGGGGGGGGGGGTTCTGCATTTCAACATGCATAACTTTTTGTTTTTTAATTTCATTGATGAGGCTTTGCTGTTTATCAAATAATTTTTCTCCCCCCGCAACACTGTTAGGCATATATAAATTACTGCCTGATCTAAAAATATAGTTATTGTGACTATATACAGTGCCTACAAGTAGTATTCAACCCCCTGCAGATTTAGCAGGTTTGATAAGATGCAAATAAGTTAGAGCCTTTAAACTTCACACAAGAGCAGGATTTATTAACAGATGCATAAATCTTACAAACCAAAAAGTTATGTTGCTCAGTTAAATTTTAAGAAATTTTAAACATACAAGTGTGGGTCAATTATTATTCAAACCCTAGGTTTAATATTTTGTGGAATAACCCTTGTTTGCAATTACAGCTAATAATCGTCTTTTATAAGACCTGATCAGGCCGGCACAGGTCTCTGGAGTTATCTTGGCCCACTCCTCCATGCATATCTTCTCCAAGTTTTCTAGGTTCTTTGGGTGTCTCATGTGGACTTTAATCTTGAGCTCCTTCCACAAGTTTTCAATTGGGTTAAGGTCAGGAGACTGACTAGGCCACTCCAACACCTTGATTTTTTGCCTCTTGAACCAGGCCTTGGTTTTCTTGGCTGTGTGCTTTGGGTCGTTGTCTTGTTGGAAGATGAAATGACGACCCATCTTAAGATCCTTGATGGAGGAGCGGAGGTTCTTGGCCAAAATCTCCAGGTAGGCCGTGCTATCCATCTTCCCATGGATGCGGACCAGATGGCCAGGCCCCTTGGCTGAGAAACAGCCCCACAGCATGATGCTGCCACCACCATGCTTGACTGTAGGGATGGTATTCTTGGGGTCGTATGCAGTGCCATCCAGTCTCCAAACGTCACGTGTGTGGTTGGCACCAAAGATCTCGATCTTGGTCTCATCAGACCAGAGAACCTTGAACCAGTCTGTCTCAGAGTCCTCCAAGTGATCATGAGCAAACTGTAGACGAGCCTTGACATGACGCTTTGAAAGTAAAGGTACCTTACGGGCTCGTCTGGAACGGAGACCATTGCGGTGGAGTACGTTACTTATGGTATTGACTGAAACCAATGTCCCCACTGCCATGAGATCTTCCCGGAGCTCCTTCCTTGTTGTCCTTGGGTTAGCCTTGACTCTTCGGACAAGCCTGGCCTCGGCACGGGAGGAAACTTTCAAAGGCTGTCCAGGCCGTGGAAGGCTAACAGTAGTTCCATAAGCCTTCCACTTCCGGATGATGCTCCCAACAGTGGAGACAGGTAGGCCCAACTCCTTGGAAAGGGTTTTGTACCCCTTGCCAGCCTTGTGACCCTCCACGATCTTGTCTCTGATGGCCTTGGAATGCTCCTTTGTCTTTCCCATGTTGACCATGTATGAGTGCTGTTCACAAGTTTGGGGAGGGTCTTAAATAGTCAGAAAAGGCTGGAAAAAGAGATAATTAATCCAAACATGTGAAGCTCATTGTTCTTTGTGCCTGAAATACTTCTTAATACTTTAGGGGAACCAAACAGAATTCTGGTGGTTTGAGGGGTTGAATAATAAATGACCCTCTGAATAAACTTTTCACAATTTAAAAAAAAATTAAACAAAGAAATAACATTCTTTTTTGCTGCAGTGCATTTCACACTTCCAGGCTGATCTACAGTCCAAATGTCACAATGCCAAGTTAATTCCGAATGTGTAAACCTGCTAAATCTGCAGGGGGTTGAGTACTACTTGTAGGCACTGTATATATATATATATATATATATATATATATATATATATATTAAAAAAAATAGGCAGCACTCAAATTAAATGTGAAAAAAATTGATTTATTTATTGTCTTATGGGTTGTGCACACGTTGCTTCAAAATTTTTTTGCAAAAACATTTTTGAAAAAAACTTTAAAAAATTTTCAAAAAAATATTTTTTTAAAAAAAATTATTTTTTTTGATTTTGGAGTGGATAATGGAGAATATAAGAGATCCTTTTTCATTTACATACACAGAGGAAGATGGAGACAGGATTGTTGGAGCCATAGGAGGTGATGGGGTTTTTTTGAATACCCCCTCGATTTTGGATCTCAAAAGAGAATATGAGAATGACATGAAAAAAATTGTCACTCAACAATTACATTTAACAACCTTGGGCGAATATTATAAAGCACGTATGATCCCAAGAGGCCTGAGGTCAAACATTAGACCTAATCTCATGATGAATAGTGTTCCTTTTTGTACACGGTTTACTCAAATCTCTAACAAATATGCAATGGACACTATGCTATTGAACATGGAGTTTTTACAGGATGAGATCAAACTTTTACAAGAAAAAGTGGATGATGTATGTGCAAAAATCAAAAGTAAAATCAAAGAGGAGGAGTGGAAGGCGTTTTTTGCTGTAATCAAGGGGAGAATTGATAAAATGCGTATAGAACTAGAGGATAATAAACGAAAAAAGTGGATCCGTGACTCTGAAGATTATAAAACAGGAAACATTTATAATTGGCAAAAGGACAATCTAAGATGGAGAAGAGGTCGTCACTGGATTAATAGGACTTATAAAAGACAGTTGATGGGTATAAAAAACGTAACTAATCATAAGTTTATTTCTAGCAGAATTAGATCATCCTCCTCAAGGAAAAGGTCAAAAAGGAGAGGAGGAAGGCTACAATGGAAAAGAGAAAAAAGAGAAAAGAGGCGGAAAACAGAATAATAATAATAATAATAATCTTTATTTATATAGCGCCAACATATTCCGCAGCGCTTTACAGTTTAACAGTTTCAAAACACAAGTCATAAGTAACAACGCTAACAATACAGTAATTAAAGCAAAATAAGACGAAATAAGACGACCCTGCTCGTGAGAGCTTACAATCTACAATGAGGTGGGGGAGATACAGAGTACAGGTGTGTATTTACAATGGTGTATTTACAATGAAGGTCCAGCCATCCTGCAGGAGTGAAGGATGGATGGAGATAGTGAATGGGCTACGCACGCACACTTACACAGAGAATGACTTTGATTAGTGAATGTGATAGGCCGCTCTGAACAGGTGTGTTTTGAGGGAGCGCCTAAAACTATGCAAATTGTGGATAGTCCTGATTTCTTGGGGTAGAGCATTCCAGAGGATAGAAGCAGCACGGGAGAAGTCTTGGAGTCGGGAGTGGGAGGTACGGATTAGTGCAGAGGTTAGTCGAAAGTCGTTTGCAGCGCGCAACGATCGGCTAGGCCGATAGACAGAAATGAGAGAAGAGATGTAAGGGGGTGCCGCACTGTGGAGAGCTTTGTGGGTGAGAACAAGTACTTTGAATTGGATCCTATAATGAATGGGCAGCCAATGTAAGGACTGGCGAAGAGCGGACGCGTCCGAGTACCGATTACCCAGATGGACGATCCTGGCTGCTGCATTGAGTATGGACTGGAGAGGGGATAGTCGAGTGACGGGGAGGCCAATTAATAGAGCGTTGCAGTAATCCAGGCGAGAGTGGATCAATGCAACAGTGAGGGTTTTTGTTGTTTCCATAGTGAGAAAAGGGCGGATTCTAGAGATGTTCTTTAGGTGTAAGCGGCAAGAGCGGGCAAGGGATTGTATATGGGATGTAAAGGAGAGATTGGTGTCAAACATAACACCCAGACAGCGCACCTGCTGCCGGGGTGTTATTGTGGTACCACCCACGGAGAAGGAAATGTCAGATTTAGGGAGGTTAGTAGACGAATTACAACCAATCACCGAAACCAGTGACACGATCCAACCACCAGAACTAGTGATTAATTTATCCAAAAAGGTATTGACTGATTCACAACTGTCACTTTTGAATAAGGGTCCCTCTTTCTGTATGAATACACATGTCGATTGGTTTGACTGTAAAGTTGATTTGAATAGGTTTTTTAGAACAGTAAAGTTAAAGGAATGGTTTCATAATAAGAGTAAAAATATGATAAGTCAGGAGGCTGAATTATGTATAGCAAAATTGGGTTTGAAAAAGAAAAGTCTATTTGTACCTCCAAATAGCTCTGCAGCAATAGAAACATTTGTTGAAGCAGTTACACGAGATATTGAATCACTGCGGTCAAAAGGAATGGAGGGTTTTACTAAACCAAATTTGAGAACAGAGGAGGTTAAAGCAATGATTGAATTAATCCATGATGAAACAATTATTATAAAAAGGGCAGATAAGGGCGGAGCCCTGGTGATCATGGATAAAGAAAATTATGTGGCTGAAATAATGAGACAGATAGGTGATCAAGATGTATACAGGAAATTATCTCAAGATCCTAAGTTCCAGATTATCAGGAATATTGGGAATATTGTGAAACCTGCTTTAGAGCAAGGATTGATTGACAAAGAGACATTTGATTTTCTGTTACATATTACTCCGACACCTATACTTTATATTCTACCGAAAGTGCACAAGTCCATGCGAGACCCTCCAGGGCGCCCCATTGTGGCAGGGACTGATTCAGTGCTCAGTCACGTTGGGGTGTACCTGGATAAGATCTTGAATCCATTAGCACAAAGGGCCACTTCTTATGTTAAAGACACCACTGATTTTCTTTTGAAGGTCAAGGAGTTAAAAGTGGGAGAAAGTGATTGGCTAGTATCATTTGATGTAACATCTCTGTATACATCTATTGTTCATAAAGAAGGTTTGGAGGTGGTAAAAGAAGCCTTGTCCAGAACCAATTTTACTAATCAAGCCATAGTGATGATCATGTCCCTCTTGGAATTGGTATTAACAAAAAATTATTTTATGTTCGGTGATGAATATTATGAACAAATAAGGGGTACAGCTATGGGGGCAAATATGGCCCCCTCATATGCAAACCTCATGATGGCCGCTCTGGAACAGAAGTTCGTCTATGTGTCGCCCCATTTCCCCAAAGTAGGGGGATGGTGGCGATACATTGACGATATTTTTCTGACTTGGACTGGATCACGTGAAGAGCTTCAAGAGTTTTTTGACTTTTTGAACTCTATTAATGAAACCATAAAATTTACAATGGAATGCTCCAGAGTAGAGTTGAACTTTTTGGATGTGTTGATAAGGAAGGATGGAGAGAAGTTGGATACTGACCTTTTTTGCAAGAAGACTGATCGAAACAACCTCCTCCATTATTCTAGTCATCACCCACAAAAAATGCTGGATGCAATTCCATATAGTCAATATCTACGTGCTAAGAGAATAGTTAGCAAAGATGAAAAACTAACAGAGACAGTCGACAATATGAGTAAAAAATTCGTACAGAGGGGGTACCCCAAAAGTATATTGGCTAAACAAAAAAGGAGACTGGATGAGGTGGAAAGGAGAGATTTGTTTGAGGAGAAAAAAACGGGATAATATGAGTAGAATTCCTTTTGTAAGTAATTTCTGTGAAGAAAGTCCACAAATATTTAAAATTATAATGAACCATTGGCCGATTTTGAATAAGGGGTGTCCACAAATAGAGGAATTTAAAAAAAACCCAATTCTTGCATATAGAAAGAGTAGAAGTCTGGGTGACAGATTGATTAAAGCAGACATTGGGTCATTAAAGCAAACTAAGCAGTTGACTCTAACAAATACTCAGCGGAAGGGTTGTTTTCCCTGATTACTTGTGTAAACTGCCCATTAATGCTTAAAGGCTCCACATTCCAAAATCCTCGTACAGGACATACATTAAACATCAGACATTTTTTAACGTGCAACACAGATTATGTAATATACATGTTACAATGTCCATGTCCACTTTATTATATTGGAGAAACATGTGATCTGAAGACACGGTTAAATCAGCATAGGTGCGACATATGGAAAAAACGCAAAGATCTGCCTGTCCCTAAGCACTTTAATGAACAAGGACATACAGAGAAAGATCTGAGATTTAGAATTATAGATTATGTACCGGTACATAGACGAGGAGGGAACCGTACGGAAGTTTTAAAAAAATTGGAAATGAGATGGATATACGAATTGGGGACATTAAAACCGGCAGGATTAAACGTTGATTTTAAGGTATATATGTATTGAGAAACTTACCTTTTTTGGTTATAACTTTCCATGTAACCTGACTTCTGTGTGATGTATGTGCTATTGATATTTTACTATATATGGATATGTTTATAATTATATCCTTTTTATTTTTTTTCCAGTTCTATGATGCTGTGAAGATAGTGACTACAAGATTATGAAGGGCACTTAATAAAAGGCGTTATGTAAAAATATTTTTTTTTTCATTTTTCTATAGAATGAGTTTCATGGCCATTTCACTGCAGTGTACTAATGCCTGGTATGTGTGTAATAGAGTGAATGGGAACTGCATAGAGAGTGACATCTGGTGGTGAAAGGGTATTCAGGATTGGGTAATGCTGTAAAGAGAGACTATGTGAGGTCGTTATCTCTTGTAAAAACAGCAACACAACCATATTGTCACCTTGGTGGGTGCCTCTAGGGTTTGTGACCATTCCAGTTGTAAATCCGCAACCCCAGGCACTAATACATGTATCTACATGGAATCAGCAAAAGGGCTGTGGCGCCCTGAAGGAAAATGGCAGTTCTGAACAGTATGTTTAGTGAGCATGCTCAGGCATCCTGCATTGATCGGCCTTGCAGTGATGAATCACATGTTGGAGCTGGGCAGCGACAAACAACACTGACCACAGCTAATTGACAGCAGTGACAGAGAGCTGCATGGATATGAGTAAAGTATACCATTTCTTTAACTATATAAGCCTTAGTACCTTCATAAGTTGTGTCATGATCGTTTTTATTGACAAGCTGAGTCTTTTTAAAGCACTGTATATGCACTGTTGCACTTTGTAATCTAGATCTTCGGACATATGCACATATGTTGTATGGAGCACCTGTAAATGTTACTATGGCAATGGCCATTTTGAATATGTAAAACAGATTAATTATTGAAATTGTATACACATGTGTTACTACTATTTAAGTTTGTACTGACTATGAGCACATTGCTTGATAAAGACGGGTCACCGTTGAAACGTTGCCACTTGAGGATCAGTAAAGTATCCACTTTTTTTTCACATTTAATTTGAGTGCTGCCTATTTTTTTTACTTTTGTTAATTTGGCTGTTGGGACACTGCTGAATAGGTTTTGCACCAACTATTTAATTTTGGTAGTGCTGCCCTTTTTTTTGATATATATATACACTCACTGGCCACTTTATTAGGTACACCTGTCCAACTGTGTGTTAAGACTTAATTTCTAATCAGCCAATCACATGGCGGCAACTCAGTGCATTTAGGCATGTAGACATGGTCAAGACAATCTCCTGCAGTTCAAACCGAGCATCAGTATGGGGAAGAAAGGTGATTTGAGTGCCTTTGAACGTGGCATGATTGTTGGTGCCAGAAGGGCTGGTCTGAGAATTTCAGAAACTGCTGATCTACTGGGATTTTCACGCACAACCATCTCTAGGGTTTACAGAGAATGGTCCGAAAAAGAAAAAAAATCCAGTGAGCGGCAGTTCTGTGGCCGGAAATGCCATGTTGATGCCAGAGGTCAGAGGAGAATGGGCAGACTGGTTCGAGCTGATAGAAAGGCAACAGTGACTCAAATTGCCACCCGTTACAACCAAGGTAGGCAGAAGAGCATCTCTGAACGCACAGTGCGTCGAACTTTGAGGCAGATGGGCTACAGCAGCAGAAGACCACACTGGGTACCACTCCTCTCAGCTAAGAACAGGAAACTGAGGCTACAATTTGCACAAGCTCATCGAAATTGGACAGTAGAAGATTGGAAAAACGTTGCCTGGTCTGATGAGTCTCGATTTCTGCTGCGACATTCGGATGGTAGGGTCAGAATTTGGCGTAAACAACATGAAAGCATGGATCCATCCTGCCTTGTATCAATGGTTCAGGCTGGTGGTGGTGGTGTCATGGTGTGGGGAATTTTTTCTGGGCACTCTTTGGGCCCCTTGGTACCAATTGAGCATCGTTGCAACGCCACAGCCTACCTGAGTATTGTTGCTGACCGTGTCCATCCCTTTATGACCACAATGTACCCAACATCTGATGGCTACTTTCAGCAGGATAATGCGCCATGTCATAAAGCTCGAATCATCTCAGATTGGTTTCTTGAACATGACAATGAGTTTACTGTACTCAAATGGCCTCCTCAGTCACCAGATCTCAATCCAATAGAGCATCTTTGGGATGTGGTGGAACGGGAGATTCGCATCAGGGATGTGCAGCCGACAAATCTGCGCCAACTGTGTGATGCCATCATGTCAATATGGTCCAAAATCTCTGAGGAATGCTTCCAGCACCTTGTTGAATCTCTGCCACGAAGAATTGAGGCAGTTCTGAAGGCAAAAGGGGGTCCAACCCCTTACTAGCATGGTGTACCTAATAAAGTGGCCAGTGAGTGTATGTGTATATATATATATATATATATATATATATATATATATATATATATATATATATATATATATATATATATATATATATATTTTTTTTTTTTTTTTTTTTTTTGTGGGGAATAGATAGCTCAGCTGGGATCTTTGCTTTGGCACAAGCGTGTGGCTATGAAGTCACTTCAGCAGACTAGCAAGTTCCACATGAATATGGACTCGGCATATTTATTGTGCACACTTGTTATTCAATGTTACACATGCCAAACATGAAATAAAACATCTAAGGCCGTCTGGCCACTAACTAACAATAGCAGGCTAACTACAAAATAAACCTATATAACAGCAAACAAGTCCATGTAATCTTACTGTGTCAGCTCCCAGCTCAGCAGACGAGACAGACTGAGAGATCCCAGCTCCTCCTGATTATATCAGCTGGACCAGTCAGGAAACCAAAACCTGGATTGAATAAGTGGAGGGGGAACTACCAGTCCTTTCCATGCTGATCACTAAGGAAACCAGGACTGGATTACAGTGAAATAAACTAGCTTCATCATCAGTACAAGGAGACATATGAAATGAAACGGGGAGAAATATACCTGTTTTCTAGTACCTCTCCCCTTGGCACCTCACACACCCCCCTCCTCTGTTCGAGCCCGTGGGGTCGGACAAGACGAGTCACCAAGCAGTGCGTTCTAGACAACGCATCTGCATTTCTGTGCGCTGTGCCCGCCCTGTGCTCAACGGAAAATTTAAACCCTTGTAATGCTAAGAACCAGCGTGTCACCCGCGCATTGTCTTCTTTTGCCCGGGACATCCACGTTAGGGGCGAATGGTCCGTCACTAGGCTAAACTGGCGACCTAGTAAATAATAGCGCAACGTGCACAGGGCCCATTTCACAGCCAGGGCTTCCCGCTCAACTATACTGTAGTTCTTTTCTGCTCTCGTAAGCTTTCTGCTTAGATAGGCCACTGGGTGTTCCTCGCCATTTACTTCTTGAGACAAAACCGCGCCGAGGCCCACCCCAGAGGCGTCCGTTTGGACAATAAACTCCCATTTAAAGTCTGGTGCAACTAACACTGGTTGGTCACAGAGGACTGTTTTCAATCGCTGAAAGGCCTCCTCTGCTTCTGTGTTCCACTTTATTGTGACAGTTTTCGACCCCTTAGTAAGATCTGTGAGAGGAGCTGCGATGGTCGCAAAATGTTTGATGAACCGCCTATAATAACCAACGATCCCTAAAAAAGCTCCAACCTGTTTTTTGGTTACCGGTCGTGGCCAATTTTGAATAGCGTCCACTTTATTGGCTTGAGGCTTCACGACGCCTCTCCCTATGCTATATCCCAGATAGCGAGCCTCTTCCAATCCCAACGTACATTTCTTGGGATTGGCAGTC
This sequence comes from Dendrobates tinctorius, assembly GCF_039654945.1. NCBI lineage: Eukaryota > Metazoa > Chordata > Amphibia > Anura > Dendrobatidae > Dendrobates > Dendrobates tinctorius. The sequence goes on from NW_027361783.1 coordinate 23,975,564, forward strand.
AACCCAGCTGTTGTTAGGGAGTCTAAGACGGCTTGTACTTTTGACAAATGCATGTCCCAGTCATCGCTAAAGATAATGATGTCGTCCAAGTACGCGGATGCATACTGGCCATGGGGTTTTAGGACAATATCCATTAGACGTTGGAAGGTGGCTGCGGCACCATGCAACCCAAATGACATATCTCGGTACTGGAATAATCCCTGGGGCGTAACAAAGGCAGTTTTCTCTTTGGCTGATTCCGTGAGGGGAATCTGCAAATAACCTTTTGTTAAGTCAATAGTGGATATGTACCTGGCCGAACCCAGTCTCTCTATCAGTTCATTGACTCTTGGCATCGGGTAGGCATCGAATTTCGATACTTCATTTACTTTCCGAAAATCGTTACAAAATCGGATAGTCCCATCGGGTTTGGGCACCAGTACGATAGGGCTAGCCCAATCACTCCGGGACTCCTCAATGACCCCGAGCTCTAACATCTTCTTCACTTCCTGGGAAATGGCTTGTCTCCGAGCCTCCGGAATTCGATATGGTTTTAGCCGTACCCGCGCCTGTGGATCAGTAACAATGTCATGTTTAATTAGGTGAGTCCGGCCAGGAAGTTCCGAGAAAATATCTGCGTTCCTCTGTATGAACTCCCTGGTCTCTCGTTTTTGGCTTTCGGATAGCGTGTCTGCAATACCCACTTCTGGCGGAGCTACCTGGGGGTCCTTTACCTTAGAAGGTGGTGCCCCTCGAGGCCCATCCTCAAGGGCAGCTCCTGCCACCAGACTCTCCCTGTCCCGCCAGGCCTTAAGCAAGTTTATGTGGTATATTTGTTCGGGCTTTCTCTTGTCTGGTTGGTGTATCTTATAATTTACTTCACCTATTCGTTCCAGCACTTCATATGGTCCCTGCCATTTCGCAAGAAATTTATTCTCTACGGTAGGCACCAATACCAACACCCTGTCTCCGGGTTGAAAGACTCGTGTTTTTGCCGCTCGGTTGTATACCGTGCTTTGGGCATGTTGTGCGCGCTCTAAACACTCTTTAACTATTGGCATAACTGCTGCAATTCGGTCCTGCATAAGTGTTATGTGTTCAATTACACTGCGATAAGGAGTCACCTCTTGTTCCCAAGTCTCCTTGGCAATATCTAACAGGCCTCTAGGACACCTCCCATAAACCAACTCAAAAGGTGAAAAGCCTGTGGAGGATTGGGGTACCTCACGTATAGCGAACAGGAGGTATGGTAGTAGGGCATCCCAATCTCTCCCGTCCTTATCCACCACCCTTTTCAACATTCCCTTTAAGGTTTTGTTAAAGCGCTCCACCAAACCGTCAGTCTGAGGGTGATATACTGAGGTACGCAAATGGGAGATTTTTTAGTTTACATAAATCCTTAAGTATACGAGACATAAAGGGGGTCCCTTGATCCGTAAGTATCTCTTTCGGAATGCCGGTGCGGGAAAACATATTAACCAGCTCCTTTGAAATTGATTTCGCAATGGCATTCCGCAAGGGCACTGCTTCGAGATAATGCGTGGCGTAATCCAATACTACCAAAATGTACTGATGACCCCTGGCAGATTTAACTAATGGACCGACTATATCCATTGCTATCCTCTCGGAGGGCACCTCTATTATTGGTAAGAGCGCTAAGGGGCTTCTAGAATGTGACATAGGTGTGGTCAATTGACACGTAGGACATGACCGACAGTACTGGGTCACGTCTCCCACTAGACCCGGCCAAAAGAAACGTTGCAGAATATGGTGTTTTGTCTTTTCTACTGCCAGGTGTCTTCCCAAGGGATGTTTATGTGCCAACTCCAAAACTACCTGGCGAAAGGACTTAGGTACCACTAGTTGTTCTACCACCACCCCTCGCACCTTGTCTATGTGATACAACATATCCTGCTGCACTGCCACGTGTGGGAACTCGTTTTGAGCCCCTGGGTACAATGGTCTTCCCTCGGAGACCTTTAGGTTTTCCCACACCCTTGCTAGAGTAGGATCCTGGTGCTGAGCGGTCCCGAACTTACCACGGGCCACCTTAAGATCAGGCATTTCTAAAACATCCTCTAGCTGGTCTGCCTCGCCTGCATACACAGCCAGAGGAGAGTCTGCAGATTCTAGTACTTCCTCTGAGATGGGTTCTCCGTCTTGCTGCAATGGTTCAGGGGCTAGCTCCGGAGTACCGTCTTAAACTAGAGGGTTCATGCCACTTTTGAAGTTCCACAAGTCCCAAAATAAGGGAAAGTCTCTCCCCAGGATTACACTGTGTCCCATAGACTTTATGACTGCCGCCTGATGTCTTTTGGTCCCTACTGGCGTGGCAAGAGTAACCCAGGCAGTGGGGCAGTTCTTAGTATCCCCATGGATGCAACTAATGCCCACGGTTAAGTTCATTAGGGCGCTAGAGTCCACCAAACTGGCATGTACCAAAGTTACTTGACTGCCGGAATCCAAGACGGCATTCACACTATAACCGTCAACCTCGACGTGGCACACGTGTTGTTCATTTCCCGTGAGGGTCTCAGCCACACAGACTGACTGCACATATAACGAAAGACGCCTCATAGCGTTACAGTCCATTGGCTCTGTAGTCATTGGGCAGTTAGCTGCTACATGGCCAAGCCCGCGACATCGCCAACATTGTATAGGCCCTTGTCTCCTCGATGCGAGATCCCAGACGAGGTCTGCTGGCTTGATGTGAGCCCGTACCTCCTCCATAGTCCTTTGTAGGTCTGCTACCCTTCATTACGACGTTCTCTTCTTTTGAAGATGAATTAGGTTTCGCAGGACTCTCCAGCGATTTCTTGGGGAGCCAGTGGGGTGCTAACGTCCCTTGGAGTAGGCTTTCAGAAGCATTGTAGCGTTCGACCATATTCACCAACTGGTCAGCGGTAGTTGGGTCACCCTGTCCAACCCACCTCTGGATCTTAGCGGGTAAGGACCGCAGGTACTTGTCTAGAACAACACGCTCCACCATCTGTGCGGACGTCAAAGCCTCTGGTTGCAGCCATTTTTTTACTAGATGGATGAGATCATGCATTTGTGAGCGGGCTGGCTGATGCTCCACAAAATTCCATAAATGCACCCTCTGTGCACGTACATACGTGTTTACTCCCAGCCTTGCCAGGATTTCACCTTTGAGTTTGATATAGTCCATAGCATCCGCTCCACTCAGATCGTAATAGGCCTTTTGTGGACCTCCGCTCAGAAATGGCGCAACTACCTCAGCCCATCTGTCCAGCAGTAAGTGCTCACGTTCTGCAATACGTTCAAACACAGTGAGGTATGCTTCCACATCATCGTCTGCGGTCATTTTAAGCAAAGTCTTCTGTACGGCTTTCTGCGCACTAGCAGCGCTTTGTGCACGGTCTCCCTCATCTCGGGGTTGCCGAACCAAGGCCTGTTTTATTGCCTCCAACTGCTCTTGCTGCATCTGGTGTTGCTGCTCCAGAGCCTTCTGGAAGCAAGTATTAGTCTGCTGTTGTTGCACATTTGCTTGCAATAACTGCTTCACTAGTTCCTCCATATTACAGGACTCTTGGCTCTTCAAAAGCGCAGAAGCTTTCAGCCAGGACATACACAGCGTTTTCTCTGCAGTCACAGTCCAGCAGCCACAAGTGCCCGCATTCGAAACACCATATGTGGGGAGTAGATAGCTCAGCTGGGATATTTGCTTTGGCACAAGAGTGTGTCGTTACGAAGTCACTTCAGCAGACTAGCAAGTTCCACATGAATATGGACTCGGCATATTTATTGTGCACACTTGTTATTCAATGTTACACATGCCAAACATGAAATAAAACATCTAAGGCCGTCTGGCCACTAACTAACAATGGCAGGCTAACTATAAAATAAACCTATATAACAGCAAACAAGTCCATGTAATCCTACTGTGTCAGCTCCCAGCTCAGCAGACGAGACAGACTGAGAGATCCCAGCTCCTCCTGATTATATCAGCTGGACCAGTCAGGAAACCAAAACCTGGATTGAATAAGTGGAGGGGGAACTACCAGTCCTTTCCATGCTGATCACTAAGGAAACCAGGACTGGATTACAGTGAAATAAACTGGCTTCATCATCAGTACAAGGAGACATATGAAATGAAACGGGGAGAAATATACCTGTTTTCTAGTACCTCTCCCCTTGGCACCTCACAAAATATATATATATATATATATATATATATATATATATATATATATACACACACACACACATACACATCCACACATATACACACACCTATATATACTGTGGTACAGTAAAGGGTGTTTTACTGGATGGGAGATACATTTCTCCCAGCAGATTAATGTTTGGCCGGGTTTTTCCCTAAAGACAGGACCTGCGATGATGTCGGTCACGTGATCAGCCCATGTGATGTCGACCTCACCTGTGGGAGGGGTTATGGGCTATGTAATGGAGGTTGGTGTTTGGCACATGGTGAGAGTGTGTCTGGAAGTTGCAGGAACTTGGCTGGACTTAGCCTGCACTTGTATACCGGAGCCCCCGTGCTCCAGGACTATAGCAGCAAGACTCAACAACCCTGGGAATGGCACCTGGCGGATGCCGCGGACCTGGCAGCCGCTTAGTTAAGCCCGTGTAAGGGGCGAGTCTGGGACCAGTGGTTCTCCAAGCTGGAGTATATTTATGTTTTTCCTTACTTTGTTAATCTGCTGTTTGCAACGAGACATTAAACCACTGAAATTGGATTTAAGCCTGTGTGTTGCCTCGTTACTGCATCCCTGCCATTACCTACCAGAGCGAATCCCTACAATTGGTGGACTGAATGCAGGCAAACGCAGTGAGGCCAGGCTGTTTTTCTTATTTTTCATTTGTACCCCAGCCTATGTCCTGGGTGAGACGAGTGGCACAGACACATGCGGGGGAACTTTCCAGAAATGGAGGCCATGGTAAAAACGCTCAGAGGCCATGCGACAGCAGCAGCAGGCTACACAGCAACAGCAGGAGTTCATGCGACAGCAGCAGAAGGCCATGCGACAGCAGCAGAAGGCCATGCGACAGCAGCAGAAGGCCATGCGACAGCAGGCTATGCAGCAGCAGGAAACCAATCAGCTGTTGATACAGCATATCACAGCAGCGCAGACAAAAGGAACTAACCGGGAAATTAATGATATCCGGAAAGCGGTTAGTACAGCGGTTCCCAAAATGGAGAAGTCAGACGATGTGGAGGCGTACCTGGAGATGTTCGAAGGAGTCGCTGAGAGAGAGAGAAGCTATCCCGGGACCACTGGGCAGAAATCATAGCTCCGTTTCTTGCCCCAGGACCTTTGAAAGTGTATCAGGACCTACCCACGGAGAAAAGGGTGGACTACACTGTCGTCAAGGGTGAGATACTGGCACGTCTTGGGGTAAATGTGGTAGTTTTGGCCCAGCGGGTACACCAGTGGGTGTTTACCCCCTCCAAGCCGGCTCGGTCCCAGTATTACGACCTGATGCACCTGTTACCAAAGTCACTGCAGCCTGAGGTGTTGTCCGCCAGGGCCATGCTGGACCGCAAAGTGACTGATAAGTTCTGGAGGGCTTTGCCCTCCTCCCTCCAGACATGGGTTGGACAGGCATCCCCTATTAATGCCATGCAGATGACAGACCTCATAGAAAGGTATGGGTCTACCAAAGAGCTACAGGGGGGACTCCCCAGAAGGTAACAGGAAGATCCCCAAGTCTCCACCCCTGGTTCAGCGAGCGTAGCCCAGGAAGGCCGCTCAGTACTTATCTGGTGGAAGTAAGGAGCCCCATAATCTGCTGGCGGTGCCAGGAACCAGTTCATATGAGAGCTGATTGCCCCCACCTGGCTGAGCCCATGGACACAAGATTTGGGTACCGCCAGTCTCACTTTGCCGAACCGATGTGTACAACGGGCACCCCGAAAGGTCCCACTATGGAACATTTGTGTCGGGTTGACGTGGAAGGCACCCCGGCTGTGGTCCTATTGGACTAAGGGAGTCTTGTAACCCTGGTACGAGCCCATTGGGTACAAACCAGCGAGTATACAGGACGGAAAATAAGGGTGTTGTGTATACATGGGGACTTAAAAGACTATCCCACCGCACTAGTGGTGATAAACACGCCAGCGGGAAGGCAGTGCCACGAGGTGGGGGTTGTGACTAATCTGCATTATGAAGTGATAATTGGAAGAGACTTTCCTTTATTTTCTGTGCTGTGGCCATCTGTTGTCCCACCCACGGAGCAACTGCCGGCACCAGAGGCAACCAGGTTACATTCTCCAGAAGTAGGGCATGAACCTGGTGGCTCAGAGGAAGAAGTGCTGGCGGTAGGGGTAACCTTCCCTTCGGTGGAGGAGGGGGAAGAATTCTCCCACAGAAGTATTGGCTGGAGAGGTGGAAGACTTGCCGCCGGGACCCGAGTTGTCAGACTTGAATGTAGCAAGTGACAATTTTGGTACGGCGCAACTCCGAGACCCTACTTTGGCCTGGGCCAGAGAAAATGTACTGTTTGTTAATGGGGTACCCCAACAACCTGAGGCAGCTACAGTGTTGCCACGCTTTGAGCTGAACCAAGATTTGTTGTACCGAGTGGAGAAAATACGTGGGGAATTGGTAGAACAGTTACTGGTACCTCAGGCATATCGTAGGCTTGTAATGGACTTAGCGCATGCGCATGTACTTGGGGGTTCTCGCCCTTTGAACTATTGTACGGCAGACATCCACGGGGCTTACTTGATATAGCCAAAGAGGCCTAGGAGAACCAACCTACCCCCCACAAAAGTGTGAGAGCATGTTGCAAAAATGCAAGAAAGAATGGAGATAGTCCTACCCTTAGTCTGGGAAAATATGGAGGCAGCACAACAGTCACAGAGTCGGGTCTATAACCAGGGGGGCTCGGGTAAGAACCTTTAGCTCTGGGGATCGGGATTTGGTACTTCTGCCTACCGTAGATAGCAAATTTCTTGCAAGGTGGCAGGGACCCTACGAGATCATGGAAAAGGTGGGGCCAGTAGACTACAAGGTACACCAGCCAGGACGGAGAAAGCCAGAACAGGTTTACCATGTTAATTTGCTTAAACCATGGAAAGATAGAGAAAACCTTGGTGGGGATAGTCCGCTGCCTGAGTTTCAGATGGAGAAGGCTCCATCACCTCGGGGCGAGGCAGGAGAAGCCCAACCCGCAGTCAAAATTACAGACACTTTGTCTCCTAGACAGGTTCAGGAGGTCATTAGCCGAAATATAGATGTTTTTTCGGAGCTCCCCGGACGCACCTTCCTAATCCAACATGACATTGTCAAGGAGCCACAGGCCAAAGTCCGACTAAAGCCTTATCGGGTGCCTGAGTCCCGGCGACAAGCCATCTTGGAAGAGGTAAAAACTATGCTACAGTTAGGGGTCATAGAAGAGTCCCAAAGTGAGTGGGCCAGCCCAATAGTCCTAATACCCAAGCCTGATGGGTCTCTAAGATTCTGTATTGATTTTAGAAAACTTAATGACATTTCAAAGTTTGACGCCTACCCTATGCCTCGGGTAGACGAGTTGATAGAGCGATTTGGGCAGGCACGGTATTTTACAACTCTGGACCTCACAAAAGGTTATTGGTAGGTACCCCTAACAGAGGCGGCGAAGGAAAAACCTGCTTTTGTAACACCCGAGGGGCTGTTCCAGTATAAGGTGTTACCCTTTGGGTTGCATGGCGCACCAGCAACATTCCAGTGATTAATGGATATTGTTCTCCGTCCCCATCGCCGCTATGCCTCAACCTATCTAGACGATATTATTGTGTACAGCACCGACTGGGAAAGTTACTTAGCAAAAGTACAGGCAGTGATAGACTCTCTGCGACAAGCAGGGATAACTGCCAACCCAAAGAAGTGTTCCATAGCGTTGGAGGAAGCTCGGTACTTGGGTTACGTCATTGGGAGAGGAGTTCTCAAGCCTCAAGTAAACAAAGTGGAGGCAATTCAGAACTGGCCCCGTCCCCTCACAACAAAACAGGTAAAAGCCTTTTTAGGTTTGGTGGGATGTTACAGGCGGTTCATTCCCAACTTTGCAACCCTGTCCGCACCTTTAACAGGCTGCTTAAAAGAGAGGAAATCTGTGATGGTCCACTGTAATGATCAGTTAGAGGAGGCCTTTACAAAGTTAAAAGAGGTACTGTGTTGTACGCCAGTCCTGATCACTCCAAATTTCTAAAGAGAGTTCATTGTGCAGACAGAAGCCTCCGAGATAGGGCTCGGGGCCGTGCTGTCTCAGAAGGTTAACGGGGAAGAGCATCCCGTTAGTTTCCTAAGCCGGAAGCTTACCCCAGCTGAAACCAGGTACAGTATTGTGGAGAGAGAGTGCTTGGCCATCAAGTGGGAACTGGAGTCATTGCGCTATTTGCTGGGGAGAACATTTTGGTTGATGACAGATCATTCCCCTCTTACGTGGGTGAGTCAAGCTAAGGAGAGGAATGCCCGAGTCACCAGGTGGTTCCTGTCCCTGCAAAATTTTAAATTTTCAGTAGAACATCGGGCAGGCAGACTACAGGGGAATGCAGATGCCCTGTCCAGAGTTCACGGTATGTCATGTGTCCACCCCCTTAGGGTTGAACATAGGAGGGAGGTATGTGGTACAGTAAAGGGTGTTTTACTGGATGGGAGATACATTTCTCCCAGCAGATTAATGTTTGGCCGGGGTTTTCCCTAAAGACAGAACCTGCGATGATGTCATGGTCACGTGATCAGCCCATGTGATGTCAACCTCACCTGTGGGAGGTGTTATGGGCTATGTAATGGAGGATGGTGTTTGGCACATGGTGAGAGTGTTTCTGGAAGTTGCAGAAACTTGGCTGGACTGAAATTGGACTTTAAGCCTGTGTGTTGCCTCGTTACTGCAGCCCTGCCATTACCTACCAGAGCGAATCCCTACAATACATACATATAGACATACGGCAGAGAAAAAGGGAAAAAAGTATTTATTCAGCCACCAATTGTGCAAGTTCTCCCACTTAAAAAGATGAGAGGCCTGTAATTGACATCATAGGTATACCAGAACTATGAGAGTCAAAATAGGAAAACAAATCCAGAAAATCACCTTGTCTGAATTAGTAAGATTTATTTTGCAAATTATGGTGGAAAATAGAGATCTGTCTGTACTCTCCGTAAAATCCTTTTGTCTGAACCAATCATTGGGGGACACAGACCATGGGTGTTATGCTGCTCGCCACTAGGAGGACACTAAGTGAACACAGAAAAAAAGTTAACTCCTCCTCTGCAGTATACACCCTCTCGCTGGCTGTGATTTCCCCAGTTTGGTGAAAAAGCAGTAGGAGCATTACATAACATAACAATAACATAACATAATAACCATGTCAAAGCCTAAGAATGTTACAGTAAACCAATAGAAATAGGCTAAACAGGGTGGGTGCTGTGTCCCCCAATGATTGGCTCAGACAAAAGGATTTTTTGGTGCGCACACACCGTGTAGTTACTGTTCATCTGAAAACCACAAAAAGAGGAAAAAAATTCTCCAAAAAATTCAGTTACAAACCAGACAGGCCCAAATGCATCTGCACTAATCCAGGGTCCGTTGCACCCTGGATTAGTGTAGTTACTGTTCATCTGGCAAGAAGTCATCTGACACCATAAAAGGACATAATAGCAGTCATCAAAGGGTTAAACATTCTGTGCTGATCAGAAAACAAATCTGGCAAAGGTTAGATCAGACTGAAGGTGGACCAGCATCATAATGAAGAGCGCAGTGATGGAGCCCATCAGGTCATGTACATACAGAAGAAATATAGATATATATTACATATACACACATTCTTTCTATTGAAACATGTTCTCACAGACAGTCTCAGGAATCTATATTTATTCCCTACTCATAAACGCTGACATAATTATGCAATGTCTCTCTACTAATCAGTCTGCCTCTTATTAAACTCTCCCCTCTCCAATCCATCCTGAATGCTGCAGCTAGGAACATATTCCTCAACAACCGCTACACCGATGCCTCCACTCTGTGCCAGTCATTACACTGGTTACCCATCTATTACAGAGTTCAATATAAACGTATCACTCGCACCCACAAAAAATCTCCATGGTTCAGCACCACCCTACATCTCCTCCCTCGTTGTCTACCACCCTACCCGTGTCCTCCATTTTACTAATGACCTGAGATTAACATTCTCAATAATCAGAACCTCCCGCTCCCGTCTCCAAGACTTCTCACATGCTGTGCCAATTCTTTGGAATGCACTACTCAGGATTCAGGAAAGGATTAATCCCCAATACCCACAGTTAAGCGTGCCCTATAAACATGTCTTCAGACTCGCCTGCCACCTCACTTCTCTAACTATACACATTTTGCCCATACAAGATTTTCTTCATAAACCAGGACCCTGGTGTCATCTGCTCACACCCTCCATGCGCTTATTAGCCCTCAGTGTCCGTACAGTACACACACTGGCTGGTGACCGCTTCAAGTAGCGTTAACCCTGTTATGGCTGGTCGGTACTAGACCAGCACTGGTTCCCTATCGTAGCCCACCTATCTCCTCACACACTGTAAGCTGCCAGCAGCGCCCTCACTCCTGTATCTCCTGATTGTTATTCTGTGATGTCTTCTATTGTCTGTACAAGTCCCCTGTAATGGAAAGTGCTCGGCGCCATAGAAATAAATCATTCCTGTGACGCAGTAAACATGGCTTCCTGTCAGTGTCAGCAGCGGGCACTCACCAGTATGAGGGAGCAGGCCGCAGGGGGACGCCATTCTCCAGCTGCCGGCACGAACATGACTGCGCTCTGCACTCGGCGCACACCATACACGTCACTCAGTCAGCGGCGTCTACAAGGACCCCGCTGTCATGGTGTGCAGCTGCCCGCCTGCATGCCTGTACATCGAGCCTCTGAGCTGGGCGTTATAGAGGTTACCTTTATGCCTGTATAGAACCAGCGTCCTTCACAGGCCCCGCTAATACAGCTGTCTGAACAGAGTCCTGTAGAAAGCTGCAGTCAGGCTCTGTGCGGAGCAGCCTCCCGCCGTGCTGCCCGGAGTGCCCGCTTCTCCGCAGCTGTGCCGCTCGGAGAGGTCGCGTAGTACGTGCGGGCTCCGTATGTGGGTGCACGGAGGGAGCTGCTGTCACATCTGACCAGTATCTGCACAGATGTCTCTTCCGCCAGAGGGCGCCGCGGAGCTGAGGCAGGTCATCCGGGAGCAGCTGAGCGGGGTAAGTGTGGTGAGGGCACGACCCCCACCGGGGAGCAGCTGTGCGGGGAGAACACGACTCCCTCTGGGGAGCAGCTGTGCGGGGGTAAGTGCGGTGAGAAAACGACCCCCACCGGGGAGCAGCTGTGCGCTGAGGAGGGCACGACCCCCACCGGGGAGCAGCTGTGCGCTGAGGAGGGCACGACCCCCACCGGGGAGCAGCTGTGCGCTGAGGAGGGCACGACTCCCTCCGGGGAGCAGCTGTGCGGGGTAAATGCGGTGAGAACACGACCCCCTCCGGGGAGCAGCTGTGCGGTGAGGAGGGCACGACCCCCACCGGGGAGCAGCTGTGCGGGGGTAAGTGCGGTGAGAAAACGACCCCCACCGGGGAGCAGCTGTGCGCTGAGGAGGGCACGACCCCCACCGGGGAGCAGCTGTGCGCTGAGGAGGGCACCACCCCCGCTGAGGAGGGTACGACCCCCACCGGGGAGCAGCTGTGCGGGGAGGACACGACTCCCTCCGGGGAGCAGCTGTGCGGGGTAAGTGTGGTGAGGGCACGACCCCCACCGGGGAGCAGCTGTGCGGGGAGGACACGACTCCCTCTGGGGAGCAGCTGTGCGGGGGTAAGTGCGGTGAGAAAACGACCCCCACCGGGGAGCAGCTGTGCGCTGAGGAGGGCACGACCCCCACCGGGGAGCAGCTGTGCGCTGAGGAGGGCACGACCCCCACCGGGGAGCAGCTGTGCGCTGAGGAGGGCACGACTCCCTCCGGGGAGCAGCTGTGCGGGGTAAATGCGGTGAGAACACGACCCCCTCCGGGGAGCAGCTGTGCGGTGAGGAGGGCACGACCCCCACCGGGGAGCAGCTGTGCGGGGGTAAGTGCGGTGAGAAAACGACCCCCACCGGGGAGCAGCTGTGCGCTGAGGAGGGCACGACCCCCACCGGGGAGCAGCTGTGCGCTGAGGAGGGCACCACCCCCGCTGAGGAGGGTACGACCCCCACCGGGGAGCAGCTGTGCGGGGAGGACACGACTCCCTCCGGGGAGCAGCTGTGCGGGGTAAGTGTGGTGAGGGCACGACCCCCACCGGGGAGCAGCTGTGCGGGGAGGACACGACTCCCTCTGGGGAGCAGCTGTGCGGGGGTAAGTGCGGTGAGAAAACGACCCCCACCGGGGAGCAGCTGTGCGCTGAGGAGGGCACGACCCCCACCGGGGAGCAGCTGTGCGCTGAGGAGGGCACGACCCCCACCGGGGAGCAGCTGTGCGCTGAGGAGGGCACGACTCCCTCCGGGGAGCAGCTGTGCGGGGTAAATGCGGTGAGAACACGACCCCCTCCGGGGAGCAGCTGTGCGGTGAGGAGGGCACGACCCCCACCGGGGAGCAGCTGTGCGGGGGTAAGTGCGGTGAGAAAACGACCCCCACCGGGGAGCAGCTGTGCGCTGAGGAGGGCACGACCCCCATCGGGGAGCAGCTGTGCGCTGAGGAGGGCACCACCCCCGCTGAGGAGGGTACGACCCCCACCGGGGAGCAGCTGTGCGGGGAGGACACGACTCCCTCCGGGGAGCAGCTGTGCGGGGTAAGTGTGGTGAGGGCACGACCCCCACCGGGGAGCAGCTGTGCGGGGAGGACACGACTCCCTCTGGGGAGCAGCTGTGTGGGGGTAAGTGCGGTGAGAAAACGACCCCCACCGGGGAGCAGCTGTGCAGGGAGGAGGGCACGACCCCCACCGGGGAGCAGCTGTGCGCTGAGGAGGGCACGACCCCCACCGGGGAGCAGCTGTGCGCTGAGGAGGGCACGACTCCCTCCGGGGAGCAGCTGTGCGGGGTAAATGCGGTGAGAACACGACCCCCTCCGGGGAGCAGCTGTGCGGGGGTAAGTGCGGTGAGAAAACGACCCCCCCACCGGGGAGCAGCTGTGCGGTGAGAAAACGACCCCCACCGGGGAGCAGCTGTGCGGGGGTAAGTGCGGTGAGAACACGACCCCCACCGGGGAGCAGCTGTGCGGGGGTAAGTGCGGTGAGAACACGACCCCCACCGGGGAGCAGCTGTGCGGTGAGGAGGGCACGACACCCACCGGGGAGCAGCTGTGCGGGGAGGACATGACTCCTTCCGGGGAGCAGCTGTGCGGGGTAAGTGCGGTGAGAACACGACCCCCACCAGGGAGCAGCTGTGCGGTGAGGAGGGCACGACCCCCACCGTGGAGCAGCTGTGCGGGGTAAGTGCGGTGAGAACACGACCCCCACCGGGGAGCAGCTGTGCGGTGAGGAGGGCACGACCCCCACCGGGGAGCAGCTCTGCGGGGTAAGTGCGGTGAGAACACGACCCCCTCCGGGGAGCAGCTGTGCGGGGTAAGTGCGGTGAGAACACGACCCCCTCCGGGGAGCAGCTGTGCGGTGAGAACACGACCCCCTCCGGGGAGCAGCTGTGCGGGGAGGAAACGACTCCCTCCGGGGAGCAGCTGTGCGGGGTAAATGCGGTGAGAACACGACCCCCTCCGGGGAGCAGCTGTGCGGGGTAAGTGCGGTGAGAACACGACCCCCACCGGGGAGCAGCTGTGCGGGGAGGACACGACTCCCTCCGGGGAGCAGCTGTGCGGTGAGAACACGACCCCCTCCGGGGAGCAGCTGTGCGGGGTAAGTGCGGTGAGAACACGACCCCCTCCGGGGAGCAGCTGTGCGGGGTAAGTGCGGTGAGAACACGACCCCCTCCGGGGAGCAGCTGTGCGGGGTAAGTGCGGTGAGAACACGACCCCCTCCGGGGAGCAGCTGTGCGGGGTAAGTGCGGTGAGAACACGACCCCCTCCGGGGAGCAGCTGTGCGGGGTAAGTGCGGTGAGAACACGACCCCCTCCGGGGAGCAGCTGTGCGGGGTAAGTGCGGTGAGAACACGACCCCCTCCGGGGAGCAGCTGTGCGGGGTAAGTGCGGTGAGAACACGACCCCCACCGTGGAGCAGCTGTGCGGTGAGAACACGACCCCCTCCGGGGAGCAGCTGTGCGGGGTAAGTGCGGTGAGAACACGACCCCCACCAGGGAGCAGCTCTGCGGTGAGGAGGGCACGAACCCCACCGGGGAGCAGCGCGCTCTGGGATGGGAGCAGGAGGACAACTGAGCTTGTGTCTGCAGCTCGTCTGCAGGCCCATGTGTTTCCATGGTTACAGCCTGTAAACATTGTGCATTTTAGTGATGTTTCGGGAACATATTTATGTATAACTTGTCTAATATATTTTGCAAAGCAATTATAACAAAAATTCATTTCTGGGGTTTTTTGGTTTAAATTTTTACTATTTACTTTTCTTATTAACTAATCGGTTTAACGAATTCTCCACATAATTCTGGTCGGGTGGATGCCTAATGTGTACAGGTTATTGGTTATGGGGTTTAATAAATGTATTTTAAATAAAATTAATATCTTTTACAGTCTTATTACTTATTTGTTATTTTTTTCAGTGTTTTATGTGTATATTTTTTACATTATTTATCCCCCAATAGATCATCAAAGATCTCTAAGGAATATATATTTTTTTCCTTCTGTTTTTTTTTTTTTATATTGTAGCGAATGCACCCATAGAAGCCCCAGTTATAGGTGAGGGTAGCCCCCTGCTGTGCCAGGCGTCACTGTCCGTGCTGTGTCTTCTCGCAGTTGGCACTGTTAGCATGTTAGCAGCTCTGTTATGCCCGCATAGATCTGACCACCATGTAATCACCGGGTCTTAAAGGATCGCTGCATTCCCTGCATAAAGCTTGTTGAGCACTAAGTAGCCAGTAACATAATGGCCCCTTTACATTTAGCATCGCTAAATGATCGCTAGTGAGCTGTCACACAGGCAGACCTCATAGCAATGCAGCAGCGACGCAGCGCACAATACCTTTCACACACAGCGATCCTGACGTCCTCCCGCCCCGCGTCCACGCGTTGCTCGTCGGCGCCTGCAGGAAGCCGACGACGAGAAATGGAGCCGGACATTCTCGCGCGATCAGCGATGGGCAGCGGGGGAGCCGGTCGGAGGTAAGTATCACACATAGTGATATCGCTATAATGTCACAAAATTGGTGACGTTATAGCGATATCGCTATGTGTAAAACCCCCTTAAGGCAGGAGTGGTAATAAATCGCCTCTGTCTGCTCCCAGCTGTGTCTGACAGCTGCTGGAAACATTGGGGCTGATCCGCTCTCATAACCACTGCTCTCCTTTTCTTATAGCCCACCATAGTGTCTGCAGCTCCTCCTCCTACATTTACTTTTTCCATCCGCCATTTAGATGAACGTTAATAGCAGAATCCGTGAGGTGCTTACAGAGACGTTAAAGGATGACTTAAGGGACGAGAGCCATCACCTGTCAGAAGAAGACCTCATGAAAGCCTTACGGAGGAGAGGAGTTATCGATGATGTAATGAATGACATGCATTTCCCAGAGGTAAGGGGGGGGGGGGTCCTGCTTCTTTATAAACGTTGTTCATTGTGTAGTAAAAAGAAACCACTTTTAATATAACTTTTGCTAACCTTTACAAATGTTTTTTTATAGGGCATTAGTATTATTGGCCCAGGCTTGGGGTTATTAGCATTTGATCATCCTTATGTGCTGGCAATATTTGTGTAGGGTAGAAGCATTTAAAGGGGTTTTACTTCTAAATAAAATATATTTGTCCACTTGTATCTGATCTCAATATATCCTTTTAGCAGACTGTACACTAAATATATATATTTTCTATATTTAAATGTTGAGTAAATTATTTTTGCTATAACAATATATCTCCCTCTTCCTATTTTTCTTTCTCTCTCTTCAGGGCTATATTTTATGTGGATACTATTCCAAAAAATCCATTTACCAATCGTTTTGTTTTTGGTCTAAAACATGCCACATAAGTGTAATCCCTTTGATGGAGATATATTTGGGAAAGTTTTTAAAATATAAATATATTTTTTACAGGATGGTTTCTCGCGAGAGCTTACCTCTACACCCAAACCACTAACACATTTTCTTGATAAAGAATTGAGAACACTAAAGAAGGGTAGGTGAATGCCATAAGAGTAGCAATCATGGGCTAGTATTTCATTGAATGACATCCCATACACAGGATTGTTCAGGCATTGTACAGTTAGCTCTACCAGAAGTTGGCCTTGCATCATGAAAATAGTGCCCTCATCTTACATGATGTGTTGTTTTTGTTACATTAATCAGATGTTTCTTTGCAAGCTTTTATCCTAAAGGATCTCTCCCCTAATACATTGCATTTGTCCATAGTCCGTATAGACCCATCACGGAGATATCTTCATCTTCATGTCTTGGGAGGAAAAGCGTTTCTGGAACATCTTCAGGAGTTGGACCCACTTCCAGGCCAGGTGTGCTCCACATTTACCCTCAGTCTGCATTTTAGGAATCAACGTTTTCGTTCCCACCCCGTCCCTTGTGCCTGTGAACCAGACTTCCAGGATGGCTTCTTGCTGGAGCTCCATAAGGACAGCTTAGGTTAGTGCAGCGTTAAATGTTTTATAATCATGCCATTCTGCATATATGTGTAGAATACCGTATTGTTCAGACTATAAGATGCACCTAGGTTTTAGAGAAGAAAGTAGGAAAAAAAATTGAAGCAAAAAATGTGGTCAATTCTATACGTAATATCCCTTATCCCGGTATAAATGGTCTCCTCATCCCTGCCCTGGTATGCATGGATCCCTCAACCCTATCCTGGTATGCATGGATCCCTCAACCCTATCCTGGCAGGAATGATCGCCCTCATCCCTATACTAGTATGCAGGGCCCACATCTCATCCGAGTATGCATGGCCCCATCCCTAGTCTTCTATGATTGGCCCCACCCCCATCCTGGTAAGCATGGCTCCTTCAGAAAACATTAAAAAAAACCCCAAACCATTACACTTACCTTCCTCCGCACCCTCGCAGCGTCCTGCTCCGGTGCCAGCAACCGCTTTATGCTTGTAAGCAGCGCATGGTAGGGATGTCATGCACTGCCCACAAGCAGAGCACAGCTGCCGGAATACTCACCGGGACTGTTCATTGCAGAGAGCAGTAGCCAGTAAGTATTCATTGCCCTTCAGTATTGCGCAGTGTCAGCCACCGGCTTCCTGCTGCTGCCTGCGGTCATGTGTCCCGCTACTTAAGATAAATTAGTATTCATTGCCCTTCACGCCCATGGGCATGGAATGCAGTGAATATTCATTTCTCTTCAGCAGCAAGCACAGGAGTTAGCCGAAGCCGCTGGCTCCTGCCTCCTGTGACCTGCTGCTCCGCTGATGCCGTTCCCTCACCTCCCTACCACAGCCAGAGCCGGTACATCCAGACTATAAGACGCACCCCCCATTTTCCTCCACGATTTTGGAGGAAAAAAGTGCATCTTACAGTAGAGTCTTATTGTCCGAAAAATACGGTACATAAAAGTTCATGGCCTCCTGGAAACTGTAGTTTGCAATTTAAAGTTCTGTCTGTTGCTCCTCACTTGTCCCCACTAACAGACCATTGTATGTGAGGAGCTGTCACCGCCCCTGACAAGTCTGTTGTGGCAAATTCTTGCATTTCCCATTAATTAGCTGAACGATTAGGTTGAATATAAGGCTGTTAGTGTTTTGAAGCGTTCTACTTACCCGAAATGCTATCTCCTAAAAAGCAGTGCTTCCTGAAGTGGGTTCTGCTTGTAAAAGTCTTGTGACTATTGCCTAAATTATCTTTTCTCATTACAGTTTTCATTGTGTTGTTTCTCTTATTACTCCGAGAAAAAAAATAAATTGACCTCTGAGTGTTACCATTCCTCTGATTCGAGGGGCACGTCCCTACACGATGTGATGCTGTCATCACTGATGGGACGTTACAAGTGTGCAGGGACTCCACTAATTGAGAACATTCACTCTTCAGTTCATTCATACATTTCTGGTAGGAGTAGCGGAGGAAGAGTATAGTGTAGAGTTATTAGACAGACTCTCTTGAATTGTTATTTCATGGGGAATACTTGTAAAAGAAAAACGGCCCTGTCAGGTGAGGTCAATGACAGAAGACAAGACTTAGGCAGGACAACTTTCTCAGTCCTGTGCAAGCGACCATCTGACGCCTCCAATCAGAAGACATATAAACAAATGAGTGACTGCGCCCCAGAGGACATTATTTTTTGCTTTGTGTTCGTGCAGATGACCGTAGTTTTGGTCCAAGTTCGATCCATCAAAACATCATATCGCACTTGGACCAATGTTATTTTATGGGGCCGTGCACATGTCCAAGGAAAAAAATCGCATCATGCCTGATTTGCCTCCAGTAATTCGGATCACACTTTCCCATTCAATTATTATGGGTCCATGAAAATAAAAATAGGAAAGCATTCTGATAACATCTGAGTACAGTCTGACTTTCACAAATTGACAGAATGGAGAAGATGGTGATTTTTTTTTTTTTTTCACATTCAAAATGTTTCCCATTTTAATAACAATCTAATTAGCATAATCTGACCGTTTTTCACAGATTGAGAGCATTCGGTCGTGTGACCCAAGACTTCTAGTGATTAATCTATAGATTTCCATATCCCAAATTGTCCACCTCACAGTAAGGGCCCCGTCACACACAGCGAGATGGCTAGCGAGATCGCTGATTTTGTGACGCATCAGCGATCTCTCCAGCGATATCGCTGTGTGTGACGGGGATCAGCGACCGGCCCACCTGCCGGGTATCGCTGATCGTGCAGGATCGTCCTAGGCCATTTTTTGATCGTTGGTCTCCCGCTGGCCAGCACACATCGCTGCGTGTGGCAGCTAGAGATCAGCGACGCTGGTATCCAACGTAAACATCGGGTAACTAAGAGCCGTGCGGCTCTTAGATACCCGCTGTATACCTTAGACACCAGCTCGCTCGCTGGTCCTGATCGCTGGAGGGGCTGCCTAACGATGTCCCAGCGATCCCATCCATGTCGGATCGTTGGTGGGATCGCTGGGACATCGGTATGTGTAACAGGGCCTTAAGTGGTAATAGGTCCCATCAATGTTTTGGTTGATATAACCTTCATAAGACATGTAACTATAGGTGTTGAGACGTGCTGATTGAGTCTAGAAGGCTTATAGTCCGAGGCTGGCATCTTCGTGGGTAGACAACCTCAGACTATAAGCCTTGTTGACTCACTCAGCATGTCCCTACTATTTTGGATCTGGAAATAAAATCACTTGAAGCAGAAGGGATGTCCTCTGGGGCGCTACCTTAATTTGCTGATCTGCCAGGAGGGGTGTCAGGTCTACCATTATTTGTAAGGTAGCATTATCAGTACCATTGTGTTTCACATATTTATTGTGTTAATTCATTAATATATTTTAATCAGCTGTGCTATAGAATATGCTCATCCCTGTATCTACTATAGATCTACTAAGCACATGCCTTTACCTAGGTGATGGCAGCAGAATGGCAGATGCCACCACCCTTCTGTCAGTCTGTGATCCTATCCAGCTGGTGCTCATCAAGACAGACATGTCTGGAGAAACCACGTTGGTGGCATCCCACTTTCTTGAGTGGCGCTCTGTGTTGGGAGTGGATAGAGGAGTGACAAGTCTTGCTGTGGAGCTCCAAGGTGTAGGTGAGGCCATTGTTGTTTTTTGTAAATCTGATTATAACCAAACCTGGTAATTAGCCTTGTATGTTCTTATGGGATATTAGAGCACATTGTGGACTTGTGTAATGATTATAACTCCAGAAATCTGAAAAGAGCATCCTGATGTGTGAGGCTGTGGACACCTGCATGAAGATTATTTCTCTATTTGATTCTTAAATGCAAAGCTAAATAACTTTCTAAATAGTCATCTTTGAAAAAGCATTTTGCATATGTTCTGTAAATCCTTTGTCCAGCTGAGTACCTTGCAGAAATGTTACAAGCCCCTCAGAGCTGCCCCTGATGGCTCTTCTACATTCACACATTCGTGCATACGTTGGTATACATGCAGTGTGGAGGAGCCTTTTCATACTGTGGTCACGTCACAGGCAAAAACCAGGAGGGAAAAAAACCCCACAATGAGCATATACCCTGTAGTAATTAAATCGAAATAGTACATGTAAATAACATAGTGTTCTTAGTTCACACTATTTTGATTTAAAAAAAAAATCGTGAAATCAATTCCGTCGTGACAAGGTGTGCCCAATCAGGATGGTGCTGGTCCTAGTATTAAAACCTCTCCTTGTGTCAGCCGTCCTTTAATATAGCTAAGGGCAGAGCAGGACCCAGACCCGACTATTCAGACACCTGCCTGTGGGAAGCTATATAGATGAAATGAAAGAAGGAGCCATGCCCCTGTTTGTATAAAGTACAAGAAACTACAGCAAAATCAAAGCTGTGAGCTGGAACACAAGTTGGTATACCTGCAATGTGTAGAAGCACATTCACACTGTGGTCATTTCACTGACTAAATCAAAGAAAATAAAAACAGAATGCACTTACAAGTGTAGCTGAGAGAAGGGCAGCTCAAATGGCCGCCTGCGCCCAAACTCTTCGCATTGGTGGTGTCCCTTTCATTAATGACTTCTTACCTTACTGAACATTCTACTTATTTTACAATTTGGCTTCTAAGCTTTATGGCGTTTTCTCTGTAGGGTGCCCTATTAGTGTTAGTTTTTGGGGAGAGGTTTTGGCTTTTTTTTTGTTCTGTGGTTAAGTGCCGAGTTATGAATATTTATTCTTTTATGGTTTGTTTCCCATCACACAAATTAGTGGCATATGGATAGCATTTGTGCACCCGAATAGTCCTGTTTGTAATTCTCTGCACACGCCGTTAGCCAGGGGCCGCTGTGCAGAAAACTGTTTACAGGCTGCACCCTCCTGCTTTCTCCAAATCAGAGTGGGATGTAATAAGGGGGTGGTGAGAAGAAAGGCATAATCGAGCTAATGTTGTAATGTAGTCTGTGCGTCACTGCTGGACAACCTCACCTTAATCAGGTCAGAACCTAAATCAAGATTAAAAAATCATGTGTACTCCCCTCCTGCAGCGACGCTGTTTCAGTAATGTCAGGGCTGCTGCCAATGAGCCGCTCTGCTGGAATATGGATGAGCTGCAACCGATATCGGACAGAACAGTTGTGATGTAACTACCAGGAGCAGCAGCTCCGACATTGCTGGACCCTTGCCACTGCGGGAGGTCCATATACACCATTTTTATTTTATATGGGGTTCTGTATTGATTTAATACAGTGCATTAAACTTAGAATAGTTTTGTTTTTAAAGTTAGTTTTGTAAGCTGCATTGTGGAGGTTTTTTTTATTTGTGATTTACTTTATTGTGCTATTTATTTTTCAGGTGCGGAGTGTAAAATTCCTGTTGGAGTTTTAAATGTTAAGCTTGAACTTTATCCACCTCTGTCTCGAACATTATCTCCAGAGATTGTTAACACTCAGGTATATAGCGCTGCTAAAGTTACTTATTGGGGCACATAGCGCTGCTGCAGTGACCTGCTGGGGCACATAGCACCGCTGCTGTGATCTACCTACTGGGGGCACATATCGCCACTCAGGTGATCTACTTACTGGGGGGCACATAGCGCCACTGCAGTGACCTACTGGGGGCATATAGCGCCACTCTAGTGATCTACCTAGGGGGGGCAAGTAGCACTACTGCAGTGACCAACTGGGGCATATAGCGCCACTCTAGTGATCTACCTAGGGGGGGCAAATAGCACTACTGCAGTGACCTACTGGGGGCACATAGCGCCACTCTAGTGGCCATAATGTGCTCACTCCGTTTGACTTTGCTCTAATGCTGCAGTAATGTAAGTTATCACTTCTGTTCCTAACTAATGACTGCATTCATTGGCTTCCAATAGCCTGTTCCTTCTTAAGATTCTTGTTTGTTCTAATAAAAACTTCTGTATATATGAAGGAATCGGCTCCTTATCTAGTTACATTTCTTTTATTGCAGCTGACACTGGAGCGACAGAAGACAGCAGAGAAGGAACGATTGTTTTTGGTCTATGCAAAACAGTGGTGGAGAGAATATCTGCAAATTCGTCCATCCCACAATTCCAGACTTGTGAAGATCTTCGCCCAGGTTTAGCAGACAATTTATTATTTCAGTTGGAAACATTGTGTTTTGTGAATCTTCATTTTTGGTTATCTATTGCTGGAATCAGGGAGCGTTCTTTAGGGAGCCATACACTTAAATAATTTGCCTTCTTGTCCCATCACGCAGTAGTAATACCCTTTGGCTTTTAATTAATTGTGCTCGTCAGTGAAATATTCTTTCCTGTAGGGATTTCAGCTGTGGTATAGAAGCTCCAAAGATGCACGGTCATTGTGATCTCTCGGTACAGAAGTGTTCCCAATTCCAAACACTGTAAGACACCAAAAATAACAATCTCAGCAGGTACTCTCCATCCTTTGGTCCAGCAATGATGCTGCTTTGGTCTTGGTTATTGGCGATTGTCACATTGACTGTGCGCCTCAACGCTGTAAGTCAATCACTGCGTTGAGCGGATTGTGCCATCTATTGCAGCGCCTCCGCTGAGCCCCGTGATTTAGCTACAGCAGTGACGCTCACTGTCGATGTGACATTGCAGGTGACAACCTAAATGCTGGTAGAGGGCTGGCCCTGTACCCGATGAGGATGAGTACCTGCTGTGTCTTGTTGTTTGGGGGTATACTACAGCATTGGGGGTCACTTTCCAGAAAACTGAGAACTCCTTTAAATGTATTTGATAAAACCTAACCACTTATTATATTACTTTTATCTCTCAGGATGAAAATGGACTGAACCGTCCCGTGTGCTGCTATGTATGCCCTCTTAGAGCTGGGCGTCTGCTGGACACACCCCGACAAGCGGCACGTTTTGTAAATGTCCTTGGCTACGAAAAAGTCCCAGTTGTTGGTGGAGGTGGTAAACAAGAACAGTGGTGCACGATGCTGGCATTTCTCTGTAGAAATAAGGTATTCTATAATTCTGTCTTCCCATTTTTATAATATTGTATTGTATTCTTAAATCTCATCTGAACCTTACTATTCCAGCAGGTTCATGTGTTTTTGAAAGATTTATCCTGCCTTTGCACCTCATACCAGCAAATTCCGTACAGTTGCATCATGTGCATCAAGTGCCGGCTTCCTGACTTTGACGCAAGCTCAAGTATTGAGCCGGTATCTTTGCCTACAGATGATGGCTGGAATCTTCAGCCATCCTCTGCCCCTAACAGCCGTGCCTAGAGCATTTACAGCTTGCTGTTATAACTGCCCCACCATCACGGGATGCTGATGGGTTGCCATGAAAGGTGAGGGGTCTGCTCATGTGCCTGTGTCTGTGATTGGAGTTCATGGGAGACCGTGATTTTTGCTATGTACAACAGTGCTGTGGTATTGCAGTATATAGTACAAGCAATCAGAACAATTCCAGGTTCAAGTCCCTTAAGTGGACTAACCAATACAATAATAAGGAATTGCCTGCGAGCCCCCCCCCCCCCATAAACCCCTGACGACGGTGCTAATATCCATTTTATTTTTTTCCTCCCCTTCTTCCCAGAGAAATAACTTGTACTTTTGAACGAGACTATTAATTTTACCACATTGAGTACTGGAAAACAGGAAAAAAAATTCCAAGTGGGGATGAAATTGTGGGGGGGAAAAAAAGCGCAATTTTGACGATATTTTTTGGGAATTGTTTTACGGTGTACATTTTGAAGTAAAGCTGAAAAAATGACCTGGCAATTTGATTCTGCTCATCAATGCAATTACGGCGATACCCATCATGTCCAGGTTTTTTTTTTTTTATTTTAGTGGTGAAAAAAATTAAAAGTTTGCAAAAAAAATGATCGAGTTGTGATGCCATTTTCCAAGCCCTGAACCGCTTTTATTGTTCAGCTGATGGAGCTGTGTGAGGACTGATTTTTTGCGGGGCAAGACGTCATTTTTATTGATACCATTTTGGGATTGATGTGACTTGTTGATCGCTTGTTACAGCATTTTTTTGTGGAATTCTAGCCATAAAAAAACCCCCTAATTTTGCCGTGTACAGTAGAGTTGACCCCCGACTCTCCAACGACAGCAGCTGGGGAGAAATGTTATATTTTCACATGCAAATAAATCCAAGACAAGAAGACTTTTTCATGCTATCATTTTTACAGACGTAAGAACAAATCCCATGATAGTGATTTGCAAAGCTGTTCATGCTGGAAAAAAAAAATGTTTTTAAATCCGTGTTTTTCTGCTGGGTGCCTGGGGCATAATATCCTTCAGTTTAATTGTTTATGGGAATGTTGTAGATGTACTTTTATCAATTACCCCTGTGGCATTAATGGAGAGATTTGTGTATCATAGCTCCCAGCTTCCTGTCCGGAACATCGCACCTCTCTGGAAATCAATCAAATAATGTCTTTAGTTAGAGTGGTCATATATTACTCTTCTACGATATGTCCACAATTTATCATATTCTAACCTGTATTATCTATTTTAGGGGGACTGTGAAGATCATTGCTCCCTCCTCTGCAGCCTTCTTCTTGGTTTTGGGTTAGATGCTTATGTGTGTGTTGGTACAAAAGGAAAAGGAATAGCCCACACATGGGTGATGACGTATGGCACGGATGGAGCTGTTACCTTCTGGGAGAGTTTGACAGGGCAAAGGTTGGTAGTTTTGACCTGAAGTACTTCTGAGTTTGTGTATGAATTAGTTTTGCTACGTGGGCAGATAAGATTTGTGCTTCTACATTATGTTATAGCATGCAGTTCTTGTGTTATTCCTCAATCTGCAGATACGTCCATAAGCCTATCAACCCGGATGACCCTCCTATGGTGGAACAGCCAAAGCCCCAGTACCCATATAAATCCATTGGTTGCATTTTTAACCATCAGCGGTTCCTGGCCAACAGCCAGCCATCAGATTCAGTAGATTTCTGTGTGTTCGATCTGAATGATGAATCCAGGTGGAAACCAATGAGTGAAGAAGCCATTAAATCCATATGTTCCCCGGGATCTAGTACATCCCTTCTTCCATTCCCTCCGCTCTGCAGCTCACTACTTGATGGTGCTACAGAAAGTACTGAGATTGAATTGCAGCTGCGCGTTCTTGTCACCGAGCACAGAAAGGTAATGTTCATTGCCTAACTTCACGTATATTGGTTTGTCTTATCTCCTGAAGTCGCATATTTTAGCTTATTAGGTGGGTGCACTACTGTAAGATGGGGGATGTAGCTCGTTATATCTATCAGTCATACTGGGACAAACCAGAATAAAAATAATTGCCCCACCAGACTTTTGGGAGGATTTAGGTTCTCCAATCCACACCATACAGCATGGTAATTGGCTACAGTGCCTTGCGAAAGTATTCGGCTCCCTGGAACTTTTCAACCTTTTCCCACATATCATGCTTCAAACATAAAGATAACAAATGTAAATTTTTGGTGAAGAATCAACAAGTGGGACACAGTTGTGAAGTTGAACAAAACTTATTGGTTATTTTATATTTTTGTGGATATTCAAAAACTGAAGTGGAGTGTGCAATATTATTCAGCCCCTTTTAACGTAATACTTTGTTGCGCCACCTTTTGCTGCGATTACAGCTGCAAGTCGCTTGGGGTTTGTCTCTATCAGTTTTGTAGATCGAGAGACTGAAATTCTTGCCCATTCTTCCTTGGCAAACATCTCGAGCTCAGTGAGGTTTGATGGAGATCGTTTGTGAACAGCAGTTTTCAGCTCTTTCCACAGATTCTCGATTGGATTCACGTCTGGACTTTGACTTGGCCATTCTAACACCTGGATACGTTTATTTGTGAACCATTCCATTGTAGATTTTGCTTTATGTTTTGGGTTCATTGTCTTGTTGGAAGACAAATCTCCATCCCAGTCTCAGGTCTTTTGCAGACTCCAGCAGGTTTTCTTCAAAAATTGTCCTGTATTTGGCTCCATCCATCTTCCCATCAATTTTAACCATCTTCCCTGTCCCTGCTGAAGAAAAGCAGGCCCAAACCATGGTGCTGCCACCACCATGTTTGACAGTGGGGATGGTGTGTTCAGGGTGATGAGCTGTGTTGCCTTTACGCCAAACATATCGTTTGGCATTGTTGCCAAAAACTTCGATTTTGGTTTCATTTGACCAGAGCACCTTCTTCCACATGTTTGGTGTGTCTCCCAGGTGGCTTGTTGCAAACTTAAAATTACACTTTTTATGGATATCTTTGAGAAATGGCTTTCTTCTTGCCACTCTTCCATAAAGGCCAGATTTGTGCAGTGTACAACTGTCCCACCTCAGCTGTAGATCTCTGCAGTTTATCCAGAGTGATCATGGGCCTCTTGGCTGCATCTCTGATCAGTCTTCTCCTTGTTTGAGATGAAAATTTAGAGGGACGGCCGGGTCTTGGTAGATTTACAGTGGTATGATACTCCTTCCATTTCAATATGATCCCTTGCACAGTGCTCCTTGGGATGTTTAAAGTTTTGGAAATCATTTTGTATCCAAATCCCGCTTTAAACTTCTCCACAACAGTATCACGGATCTGCCTGTTGTGTTCCTTGGACTTCATGATGCTCACTGTGCTTCAAACAGAACCCTGACACTATCACAGAGCAGGTGCATTTATACGGAGACTTGATTACACACAGGTGGATTAAATTTATCATCATTAGTCATTTAGGACAACATTGGATCCGTCAGAGATCCACAATGAACTTCTGGAGTGAGTTTGCTGCACTGAAAGTAAAGGGGCCGAATAATATTGCACGCCCCACTTTTCAGTTTTTGCGTTTCCACAAAAATTTAAAATAACCAATAAATTTCGTTCAACTTCACAATTGTGTCCAACTTGTTGATTCTTCACCAAAAATTTACATTTGCTATCTTTGTTTGAAGCATGATATGTGGGAAAAGGTTGAAAAGTTCCAGGGGGCCGGATACTTTCGCAATACACTGTTACAATGATGCCCATCTGTAATATTTCCAATGCTTCATAATCCTATGTAAATTTACCTTAAAAGGAATCTGTCACCCCTTTTTTGAGATCATATAATGATATCATTCAGTTATGTAAACTGCCGCAGTCCGGTCCGCTGGGCGGGGCTTATTCACCTGCTCCCTGTCTTGCTGTATGCATTTCTTCTTGTGTAGAGCAAGACAGGGTGGGGGGGAGCAGGTGAATAAGCCCCACCCAGCGGACCGGACCGTGGCAGTTTACATACATCTGAACTGATATAAAAAATGTATTTATGCATGAAAAGTGCGGGGTCAGGGGGAAGCAAAAGTACTAAGAGAATCCTTATGTGACACACAATTGAATGATATCATTATATGATATCTCAAAAAAGGGGTGACAGATTCCCTTTAAGGAGCCATCTGTTATTATGGAGACTCGGGCACTTTGACTTAATTATGTCTTTCCAAACTTGACTGACAATTCGGAAGACTCTACATTGTTCCTGGCCCTCTGAAATCCTGTGCTGCTCTGCACCTTTCTGGGTATGCAAAGTTAGGTGCTGGTTTTTACAGCATGGACTGCTTACACACCTCCCTTCCCCAATAAATCTGCCCATGCGCAAGTAAAGTTGTGGGGGTACACC
Source organism: Dendrobates tinctorius (assembly GCF_039654945.1). Classification (NCBI taxonomy): domain Eukaryota; kingdom Metazoa; phylum Chordata; class Amphibia; order Anura; family Dendrobatidae; genus Dendrobates; species Dendrobates tinctorius. The sequence continues at coordinate 24,003,203 of NW_027361783.1, forward strand.
TCATGTCTGCAAGTGGCCAGGAAGTTTAAAAGAACAGTGTCGGATTCAGGACATCTAGGATGGATGTACAGTAACGTGGTCTCCAATGTTATCGAGCTCAGAGGAGAGTGTTTGTGCCCCAAGTTGCCTTACTCCTAAGGCTACTTTCACACTAGCGTCGTGCACTGCATGTTGCTATGCGACTTTGCAGCGCACCGACGCATAGTGTGGAAGCGCCGCACAACGGGGGCAGCGGATGCAGTTTTTCATCGCATCCGCTGCCCCATTGTAATGTCCGGGGAGGAGGGGGCGGAGTTTCGGCCGCGCATGCGCGGTCGAAAATGGCGGAGACGACGCACAAAAAAACGTTACATGTAACTTTTTTTGTGCGTCGCGGCCGCCAAAACACGGCGCATCCGTCGCACGACGGATGCGACGTGTGCCCAAACGTCGCAATGCGTCGCTAATGTTAGTCTATGGAGAAAAAACGCATCCTGCGGGCAACTTTGCAGGATGCGTTTTTTCTCCAAAACGGCGCATTGCGACGTGCAGTGCACGACGCTAGTGTGAAAGTAGCCTTAGACTAACAGCAACGCCCGCGATACTCTATCAGGGTAATTAACGTGGGGCTTACTATTTTCAGATGCATTTCTCTACAGTATGCGATATCAGCCATCTAACATACAGGCATCATGGTTAACCTATTACCGTGCTGTAAAGAGTTTAATGGCAATTAATCTCAGGAAGCAAACCCCATATTGCTACCGACCCTCTGTTCTCATGAATTTTACTCATTGAAAGAAGCCCATCTATAAGTCGCTCACCCCTCCCCATCCCCCAGCAAATAATTATACAATTCTAGATCATTTACTCTGTTCTGGAAATGCATGAATTGACAACTGAGTGTTAGGATTCTTCCTGTCATTGCACCATATTCTTACATACTGGCACGGTCAGTGCCGAAAAAACAGTTTCTGATAGTATAGGGACCCATTATTGACAATGGGAGTTAAACCCTAAGTTGTCTACGTGCCCATATATTTCCAGTAAAGCTCTCAAAAAAATGCTCAAGTATGTAACAAGATGTATGTCAGAAGAACAGGTTGTACCTCGTCCTTTTTATTAATAACTAAATTATTTCCACTGGCTATGGAAGAAATCCATAAATACAACCGATTACTTGGGTATTATTTTTTATCAAACCTTATTAGCGATGCTGTAAAATGCTGAATTCTGAGCATGTCCGGTTCTTCTCCCAAGTCTAAACTTGCCCCTTCTGGTCTCATTTCTACTCTAAAGGATCTAGGTCTCGCCACTGTTTGGGATGATCAGCTGTCTTACTTACTGTCTCCTGCATTGGCTGCATATGAAATAGAGCGAACCACAGGAATCTCAGCAGGAAATGAGGAGTTTCAGGATGCCATCAGGAGGGCAGTGCCAGATGGACACACTTTCAAAGGCTTTCCCATTCACTTTGTTCATCGAAATGCAAGAAGAGCATTTGCTACTTGTCTGCGGTAATAATCATGCTTTTAGTTTCAACAGTTTTATTGAAGTGAAAGCATCATTTAACATGAGATACATTCATATTAAAGTACAAGGATCCCCTCGCAGGGGATAATACATAGAAAAAAAAGGCACTTAAGGTCATACGGTATCCTTGACTACAAAATCTTCACTTAGAATATGTGTAGAAAAACAATTATAACACAACCAAGTTAAACTTAATGGGATGGGGAGGGAAAGTGGGGGGGTTCAAAGTGAGTGTCGATAATGCGGGATACATAAATGTGGGGCGCCAGTGTACCTGTTTCACAGTCTCTAATTGTAAGGAGCTACTACCATGCCAATATATTAGATAAAGATATCATTTTGGAAAGATCATCGTCTTTATGTGCCTGAATCCAAAGGTCCCAGATACCTCGAAAGTTGTCGAAAGAATCAGATCCAATAGCTTCTATTTTCTCGTGTAACATTATCAAATTGACCTTATTCTTCACCTGTGATAATCATGCTTTTAGTCTTATTTATAACTAATTTAAAATATTATTTGAAGGTACTTAAAAAGGTTATCCATTTCTGGGAAATACCCTGTTTCCCTTTTGTACTTGGGCTCATTTATTAGTTGCAGCATGCTCAACGTGACCTCAGCAATGTAGAAAAATCTTTAGAAACCCAAGGGGTGTGTAACGCAAACTTCCGAAACTAGAAGACTTCTTTAATATATAACATGGTTAAGTACTAGTAGACAATAGTGATTGAGAGAGAGGTGAAGTAACCCTGACATATTAATCCATAAGTCAAAAGAAAATCAAAGGACCTGTGTCCATTTGCAGGTAGAGGCTCACCCTCCCAATCCTACGCATGTTTCACACTCATGGCTTCATCAGGAGTTGGCCAAATTTAAAATGTTACATTAACTTCACATGAGAATTGTTCACAAAACTTTGCTTGAGCTTCCATACTGACTTGTCCTTGTTGTATGTATTGATTTTCTCCCATGTTTTTGCACAGATCCCCTTTCTGTGATGATATTATTGGCTGTCGTGGAGATCAGATGCGTCTTGCAGTTCGAGTGCGTGTCTTCACATACCCTGAGTCGGCATGTGCCGTGTGGATAATGTTTGCCTGTAAATACCGCTCCGTTTTATGATGGACACCTTTTCACTGGTCTAATGTACTGCTTAATTCCTCGCACTAACTGTGTGTACAAAAATTGTAACATGTATTTTTTTAAGTATGTTTTAATTTAAATTATGTAAATTTTCTTACTGAGAAATCTTTTATATAATAAACTATTTTGGCACTACAAGTCTCTTATTTATCACTACATAAAAATGGACAAGTGTCTCGTAATAAGGTCTATTTAATATTATGTCGTGTCTAAGATCCTTCTACTTCTTTCTTGATGCTAACCCCCTTCACGACCTATGATGTATAGATATGCCATACTATGTGCTCCTCCCGTTGATGCAGGCTCAGGCGCTGTGCCTGCATTTTTCACGGCACATTGCAGTTGATTTGTTCAACTGTTATGTGCCCCTGACAGCTGCAAGTGAAATCCACGATCCGTCTGAGGCTGTTAACACGTTAAATGCCGCTGCCAATCACGCCTTCATAAGACCTGCCCTTCCTGTCATATGATCGAGCCCCGTGCTTGTCATTGCAGATCTCATGTGGCTGAAGCCCTGCTATGTCTAGCGCAAGCGATCGGATGATCACAGCATCAAGTCTCCTAAGGGGACTATTGAAGCATATAAAAAAAAAAAAAAGTTCAAATCCAACCTCCTTTTCCCCCATTCAAAATGAAAAAAATAAAAATACACATATTTGGTATCCCTGCGTTCAGAAATGTCTGATCTATCAAAATATAAAAACAATCCATAAAGGGCATAACTAGAAAAAAAATCAAACTTTTTTTGGTCGCCGCAACATTGCAATAAAATGCAATAACTGGTGATCAAAACATCATATCTATCCCAAAATGGTAACAATAGAAACATTAGTTTGGCGCACAAAAAATAAGCTCTCACTCAGCCCCAGATCACGAAAAATGGGTATTTCCAATACAATTTCTTTGTCATTTCACCGCACTTTTAATTTTTTTCACGTTTTCCAGTACACTGGATCATAAAACCAATGGGCCGTTTTCAAAGCACAGCTCTTCCCACATAAAAAAAAACAAAACCATCACATAGCCATATTGACTAAAAAATTAACGTTATGGATCTGGTAAGAAGGGGAGCGAAAATGAAAATCACAGGGTTGTGTTATTTTGACCATTTTTCTTGGTCAGAAAAAAAAAATGTATTGCTTGGAAAGTTTATAGACTAAAAAAACTCTCACTCACACTCTCCCTCTGTGCATCATCTTACGCATGACACAAAAAACAGTGTGTGTTCATGCGTTTTTGCATGTGTTTTCGTTGTTTATGCGCATGTGTTCAATATTTCCAATGCTTTTCCAGTAGTTTGCTTGACACCAGACACCCAGTAGGCGTGTCTCATGGTATTTCTATATATAGACACCCTGCAATGATGAAATCCTCGTCTTTTCCTTCTGAGAAGTTTTTCGAGTATACAAGTATGTCGGAACAGAGCTTCAATGACTTGCTGCTACGTGTCCGTGGATCCATCACCAGGCAGGACACACAGCTACGTGGAGCAATTCCTGATGAGGAACGTCAGTTGGTGACCCTGAGGTATGCAATTTTGAAAAAGAAACACCTGTCCTTAATATGATTGTTCTAAAAGCCATGTACTGATTTTTTTTTTTCCCCCCATTTTCTGTTCAGCAGATTCCTGGCTACCAAAGAGACCTTATTATCTCTACATTTTCAATTCCGGATTGGAGTTCCCACGCTTTCTGGGATTGTTGCAGACACCTGTCTTCCTTTAAGTGACGTTCTGCGTGAAGAATTCCTTCCCCTACCCACAACTGAACTCTAGCTGGAAAATACAGAAAAATTCCAGGAGATTTATAACTTTCCAAACTGTTTTGGGGGCTGTGGACAGCAAACACATTCGGATTATGAAACCTGGTGGAAGTGGACCAGAGTATTTCAATTGCAAAAAATACTTTTCGATTGTACTCATGGCGATTGCAAATGCTGACTGTCGATTTGTCCCTGTGGATGTTGGCTCATTTGGACGAGGAAATGATTCTCAGACTTGCAAAATCTCTGACATGGGCCAACATTTCTTTGGGAATAATTTCAATTTTCCAGAGCCACGACCTTTTCCAAACACTAAGGACCGCCAATGCCGTTTTTTGTTGTGGTTGGGGATGAGGCATTTCAAATGTGTGCCAACCTAATAAAACCGTACTCAAGGGTACGAAGAACTGAGGAGTGTGCCTTTGGATTGCTAGTATCTAAATGGCGCATTTTGGGAAGAGCCATCAATCTAAAAATTGAGACAATTGATGAGGTTGTGAAAGCGTGTGTTGTTCTGTACAATTACATCCTGGTGAAAGAGCGACACCACTTAGAACTTGAGGAACCTGTTACTACCACATTGCAGGATTACCAAGATCACCCTCTGAGGACTACAGTGGAAGTTGCCCAAATGAGGGATAAATTTGCTGCCTACTTTGTTTCGGATATTTTCTTCGTGCGGCATGGCAAGAAGAAATGGTTTAAGCTGCTAGTAAGTAAAATGTACCTGTAATGTTTGACTTTAATACTAACACCTTCACTGTAACTTTAATACTAAACACTTTGACTGTAACAACCGTTAATACTTCACTCAACAATACACACATGTTGAAATAAAGTGATAATGAAAACTCAGACAGGGATTGTGAAAAAAAAATAATTATCAAAAATAAAAACAATGTTTAATTTAACACTTCCTGGGCCCTCTCATTCTGAAGTATGCATCTCTTTGTGTACCAATGCGTTCCCATGAACAGTAATGCGTTGTTTTGACGCACTTATGCGCATGACTGCGTGTATACTATGAGTTATTTTTATATGGTTTCAATCAGTTTAATATAATATACACTGAGATGAGGTAAGCAAAAGGTCACTGAAACTTAAGATAAAGGAATGTAAATTACTGGTCATTTGTTTATCCATCAACAAAGGACCATTGATATTCAAGGCAACTACCCTAATTAGATTGGGTGTGTTAACTTTCCCCATGGATGTTATCATGTGCTCCGAAGCCCCTCCTCCAGCTTGCTGTATTTCTGCCATGTGGCACACATGAGGCCCCCTCCTCCAGCTTCCTGTATTATATACTGGTTAAAACAGGTATTGAGGGGATGTGTTTATAGCCAATGGACAATAGACTTGTGACATCATTCCCCATATGGTAGCTGGACACACCTTTTACCTGGACATTTAAAAGAACTAGGACACATGTGCTCGCTCTCTTTTTGGCTCCTGGAGGATGACTGGTCGACGTCTATCTGAATAATGTAACGTATGAATAATGCTTGTTTCTGATTAATGCATATGTATTTATAGTTTTATACTGTTTATTACTTGATCTTATCATTTATTAAGTAAATCAATTTAGTAAATTCAATTCTTGTGTGAGCATTTTCTTATTCATCACAATCCATTGGAACCCTTACAATAGGCAGGATGGCTAAACGGGACTTCGGAAGGTGAGAATAACTATATTTTTTATTTTTTTTAGTATTTTTTACACCTGATCGCTGGTCTCCCGCATGTCACACACAGCGATGCGTGCTGGCCAGCGGGAGACCAGCGACCAAAGAAATGTCCAGAGGTTTCTTCCAGCGATACCGGCAGGGGGGCCGCTCGCTGATCGCTGTCACACACAGCGATCTCGCTGGTGAGATCGCTGTTACGTCACAAGTTGTGACTCAGCAGCGATCTCGCTACCGAGATCGCTTAGTGTGACTGGGCCTTAAGACTTGAGGTTGGAGTAGAACAATGGGGGGCTGGAATGGAGGTCTAATCTTTTCAGCGATGAGCTACACTTTAGTCTTGTGTGCAATTATAGCCGATGATTGGGCTAGAGACCACATGGACATTTCATGAAGAGACCTTCACTAGGGGACATAGCTGTGATCCTATTCCCGGTATTTTATGGGGTGGCATAATGTATTGCAGCTGGACCCCAACAGTCTTCATTTTAGGTACCCTAACAGCTCGGCGTTACATTGATTTGGTATTTGGCAAGTGTCACAGGAGCCATCTTTCAACAGAACAATGTAAGGCCACCTGTTCTTCATGCTACATGATGATTTGCCAAAGTGCTTTCAGTATAGTAGAACATTCCTCAGAACAGCCATGGAAGGGGTGGTCCGTAACACAAATTAATTTTAAACCTAAATGTTTATTTTATGTCATAATGTAATCTTTTTTTCTAATAATTTTCCCTGACTACACTATCTGATATTTTTGATTTATTACTTCTTTTATGATGCTTTGAGAATCCCAGTGCATGCTGGGATTGTCAAACGAAGTGTCATCAGGGAGCAGAGGCTGCTGTCACTGCCGTAGCCTCTACTTCCCTCCATGAAATGAAGCATCATCCGCGACCTCAGTTTCAGGGGCTGTTAGACCATGCAGTCACATCTCCACCTGAACCTGTTCCTGCAGCTTTTACTATCAGCAGGCGCCGCTGTATTCACTATGCAGGTGGCGCTGGTGATAGAAATGTCAGAACCAGAAGCTCTGGACGGCGGGCTCTCTACAACCACTAAGGTTGGAGTGGCTGGGACCTGGAGGGCCGTTAGTATGGGTGTGTGTTTCCAGCTGAAGTTATCCTGATTTTATCCTTGACGTGACCTCTCAGCTCTTACCCTGTTTGGCGACCATTCCTACCTCTGGACAGCAGTCATTCCACGGTAGCATTCCAGTGAGGCTATTGTAAAACCACAGCCCAGTACAGGGGTTAAAGGGTATTGGGATTTCCCTGGAGTCTGTCAGACGGAGTGGCCTCAGGCAGACGGTACACATGCTGTACTGAGCGCATGTCGGATGTCAAATCTGATGTACACTACCGTTCCAAAGTTTGGGGTCACCCAGACAATTTTGTGTTTTCCATGAAAACTCATACAATCAAATGAGTTGCCAAATGAATTTAAAATCTAGTCCAGACATTGACAAGGTGCGAAAAAAAGATTTTATTAGAAACAATTTTCTCCTTCAAACTTTGCTTTGTCAAAGAATGCTCCCTTTGCAGCAATTCCAGCATTGCAGACCTTTGGCATTCTAGCAGTTAATTTGCTGAGGTAATCTGGAGAAAATTCACCCCATGCTTCCAGAAGTTCCTCCCACAAGTTTGTTTGGCTTGATGGGCACTTTTTGCGTACCATACGGTCAAGCTGCTCCCACAACAGCTCAATGGGGTTGAGATCTGGTGACTGCGCTGGCCACTCCATTACAGATAGAATACCAGCTGCCTGCTTCTTCCCTAAATAGTTCTTGCATAATTTGGAGGTGTGCTTTGGGTCATTGTCCTGTTGTAGGATGAAATTGGCTCCAATGAAGCGCTGTCCACAGGGTATGTCATGGCGTTGCAAAATGGGTAGCCTTCCTTATTCAAAATCCCTTTTACCTTGTACAAATCTCCCACTTTACCAGCACAAAAGCAACCCCAGACCATCACATTACCTCCACCATGCTCGACAGATGGTGTCGGGCACTCTTCCAGCATCTTTTCAGGTGTTCTGCGTCTCACAAATGTTCTGTGTGATCCAAACACCTCAAACTTGGATTCGTCTGTCCATCACACTTTTTCCAATCTTCCTCTGTCCAATGTCTGGGTTCTTTTGCCCATATTAATCATTTCCTTTTATTAGCCAGTCTCAGATATGACTTTTTCTTTGCCACTCTGCCCTGAAGGCCAGCATCCAAGAGTCGCCTCTTCACTGTAGACGTTGACATTGGCGTTTTGTGTGTACTATTTAATGAAGCTTCCAGTTGAGGACCTGTGAGGCGTCGATTTCTCAAACTACAGGCTCTAATGTACTTGTCTTGGTGCTCAGTTGTGCAGTGGGGCCTCCCACTTCTCTTTCTACTCTGATTAGAGCCTGTTTGTGCTCTCCTCTGAAGTGAGTAGTACACACCGTTGTAGAAAATCTTCAGTTTCTTGGCAATTTCTCGCATGGAGTAGCCTTAATTTCTAAGAACAAGAATATACTGTCGAGTTTCACATGAAAGTTCTTTTTTTCTGGCCATTTTGAGAGATTAATGGAACCAACAAATGTAATGCTCCAGACCCTCAACTAGCTCAAAGGAAGGTCAGATTTATAGCGCCTATAATCAGCCAAACTGTTCAGCTGTGCTAACATACTTGCACAAAGGTTTTCAAGGGTATTCTAACCATCCATTAGCCTTCTTAAGGGCCCGTTACACGTAGCGATATCGCTAGCAATATCGCTGTAACGTCCCTGATTTTGTGACGTAGCAGCGATATTGCTACATGTGATGCTTACCTCTGACCGGCTCCCCCGCGAGGATCAATGATCGCGAGAGAACGGCCTGGGCCATTTCTCGTTGGGCGATTCCTGCTGGGCTTCCTGTGGCGACGACGAGCGACGTGTGGACGCGGGCGGGAGGACATCAGGATTGCCTCATCTGACAGGTAAGTAGCGACTCCCGACCCCTGCTATGTCGCTGGTGAGATCTGCCTGTGTGGCAGCTCACTAGCGACCACTTAGCGATGCACCAGCGATCCATATCGTTGTCGGGATCACTGGTACATCGCTATGTGTAACAGTACCCTTACACAGCAAACACAAAGTACCATAAGAACACTGGAGTGATGGTTGTTGGGAGTGGGCCTCCATACTCCTATGCACATATTGCATTACAAACCAGACGTTTGCAGCTAGAATAGTCATTTACCACATTAACAATGTATAGAGTGTATTTCTGAATCATTTAATGTTAGCTTCATTGGAAAAAACTGCTTTTCTTTCAAAAATAAGGAAATTTCTAAGTGACACTAACCTTTTGAACGGTAGTGTATATTCAGAAAAAAAATATAAAAAAAAATAAAATGTACTGATGTAGCTCCATATAATATACTGAATCTTTGGGCTGTGACATTGCTTCTACTTATATATTCACCTCCAGAGCTGCACTCTCTATTCTGTTACATAAGATCTTCTAATTCAGTCATATTCACAATTCTGTTGTTATAACCTGTCTTATACTCCATTCACCTTCAGTCCTGTTGGCTCATCTTATATCCTCAAAGACTTTGCTATAAGGGTTTATATACCACCTTTTGAGACTTAAAGAAGAAGAAATAAAATTGTAGTAAACGATTTTCCTGTTTACTGCTGGTGATCTGACAGATGGCAGCCGAGCGCAATGTCCTATAATTGTGCTGCTTGATTTTACCATAAAGACTAGAATTATTCTGTCACACGAGCCTAATGCAAGTGGCTGCCTCCTCTGCAGATGTGTCAATTCTTCTTATACTCACTGCCTGTTATATACCTAAATCCACATCGGATTGTGCTGGGTCCATTCAAGAAAATACAAAATTATATACTAAAAGTTAAAAAAAAATTAACAAAATACAAAACCTGCCAGATTCCTTATCTCTCTGGACAAGAACCAGTACTTTCCCTGCTCATAAATGTTCAAGCACATCGTATTACCATGTGTGCAAGGGGATATGGCTACTTGCCAATGCATACACACCAATAAATCAGATTTTACCTGGACAGTCCAGTGTAACGGGTTTAGCAAAGGCACACCCAACTGTGGGCATTTTTGAGGCATTCCTTTTGCTTTTGGGCACACAGCAAAGCCTTATTATGGGTTTTACACCCAACTAATGACAGCCTATTTCTCAGCTGCCCAGACTCTGTGGTTGCATGAAATACCACTAATTGCTTCCCAGCTACACTGTACCATGGTGGTGCACTGGTGAAGGTGGTGACATGGTGCCTATAGGTTGGGCATGTGTTATCGTTTCAGGAATCAAAAGTTATTTATTATAGTGATAAAAGTGAAAAGTGATACAATTTTTAACCCAAGAAGAAGTGCAAATCCGGCTCAATAAGATTAAAATAGATAAATCTCCAGGTCCGGATGGCATACACCCACGAGTACTAAGAGAACTAAGTAATAGACAAACCATTATTTCTTATATTTAGAGACTCTATAGCGATGGGGTCTGTTCCACAGGACTGGCGCATAGCAAATGTGGTACCAATATTCAAAAAGGGCTCTAAAAGAGAACCTGGAAATTATAGGCCAGTAAGTCTAACCTCTATTGTTGGTAAAATATTTGAAGGGTTTCTGAGGGATGCTATTCTGGATTATCTCAATGAGAATAACTGTTTAATGCCATATCAGCATGGGTTTATGAGGAATCACTCCTGTCAAACCAATCTAATCAGTTTTTATGAAGAGGTAAGCTATAGACTGGCCAAATGTGAGTCATTGGATGTGGTATATCTTGATTTTTCCAAAGCATTTGATACTGTGCCACACAAGAGGTTGGTACACAAAATGAGAATGCTGGATCTGGGGGAAAATGTGTGTAAATGGGTAAGTAACTGGCTTAGTGATAGAAGGCAGAGGGTGGTTATAAATGGTATATTCTCTAACTGGGCCGCTGTAACCAGTGGGGTACCGCAGGGGTCGGTGTTGGGACCTATTCTCTTCAACATATTAACAATCTGGTAGAAGGTTTGCACAGTAAAATATCGATATTTGCAGATGATACAAAACTATGTAAAGCAGTCAATACAAGAGAAGATAGTATTCTGCTACAGATGGATCTGGATAAGTTGGGAACTTGGGCCGAAAGGTGGCAGATGCAGTTTAACAATGATAAATGTAAGGTTATACACATGGGAAGAAGAAATCAATATCACCATTACACACTGAACGGGAAACCACTGGGTAAATCTGACATGGAGAAGGACTTGGGGATCCTAGTTAATGATAAACTTACCTGGAGCAGCAAGTGCCAGGCAGCGGCTGCCAAGGCAAACAGGATCATGGGGTGCATTAAAAGAGGTCTGGATACACATGATGAGATCATTATACTGCCTCTGTACAAATCTCTGGTTAGACCGCACATGGAGTTCTGTGTACAGTTTTGGGCAGCGGTGCTCAGGAAGGATATAATGGAACTAGAGCGGGTACAAAGGAGGGCAACAAAATTAATAAAGTGGATGGGGGAACTACAATACCCAGAGAGATTAGCAAAATTAGGATTATTTAGTCTAGAAAAAAAACTGAGGGGCGATCTTATAACCATGTATAAGTATATAAGGGGACAATACAAATATCTCTCCGAGGATCTGTTTATACCAAGGAAGGTGACGGTCATAAGGGGGCATTCTCTGCGTCTGGAGGAGAAAAGGTTTTTCCACCAACATAGATGATTCTTTACTGTTAGGGCAGTGAGAATCTGGAATTCCCTGCCTGAGGAGGTGGTAATGGCGAACTCAGTCGAAGGGTTCAAGAGAGGCCTGGATGTCTTCCTGGAGGGTAACAATATTGTATCTTACAGTTATTGTTAGGTTCTTTCGAAGGACATAGATCTGGGGATTTATTCTGACAGAATTTTATAGGCTGAACTGGATGGACTATTGTCTTTTTTTGGCCTTACTAACTATGTTACTATGTTTATAAAACTAATGGGTCTTTATAGTGTTTTATGCTCTATAAAATGCCCCCACACCTGTCAGTATGATGCCCTCATGGCCATCATTTGATGTATGATAACCCCCCCCCACAATATCATTTCCCCCACACAGTACGATGGTCACTCAATATAATGGCCAATCATTATGATACTCCAACCCCACTCAGTATCATAACCTCCAATGGAAGCCCATGACTCAGTATGATGGTCAGTCCTCCACCCAGTATGATGGCCCCAAATCCCAGCCCCCCACTCAGTATGACTGCGCCCACTGCTAATGTCAGTTAAAAAAATAAACTCACTTCACCCCATTTCCTTGGCACGTAGCTCCGGTTTGTGCAGTGTGGGCACTGAGGCTCCTCACTGCAGTAACATCATGGCACATGCAGTGCAAGGAGTCTCAGACTCAGAGGTGCAAGGCTGAATAGTAGATAAGACAAAGCAATCCTGATCCACCATTCTATTCAGCAGTATACAAGTCCTAAGAATGCGGATGCCACTGAAATAGTGATGACTGGGGTACCGTACCTCCCATGCTTACGGGTCCCATAGCAGCCACGTGGTGTGCCACTATGAGTGGTACACCCCTGAATTTTAATATGCTTTCTGTACCAAATTCTTTGGATTTTCAAGATCCTTGGTGGCAGTCATTAAATAAGATCCTATATTATTTTCTGCCCATTGCAAGACACTTGTCAGGCTGTGAATGATGGTTTATAGCCTGTAATAAAGTAAATACAGAAATAGATTGTCTTTCATTCCATCTTGGAATAATTTGGAACGGAAATGCTTTAAAAAAAAAATAAAAGCATGCCACAAAAACTTCAGTGCATTTTTGAGTCTCAAAAAATATATCATCTTTAAAGTGTAATGGAGTCCATCAGATTCTTTTGTGGTTTCTGTCATTTTGGCAGAAATAAAACTGTTGTTGGGGCATGGACTATGGAGCATCTGATAGAAATGTGAACAAAGCCATTATAATATGAAAGACAAAGAGAAGTCGTTGCATTACCACTTACAAACAGTAGATGGCGATACCGAACCCAGTGATTTCTTTTTTTCTTGCCGATTATAAGACCAAGTCCATAAATCTGCTCAAATAATAGCCCCCCACCTCACGCCAGCCATAGAAAAAAAGCATCATGTGGCCCACTGAACTCTTTGGCCCCTGTGTAGCAGCACAGATTACATAGTTTGTCTGCCATCACATTAGTGAATACACTTATACATTTCCTAAAATGATTCTGCTACTCTCATCCTGTAACATCGAGCACATGTGTATGGTGTAAAGGTACTGTCACACTTGGAGATGTACCAGCGATCCCGACCAGCGAGATGACGCGGTCAGGATCGCTGGTACATCGCTAAGTGGTCGCTAGTGAGCTGCTACACAGGCAGATCTCACCAGAGACATCGCTGGGGTCGGGGGTCGCTACTCAGGCCTCTTTCACACTTCAGTTTTTTGCATCAGTCAAAATCCGCCAAAAGGACGGATGGCTGATCCGTTTTTAGTACTGATGACAACGGATGGCACCCGTCTCGAGAGAGAGAGAGATTTTTTTTTTGTCCGGCACCCAGAAAGAATTTCGGGTTAAATGTGTGTGTGTCTGGAGGATCCGCCAGAGAAAAAAACGTTGCAAGCTCCGTTTTCAAATCTTTGAGGATGGTGACGGACAGCAACTTTTGGCAAAAAAAAAGGATGCAACGGACGGCAATCCGCCAATAATGTAAGTCAATGGGGAAAAAAACGGATCCTCAAAAGAAAATTGCGGATCCGTTTTTTTCAAAACCTGGCGGATTGTGATCTTTTGAGGGACATTATTACTATGTGAGGCAGTATTACTCTGTAGAGAGGGACATTATTACTATGTTGGGCAGTATTACTCTAGAGAGGGACATTATTACTCTGTGGGGACAGTATTACTCTGTAGAGAGGGACATTATTACTATGTGGGGCAGTATTACTCTGTAGAGAGGGACATTATTACTATGTGGGGATAGTATTACTCTGTAGAGAGGGACATTATTACTTTGTGGGGACAGTATTACTCTAGAGAGGGACATTATTACTATGTGGGGATAGTATTACTCTGTAGAGAGGGACATTATTACTATGTGGGGACAGTATTACTCTAGAGAGGGACATTATTACTCTGTGGGGACAGTATTACTCTGTAGAGAGGGACATTATTACTATGTGGGGCAGTATTACTCTGTAGAGAGGAACATTATTACTATGTGGGGACAGTATTACTCTGTAGAGAGGGACATTATTACTATGTGGGGCAGTATTACTCTGTAGAGAGGGACATTATTACTATGTGGGGATAGTATTACTCTGTAGAGAGGGACATTATTACTATGTGGGGCAGTATTACTCTGTAGAGAGGGACATTATTACTATGTGGGGCAGTATTACTCTGTAGAGAGGGACATTATTACTATGTGGGGCAGTATTACTCTGTAGAGAGGGACATTATTACTTTGTGGGGCAGTATTACTCTGTAGAGAGGGACATTATTACTATGTGGGGCAGTATTACTCTATAGAGAGGGACATTATTACTATGTGGGGCAGTATTACTCTGTAGAGAGGGACATTATTACTATGTGGGGCAGTATTACTCTGTAGAGAGGGACATTATTACTTTGTGGGGCAGTATTACTCTGTAGAGAGGGACATTATTACTATGTGGGGCAGTATTACTCTAGAGAGGGACATTATTACTCTGTGGGGACAGTATTACTCTGTAGAGAGGGACATTATTACTATGTGGGGCAGTATTACTCTGTAGAGAGGGACATTATTACTATGTGGGGCAGTATTACTCTAGAGAGGGACATTATTACTCTGGGGACAGTATTACTCTGTAGAGAGGGACATTATTACTATGTGGGGCAGTATTACTCTGTAGAGAGGGACATTATTACTATGTGGGGATAGTATTACTCTGTAGAGAGGGACATTATTACTTTGTGGGGACAGTATTACTCTAGAGAGGGACATTATTACTATGTGGGGATAGTATTACTCTGTAGAGAGGGACATTATTACTATGTGGGGACAGTATTACTCTAGAGAGGGACATTATTACTCTGTGGGGACAGTATTACTCTGTAGAGAGGGACATTATTACTATGTGGGGCAGTATTACTCTGTAGAGAGGAACATTATTACTATGTGGGGACAGTATTACTCTGTAGAGAGGGACATTATTACTATGTGGGGCAGTATTACTCTGTAGAGAGGGACATTATTACTATGTGGGGATAGTATTACTCTGTAGAGAGGGACATTATTACTATGTGGGGCAGTATTACTCTGTAGAGAGGGACATTATTACTATGTGGGGCAGTATTACTCTGTAGAGAGGGACATTATTACTATGTGGGGCAGTATTACTCTGTAGAGAGGGACATTATTACTTTGTGGGGCAGTATTACTCTGTAGAGAGGGACATTATTACTATGTGGGGACAGTATTACTCTAGAGAGGGACATTATTACTCTGTGGGGACAGTATTACTCTGTAGAAAGGGACATTATTACTATGTGGGGACAGTATTACTCTGTAGAGAGGGACATTATTACTCTGTAGAGAGGGACATTATTACTATGTGGGGCTGTATTACTCTGTAGAGAGGGACATTATTACTATGTGGGGACAGTATTACTCTAGAGAGGGACATTATTACTCTGTGGGGACAGTATTACTCTGTAGAAAGGGACATTATTACTATGTGGGGCAGTATTACTCTGTAGAGAGGGACATTATTACTATGTGGGGACAGTATTACTCTGTAGAGAGGGACATTATTACTATGTGGGGCAGTATTACTCTGTAGAGAGGGACATTATTACTATGTGGGGACAGTATTACTCTAGAGAGGGACATTATTACTCTGTGGGGACAGTCTTACTCTGTAGAGAGGGACATTATTACTATGTGGGGCAGTATTACGCTGTAGAGAGGGACATTATTGCTATGTGGGGACAGTATTACTCTGTAGAGAGGGACATTATTACTATGTGGGGACAGTATTACTCTAGAGAGGGACATTATTACTCTGTGGGGACAGTCTTACTCTGTAGAGAGGGACATTATTACTATGTGGGGCAGTATTACTCTGTAGGGACATTATTACTATGTGGGGCAGTATTACTCTGTAGAGAGGGACATTATTACTATGTGGGGCAGTATTACTCTGTAGAGAGGGACATTATTACTATGTGGGGACAGTATTACTCTAAAGAGGGACATTATTACTCTGTGGGGACAGTCTTACTCTGTAGAGAGGGACATTATTACTATGTGGGGACAGTATTACTCTGTAGAGAGGGACATTATTGCTATGTGGGGACAGTATTACTCTGTAGAGAGGGACATTATTACTATGTGGGGACAGTATTACTCTAGAGAGGGACATTATTACTCTGTGGGGACAGTCTTACTCTGTAGAGAGGGACATTATTACTATGTGGGGCAGTATTACTCTGTAGAGAAGGACATTATTACTATGTTGGGCAGTATTACTCTGTAGGGACATTATTACTATGTGGGGCAGTATTACTCTGTAGAGAGGGACATTATAACTATGTGGGGACAGTATTACTCTAGAGAGGGACATTATTACTATGTGGGGACAGTATTACTCTGTAGAGAGGGACATTATTACTATGTGGGGACAGTATTACTCTGTAGAGAGGGACATTATTACTATGTGGGGACAGTATTACTCTGTAGAGAGGGACATTATTACTATGTGGGGACAGTATTACTCTGTAGGGACATTATTACTATGTGGGGACAGTATTACTCTAGAGAGGGACATTATTACTATGTGGGGCAGTATTACTCTGTAGAGAGGGACATTATTACTATGTGGGGCAGTATTACTCTGTAGGGACATTATTACTATGTGGGGCAGTATTACTCTAGAGAGGGACATTATAACTATGTGGGGACAGTATTACTCTAGAGAGGGACATTATTACTATGTGGGGACAGTATTACTCTGTAGAGAGGGACATTATTACTATGTGGGGCAGTATTACTCTGTAGAGAGGGACATTATTACTATGTGGGGCAGTATTACTCTGTAGGGACATTATTACTATGTGGGGCAGTATTACTCTGTAGAGAGGGACATTATAACTATGTGGGGACAGTATTACTCTAGAGAGGGACATTATTACTATGTGGGGACAGTATTACTCTAGAGAGGGACATTATTACTATGTGGGGACAGTATTACTCTGTAGAGAGGGACATTATTACTATGTGGGACAGTATTACTCTGTAGAGAGGGACATTATTACTATGTGGGGACAGTATTACTCTGTAGAGAGGGACATTATTACTATGTGGGACAGTATTACTCTGTAGAGAGGGACATTATTACTATGTGGGGACAGTATTACTCTGTAGAGAGGGACATTATTACTATGTGGGGACAGTATTACTCTGTAGAGAGGGACATTATTACTATGTGGGGCAGTATTACTCTCTAGAGAGGGACATTATTACTATGTAGAGAGGGACATTATTACTATGACGCTGTGTGGATTCCAGCATACGGCTTAACCTTTCATCCACTCCCAGAAACAAGACTGTATTGGTGCTTAAGTCTATATTTATTGGGATGATATGGACAACAATGGGAGATAACAGATGGTATAGTAGAGTAGATGAGATCAGGGGTTGTTGAACACAGATATGGATGATTCGGTAGATTGTTGTACAAAATGTGGATGATTCATGTAAAAACTACAAGAGACAGATAACACAGCATGTCAGTAGTGGTAGACAGTATACAATACACAAGTACTGGCAGTTAATAGCAATGCAGGGTATTATCACAGCAGTAGCAATGATACAGGATGCTGTTATCAAGCATTATATAAGAGCTGGGCAATATAATATACGCAGCAGCAAAGGAGAAAGATAACTAACACACTAATGGCTGCCAGCTTTACTGAATGAACGGAGGATGCATAACTAGAGGATGCTTATAACAAACAGGCAGTGAAATAACATCACAGGAGCTGAGCATGAAATGCAAACATCATAGGGGGCTGCATTATGGCTGCTAACAGAGATGCATAACTAATAATTGCAGTATCCTTACTGGAATCCGCTTGTTATAGCAATGGTTTTGCAAAGAGCTGAGCTGAGCAGGTGCCAGCTACTCAGGAGGCTGGAGAATGGTTACATGTTGTTGACCAGGGCAGAAAGAAGGGGCGGTCCTGAACAATTAACCATTGGGGAACAGAAAATTCCAAACACATAAATAAAAAGAGAAGGGCAACTTATGACACCTACTGGCAATAGCTGGAACAGCACTTAAAAATATCTAGCTGCACAGAATGGGCAGAACAAGAGCTATATTATCAGACAAAAACAATTGTCCAAAGCTATGATCTATGTTCATATGTTCAGAATATTTTGTTGAGGGGGAGAACTTGTATCATTGTAGACTCTAGCAATGCCCATAATTACTCCCCTGATGTTCCCTCTTAGCTTCTCAGCCGTGATCCTCATCTGGGCAGTGGTTAGGCCATGCTTCTTTTTGTCTTTGAAACAGTCAGGGTCACCTTGATATTTGGTCAGCATTTTACTCCAGGAGTGGGTGATAAATACAGAAGTGGTGACATGTTTCTATTATACTTTTCTTGTGGTTCTTCTCCTGATTTTGAATTACAAATACTGAGGTAAAAATCTCACCAAATACTGACTGTGTGAATATGACTCCAAAATGCAATGAAATGCCTAAATAAAAAAAAGCCTCCCCGGGACTGTTGGCTGCAGCGGTCTCGTTGACAGTGAACATCAGTGGTGCAGCCAGTC
The DNA here is from genome assembly GCF_039654945.1 of Dendrobates tinctorius. NCBI lineage: Eukaryota > Metazoa > Chordata > Amphibia > Anura > Dendrobatidae > Dendrobates > Dendrobates tinctorius. The sequence goes on from NW_027361783.1 coordinate 24,022,129, forward strand.
ACTGAGCTCAGTTAGACTACGAGCCCGCGATGCGGAATAGCAGCGTTTTGGACACAGCTCACCTGCGCTGCGTTCTACGATACAAGCACAGTGCATGTGACTTACTACTGTGCTTCTATTTGACGCCGAGTAAACGCACACGCCGTGCGGGTTTACAGCATGTCAATTTCTGTAGCAGAGATGCATTTCCACGCTCAGGAAATGTTGCGGATTGGACGCTGTGTACAGCCGCAGCGTCCAGATGTTACAGCACAGTGGAGAGGATATTATCAAATCCCATCTCCACTATGCGTTCAAACACGCAGGTGGCAGTCCCGTGTACACGCACATGCGGGGCGTCTTTATAGACCGCAGCATGCTTATCTTGCGGAGACGCTCAGTCTCTGCAAGATAAACTACACAGTCTATGTATATAGGATGCAGTGATTCCGCATGTGGTCAATGAACACAAAAAGAAGGCAGCGCTTTGGACGGAGCTGCGTCCAAAGCCCTTCCATTACAGATTGTGGAGACATACCCTAATATTAGGCATTTTATAGTGCTTGGGGTCCACTTTCCAGAATGTGTACCTTTCTCACCAATCAGTTCACTGCTCACATTACCAAACTTGCTTTAAAAATTTGTAAGCTGAACTGTGATTGGTTGCTGGCTTGCCTGTCAGATCCGCCCAGGAGCTGGGGACACAGTGACTACAGCAGCACTAGAGCCTCCTCCTTCCCGACCCACGGTGTGGGCGGGGCCGGACAGTGGCGTCACGGAGCTGGGGGTTCCAGGCTGTGCTGGGCAGGCGGCTGGGGATGTGGATGCTGCCGCAATCCCCGCACTGGAGACGCGGGAGGATGTCAGTCCGGCAGCCCGGGACGTGCCGCTCTGCGCAGTGACCACGGAGCTGGGGATGGCTGAATCTGTAGCGGCTGCACCGAGCCCGGGCAGTGGAAGCATTGCGGCGGGAGACGGGGAGGACCGGGAGTCGCTGTCTCTGGAGGAGATCCTGGAACTCTACAACCAGCCCATTAACGAGGAGCAGGCATGGGCAGTGTGCTACCAGTGCTGCGCCGCGCTGCGGGCGGGGAGCGCCGAGCGGCCGAAGATCCAGGGAGCCGCGGAGATCCGCATCCGAAAGGACGGCGCTGTCAGTGTGAGCCCGAGCTGCGGGCCAGGTACGTGCGCGCCTCATTCACCGCGAATCCCGAGGCTATGCGCTCCATTACCGAGAGCCGTCACTGGGGGATTGTGCGATCGCTGTCTGCCCATTCACACCCCAGAAGCCCCTCGTGCCTCCCAGTCACACCCTCCCCAGCCAACAGCCATTTACAAAGCCTTAAAACATGGGGTTTTCTTTGTCCTCTGGGACGCAGGGGGTTAACCCCAGACCAACAATGGCATGTCCAACCCAACATGCCATCGCTGCCCCGTGATGCCTGATCAGCTGTGACATGGACTTCCTGGTGCCTGACACATAAGTCATCACTGATTGCTGATGGATAGGCCCATGGCCAGAAATGTGCAGTCATGTGAGTCACTGGGGAGAGTGGGGGCTCTGTGAGATGGGACATAGTGGGGGGTCTCTATGGGCTGGGGATAGTGGGGGGGTCTCTATGGGCTGGGGATAGTGGGGGGGTCTCTATGGGCTGGGGATAGTGGGGGGGTCTCTATGGGCTGGGGATAGTGGGGGGGTCTCTATGGGCTGGGGATAGTGGGGGGGTCTCTATGGGCTGGGGAGAGTGGGGGGGTCTCTATGGGCTGGGGAGAGTGGGGGGGTCTCTATGGGCTGGGGAGAGTGGGGGGGTCTCTATGGGCTGGGGAGAGTGGGGGGGTCTCTATGGGCTGGGGAGAGTGGGGGGGTCTCTATGGGCTGGGGAGAGTGGGGGGGTCTCTATGGGCTGGGGAGAGTGGGGGGGTCTCTATGGGCTGGGGAGAGTGGGGGCTCTGTGAGATGGGACATAGTGGTGGGGTCTCTATGGGAAGGGGATAGTGGTGGGGTCTCTATGGGCTGGGGAGAGTGGGGGCTCTGTGAGATGGGACATAGTGGGGGGTCTCTATGGGCTGGGGGATTGAGGGGGGCTCTGTAGGATATGGAGACAGTGGTGGGCTTTCTATGATGGGGACAGAGCGGGCTCTGTAGTATAGGGGGAACATTTTAGGGCTCTATATGATGGGGATAGTGGGGGGCTCTGTAGGATTTTGGACAGTGTAGAGCTCTAAAGAATGGGGAATATCTGAGGACTCTGTGGGCTTTGCTATTGATGGTCACGGTTATTACAGAATATATTTTGCGGGATTCCTTGTGTCTACATTTCCATCACATGATTCATTCTTCTATATTCATAAGAGACATTCATGTCGTTATTTTCATCAGTAATTTAATGTCAGGAATTAGGAGGCAAATCCTGAAGGAACAGATGTAAGAGGAAAATGATTTCTCAATGGATGCCTTCTGGATAAAGGGGTACACTTCAGGACAGTGATTAAAGGGGTGTTGGCAAGATGTGCAGGCATCTGTCACCTCACCCGCTATGGAACACTTACAAAAAGTTTCATACGATGACTTCTGTAATCTGCTGTCTGTAATTCTATGGTGCAGTATGTGTCTGGTGGGCTGAGGTCCGAGTCATGTTCCTCCACACCAAACTCTCCCAATCATGCCTTTGTGAACCTTGCTTTGTGCACTTGGGAGAAGACGATCTACTCCAAATTTTACCCACATGGCTGGAAGCTACAATTGTCCAAAATTAAGCATTATTTCCCTTCACTGGAAGTAAGGGTCTTAAGCAGGGGCGTAACTACAGAAATCGGGGCGCCATAGCAAGCTTTTACAGTGTGACTCGTCACTCCACAGAACACGTTTCTGCCGCTCCAGAGCCCAGCGGTGGCGCCTTTACACCACTCCATCCGACTCTAGGTATTCTCTTTAATGAACTATGTGCCCAGTTTTCACTTACCCCATCTGTAATCTGTATATGGCCTCATCTGTTACTGTGGTTCCTTAATATTCAGGATTGAGAGTCCTCAGTGGTTGATACCTTTTAATGGCTAACTGAAAAGATGGTAACACATTGCAAGCTTTCGAGACTACTCAGGTCTCTTCATCAGGCTAGACTAATACAAAATCTGAAGTCACATATTTATGCACAATACAGCCTAGAAAAAATGCAATAGATAAGACAAGTGACGTGAAGCAGAACTATCAATATGGGAGAGGGAGAATCATAAATATAAACATTGGACCAGTTCATAGATAAGGAGTCCAGATGTTTTATGGTCCTCTGATTGGGGTCTAGTTCTGTGTTGTGATGCCTCCACACGGTTTTAAAAGGAAATTCCTTAATTGATGTAAAAAGACATAAATCCATGCGACACATTCATTCCAGCACTAAAAGTTCTTCATAAGTTTGTACTCCCAAACTGTGGTTCCTTAATGTTCCCACTTTTCAGTAATACTCCTCACTGTTGATCAATAGTTAGGCTGAGTTCACACGTGGCGTTTTTTTCGCGTTTCCGCGGCGGTTTTAACCGCGCAATTTTGCCGCGAAAAATAAGCATCCCATGCATTCCTATGGGATTCCGCAATGCTGTGCTAATGCTGCGTTTTTTACCGCGGCGGAATCGCTTCGCGGTAAAAAACGCAGCATGCTCATTAATTTCGCGGAATCGCGGCGATCCCGCACCCATAGGAATGCATTGTTCTGCTTACTTTCTGCATGTGGCTGTGCACACCATGCGGAAAGTAAGCAGAACATTTGCGGATGGTACCCACGGTCCGGAGGAGAGGAGACTGTCCTCCGGGCTTTGGGTACCATATCCCTGTAAAAAATAGAATTTAAAATAAAAAATATTGTTATTCTCACCTTCCGACGTCCCGCGCAGCCTTCCCGCCTCTCTCCACGCTCCCGCTCCCAGTAAACCTTTGCGAGCGGTGACGTCCGTTCTCGCGGGATCGCGAAGTCTCGTGGTCATTCGCCTGACGTCATCGTGAATGACCGCGCGACGTCGCGATTCCATGAGAACGGACGTCATGGCGGTAATTGTCGGGATGTCGGAAGGTGAGAATAAGGATATTTTTTTTTTTTTTAATTATTTTTTACATTCTGTCTTTTACTATTGATGCCGCATAGGCGCCCTCAATAGTAAAAAGTTGGTCACACTCGTCAAACACTATGTTTGACGAGTGTGACCAACCTGTCAGTCAGTTCTCCAAGCGATGCTACAGATCGCTTGTAAAACGCTAGCAATTCTGCAAGCTAATTACGCTTGTAAAATGCTAGTTTTTCCGTGGGAAAATCGCGGGAATTTAAAATGCGATTTTCCCGCGGAATACAATTCCGAAATTCTCGCGGTAATTTCCGCGAGAGTTCCGTTACGTGTGAACCCAGCCTTAGGGGAGAAGAAATGTCATGACCTGACTTGTTACAGCAGTGGCTCCTAGTACCGGACCACGCCGGGATCAATGACGTCTGTGAAGCAAGCCAATTATTCACAAATGTTAGTAAAGGCAAACAGTGCCCTAAAGTAGCCCGCTCATGCCCATGGAAAAGAATGTTGCCCTGGTCATTAGGCAACCATGAGTTCAGCGCGGTCCCTGCGTCTCACCACATCCTAGGTGACATTACATGGATGTCCTTCATTAGCAGTGTGGTAATCCTACTGATCGGGGGGACCTCCCTGCCTCTTACACTTCTCTGGTGGAATTTCGCTCTTCTACAGTAAACCGAGCCCAGGAGACGGAAGGATTTTATAAGTCCGAGCTGATCCGTGGTTTCCATTCAGCATTTGTCACAGCAGATATGACAACATGTCAGTTGTTCTGTCCGGGCCTTGCATGAAATCTTTGGTTTTTCCATGCTCAGCACGGCAAATGCTACAGAATGTTAATGGATTATGAAACTTCAAGCATCAGAAGGGGGAGTGCTGCTCTTGTGACTCAGCGCCTCCAGCAGTATTAGATTTTCTTTATGAAATATTTGGGGAATTGAATGCACTATTTTGGAGATTAATACTTATCAGTTGTGATTTTGTAGATCTTATCAAAGGGGTTTCAGTAAACGCCCTTTCACTGGCTGCAGTCTGTAGTGTGTTTTGTTTTGTTTTGTTTTTTTTTTTTTTGTTTTTTTTTTTTAAACCTTGGGATACAGGTTATTTGTCATCAGGATTTCAGCCCCCAAACTATTTATATACAAGTGTCTCTCTTCCAAAGACATGTCGAGCAATACCTTTACATAGCCAGTCTGCTCCTCTGGGAAGGCTGCATTTTAATTAATATGCAAATGAGGCTGAAGTGCTTTCAATACAGGGAAGCCCTCCTGAAGCCTCAGTCACTATTACCCACACAGAGCTGCTTTCTCCTGCATGACTGACAGCTCACTGGCTTCTAGTTGCACAGCAGAGGAGCTGTCAGTCAAGCAGGTGGTAGGCAGGGTTGGGCTGTGTGCACACGGTGCGGATTCTGCTGCGGATCTGCAGCGTTTCAGGCTCTGCGGGTCCGCAGCAGATTTAGCTGCTTTGTACAGTACCATTGTTTTCAATGGTAAAATGAAAAATGCTGTGCACATGCTGCGGATTTTTCCACGCAGATTTGCTGCGGGTTCAAAATCGCAGCAAGTCAATTCTTTGTGCGGATTCTGCTGCGGTTTTACACCTTCCCCATTGTAGAGGTGTTAAACCGCATGCTAACCCGCAGGACTTTTGACCTGAGAATTTACCAGCAGATTTTTCCAAATCCACGTGGAAAAATCCACTGCACCTTTCACTACGTGTGCACATAGCCTTAGAGCTGGAGTGACAGAGGCTTCAGATCTACAGCCTCATTTGCATATCCACTCAAAACACACATCTCAGGCTAAGTTCACACTGGGCTGCGTCTTTTATACTAATGGTCAACTGCTTTTTACAGTATCAGCAAAGCCTGTGAGATTTCAGAAATCATTGGGTTTTTTTGTCATCAGTATTTTGAGCTTTGCATGTTTTTGTTTTTTTTTTAAATAGAATATGTCACTTCCTTCAGCGTTTTGTCAGCGTTTTTCTCTCATTAACTTGATTGGGTGGTGAAAAAACAAAGCAAAAACGCAGGTATCGTTTTTTTGTGCCAAAACTTGATTCTGTGGAATGGGACTTTTTTTCTTTTCAGTACTAAAGTTTATCAGCGTGCACAAGAGAGAAATCTAGCATGCCAAAACCGCCGCACAGCGGAAAACCAAGGAAAACATGCTTTTTTTTCTGCAGCTTATTTCATATCAAGTGATCAGGTTTTGCTGCAGAAAAAAAATGCTGAAAAAATGTTTATAATAGAGGAACGGACTGAGCATGTAAAGGTCTTGCTGCACTTGTGTTTGTTAGATCTACAGGGTCATTCCATGGTAACTTACGTTACATTCACAAGCCAAAAACAGTTAATAATGGCTACACACTGTTCTTTGAAGGCGGGTACAAAAATGAGTGAATGTATATTGTACATTACACTATTCTCAATAGATTTCAACACAGTTTGATTTTTCAAGAATACAAATTAAATACAAAATACAGTGTTACTACTTGGTAACTTGCGTTACAACACAATGTAGTAACTTACGTTACAAAGCTGATGGTAACTTACGTTACAATACCACTACTTCGTTTGAGAAGTAAACTTATTGTAAGGTAAGTTACTAACTGTGTTGTATCGGAAGTTACCATGGACTGACCCTACATGTCCTTATTAATTTAGGGATGAGAAGCTGCTCACTATTCCTTTTAATAACGATTTGCCCGTGGTATGTTATATATACTGTATCCAAACCATGTGATTTTTTTTTTTTTTTTCTCTGGTATTCCAAGATTAAAACTTGAAATTTTAACTAAATTCTGTGCACTAACTTTTGGGATTCTTACGATTTCACTGCTACTATTATCTAGGATTAGTAGGTTTATTGTTTTATGTTGGACCTGTCGGACAGGTGCTCAAAGCATAGCTTCTCAGACTTGTACTCTTAGGGCCATATCATACAGACTACCTGGGTCTCTCCATTTGCAGTGCAAAGTTTTACTAAAATTGGAAATATTTTTCAGCTTTCTTTATTTGTTCCCTGAACATCATAATAAGTATAAAAGGCGCAGTTTTGTTACACTACCTGTTTTTGCTCCTATAGCATGTGCATACAACGTCCTTTAAACATCAGCCTTCCTGTTCACTTTTTGAAGCAGAAGATGCCTCACTAAAATCCTTAGTGGTTTTCCTGAAGTGCAGTTTTTGCTTTTTTTTTTTTTTTTTTTTTTTACAGAATGTATAATGTAGTGAGCGTCCTGCAAACAGAAGCCATCAGAAGAATGGTCAGATTTTAGCTGCCTAATGTCTTTAAAAGCCTAAAGCTGTCTCCAGGATCCTATCCCAATATGTAGTAGGTGTATTAAAAAATATTAGTAAATACCTCCAATTTGAAATGTAGTATAGTTCTTCTGATTTGCTATGTCACAGCCCTTGTGCAGGGCATTGATTGCAGTAGCTTACAACCACTAACAACTATATGAATGGTTGTAACTATGGATACTTAAACTACTGCAATGCCCTGCACATGGGGTAAGCGACATAGCAAATCAGAAAAACTATACTATATTTCTAAATTGAGGTATTTGGTAATATTATTATTATTACACCTACTGTATATTGGGATAAGATTTTATAAATGGAAATAGCCCTTTAAAGGGAGCTTAAAAAAGATGGAACATTCTTTTTAGCATTTTTTTTTTTAACGTGGAATACTCATGGGAGCAGCAGGAAAAAAATTAGGGTATGTGCACACACCGTCTTTTCCAGGCGGATTCTACCTGTAAAAGTGCTTGCAAAAATTGCTAAAAAGAATGAACTTGTCCTCAACCACGTCAAAAACGAATTGCCGTGCACATGTTCCATCTTCCTGAGATTCCTGAAAGACGTGAAGCAGCTGAAAGAAATCACTTGACCTTTCTTCATGTGGCTTTTGTTTGGAAGTCATTCACTAGTTTATATATACAGTTAAAAAACGGATTCGCCTTTTTTTTTTTGGCGGATCCGTTTTTTTTCCCCCATTGACTTGCATTATCGGCGGATCTTGACGGATGGCCATCCGTTGGATCCGTTTTTTTTGCGGATCCGTCAATTTTTTTGCGTCCGCCAAGATGCCTGGACGGACCATGTAACGTTTTTTTTTACTTGCAGGATCCGCATTTTTATACAGCGCATGCCTGGAGGAATGAAGTCAGGAAGAAATTTAACCCTGAAATCATTTCTGGCGGACAGAGAAAAAAATTCTCTCTCTTTCTCGCTCTCTCTCTTTCTCTTTCTCTTTCTTTCTCTCTTTTTCTCTCTCTCTCTTTCTCTCTCTCTTTCTCTCTCTTCTTTCTCTCTCTCTTTCTCTCTCTCTTTCTCTCTCTTTCTCTCTCTTTCTCTCTCTCTTTCTCTCTTTCTTCTCTCTCTCTCTCTCTTTCTCTCTCTCTCTCTTCTTTCTTTCTCTCTCTCTCTCTTTTCTTTCTCTCTCTCTTTCTTTCTCTCTCTTTCTTTCTCTCTTTCTTTCTCTCTCTCTCTTTCTTTCTCTCTTTCTTTTCTTTCTTCTCTCTTTCTTTCTTTCTTTCTTTCTCTTTCTT